>NC_073313.1:288038289-288343289 GCF_027595985.1 Sorex araneus | reverse complement strand
GGAGCAACAGTGGCGGTGCCTCCAAAGCCAAAACAGAGGAGTTCTGAGGAGTTCTTTTATTTGTGGGGATTTTTTTTTTTTTTTTTTTTTGCTTTTTGGGTCACACCTGTGATGAACAGGGGTTACTCCTGGCTCATGCACTCAAGAATTACTCCTGGTGGTGCTCAGGGAAACATATGGGATGCTGGGAATCGAACCCAGGTCAGCCACATGCAAGGCAAATGCCCTACCCACTGTGCTATTGCTCCAGCCCCAAGAGGAGTTCTTTTAAAAAGCAAAAATAGGGGTGGAGAGAGCACAGTGGGTAGGGTATTTGCCTGGCATTCGGCCAACCCAGGTTCATTTCTCGACATCCCAGTTGGTTCCCGGATGACTGGCAGGAGGAATTCCTGAGAGCAGAGCCAGGGGGTAAGCCCTGAGCACCGCCGGTGTGCAAACACACCCCCTCACGCCCACCGGGGCAAGAACGCCGAAGCAGGTGAGAGACCATGCAGGGGTTAGGGCACTTGGCCGGCATGAGTGGCCCAGGCTCAATCCCAGGCCTGAAATACACTCCCTGAGCACTGCCAGGAGAAGCCCCTGTGTGCAGCCAGGCACGGCCCAGAACACGGGGTCAAGTTAAAGTGGCTATTCTTAGAGTGCTTCTGCTTCACCCAGATGTTTAGACATTTCCATCACTTAAGGAAACAAGACAAGAACTGCAGCAGACCAGGCCAGCCCAGAGGAGAGAAGGCCACTCGGAACTGACCGGCTCCTGTTACTCTTCCGGAGAGGGTCAGACGAGGCAAGTGAAAACAGCATGAGCACTTCTGCCCCGAAAGCCCTCTAGAAGCAAAGGAACTGACGCTGGGTGCCACATCACTGTCACATCCCTCCCCTGTGGGACACAAGATCCTCTAGCCTCGAGCCTGAGCTGAGGTGATTCTTCCCGCCTTTCTTGAGAAATGGCAGACACACAAACCACTGTACTCACCTGGAAAGTGAGACCCACCACGGCCTTCCCCGAGAGGCGATGGCACCCACCTTCGCCTCCCCAAGAGGACCACAGTTCTGCACACCCCTCTCCACGTATCGGTTCTTCAGACAGAGGAAGGAATCTCCTTCCTTTCAGTGGCCTGCAGTAGGCTTTTTCAAAGTCTGGGAAATGTTTTACATGATCCCAGGCACTGTGGCATATAAAAAAGAAACACAAACCCAACATTTACTGACACTAAGTCATAAATTCACTGAGTCCTTTTGTATTGGAGGGCACACCCAGTGGGGCTGCAGGGCCAGTCCCAGCGCTTTGCCCAGGGGTCCCTGCCCGCGTGTGGTCCAAGCAGAGCAGCTGGACTCTCCCGCCCTCTTTGCTTCCTGGTCTGTTTTCAAGCCCAGAGAAAGCTGTTTCAGAACAAAGGCTTGTTTCAATGCCCAGTCGGAGTCAGGCTCTCAGCTTAGGAAGCCAGGACCCAGGAACAGCTGCAGCTTCACAAGGGGACGGGGGACAGACAGGAAGCAATCGGCCAGTCTCTCGGCAGGAGACAGAGTGCCCGCCTGAGGCCTGGCTGCGTCCGGGCCAAGCTGTCCCGACAGGTTTGCCTGTGGGGGGGCAGGGAGCCCGAAGCAGCCCAGAACCTAAGGCCCCGGACCTGACGCCCGCCCCCGCCCTACCACCGAATATCCAGTTCAGGGCAAAGACACCCAAAGCTAAACCAGAGGGTCTGGCACATGGACTTGGAATGATGCCGGATGACCGAGAATCATCCCCCAGGTTAGGTACTAATGTAGAGTGATCACTAGTACTATGAGGACAGTGCCCCCGGCACTAGCCGACGAGGGTCCCCGGACCAGGACTCTGGTACCCACCAGGAGACTGCTGGAGGGCGGCAGGTCACAGTGGCCAGACTCCTGTGAGGCCAGAAGGAGAGGCAGCAGAAGGCACTTGCCGTGATCCTCTGAGCACCACCAGGAGAGAACCCCGAGCACCGAGCCTGCAGGAAGCCCCGAGCACCACTGGGTGTGACCCAACAACGACCACACAAAACAGCCACTTTCATAGAGAGTGACGCCTCCGTGGGCAAGTGGGCACTTCGTTCACCCACACTGGGCATTTTCCCTCCGAGAGCCTTCCCAAGTGCGTCGGCGCTGAGGAGAGTTTGTACTTGCTGTTACAAGCTGGGAAGAGTTCCTGGTACACCCTGAGGCCTTGACTCAGTGTCTATCAGAGGGTCACCTCTGAGGACCAGAGATGGCCAACGGGGCCAGCGCTCACGCTCTCCCTGCAGAAGGTGCCTGGGGTTCCTTAGCTCTGCCGGGAGCTTCCTCCTTCCCGGGATCTAGACTCCCCGCCCAGAGTGAGACCCTCCCCTCCAATCAGAAGCACCACCCCCCTCTCCCCGGGCCCTTCGGTGTCTGGTGTCTGTGGAGAGAGGTCGGCTGGGGGCCACTCTGCAGCGGGGGGTCAGCCTTGGGGCCTCTCCTCCCCACAACCCTGCGCCTTCGCTGGCTTGAGGCGACTAGGATGGGCCACGTTGGTTTACTCTGAAATGAAGCTACTCTCAAACCAGGCCTGTCCTGTGCCAGGTTACGGGCTGTTGGGAGCAGAAGCTCTCATTTCCCCCACTGGTCACCTACTCCTGACCTGGACAGGGGTCCTGGGACCCGGGGAGATGTCGGACAAGGCCGGGATGGACAAGCCACAGAGTAAGGTAGGCACGTGCCCCATAAGTGCGGGGGCCTGGCCTGCCAGTGGACTCTGACTCCATCCAGCGCCTGCGCCTCCCTCCAGTTCCTCCCGCAGGGTCTGGGCGCCTGCGGACATCACGGCCCGGCTGCAGGAGCCCAAGTTCAAGAGAATCAGCACAGACTGTTTCCAGGGGTCTGACGACCAAGGCCACTCCTTCACACCAGCCTGTGCTCTCAAAACAGGGCTTGTTATTGCTTTATTATTTGTGTGTGCATGCGTGTGCATGTGTGTATGTGTGTGCATGTGTGTGCATATGTGTGTGCATGTGTGTGTGCATGTGTGTGTGCACACATGTGGGGGCGTGTGTGTGTGCATGCACGGGTGTGCATACACGTGTGTTTGCATGAGCACTGTACCATCCCAGTCCCAAGGCCACCTCTTGAAAGCAGGACGCCATCGAGGTCCAGAGCAAATGGAGCTGGTGGCCACACATAAGTCCTCCCACCTCTCGTTCTGTTTCGGCCTCATCCAAGTGCCCAGACAGTGCCAGTGAGTGACCCAGTCCCTCCTGCCCACCCCTGACCCCATGGATCCCGCATTATAGAGAATCAGTGCACTCAGATGTACTGTGAACTTTCGGAAGCGAGGGGGTCACTCCGTCCAAGGACTGCCGAGATCTCCTGGGCCCCTCTCACTCAGGCGCGGTTCCTACCACATCAGCAAGCAACATCTGCAGCGTCCTAACTGTGTGGTGGGAAAACTCGGAAGCATCTCCTAAACTACACAGCTGGTTTGCCCTGACGGCCCGAGATCACCCATGGACTCTCCTGTCTCACATCACGCCGGGGCTGTCTGTGACTGGGCCTTCTACCCCACTCCCCTCCCGGCCCTGGGGTCTCCTCCCTGATTCAGGGGCTCCATCAATATCCTTCGAGAGACCCTCCTAAGGGTCCCTCTTAGGCAGCAAAAGGCACGAACTATGAAAAACAGCATATCTGTCTGTCTGAAAGGTGCAGGTATTGGCTCTTCAAAAAACCCATAACAAAAATAACAAGCTGGGGTCAGGCTGACTCCCAGGGAGATCCACAGGCTCCGCGTGAGAGAGGAGCAGCAGGTGTGGCGCAGCCCCACTGTCATACAGAATGTAACACAGAATCAGAACCAACACTGAGGCACAGCTCCAGGACCGCACTCACACCCATGCACAGTTCCCGAGAGATTGACAACACAGAAGAGACACTTCTCCAAAGGGCCAACCAGGACGCTGGCGCAGAGCCCTGAGTCACCCAGCCCCAGCCCGGGGGATGCGGCCCCGGGCTCCCCGTCTCCACAGGGTGGAGGGTGGGAGCCCAGGAGGGCCTGTCCGCCCCCCACCGCACATGGGGGGACAAGCACCGGAGAGCGCACACCAGATCCCCAGCCCTGATCAGACCGGACAAGCTTCCAGTCTGGGGACTAGTCGACCGAAAAGTCACGTGTCAGGGGCTGGAGCAATAGCACAGCAGGTGGGTAGGGCGTTTGCCTGGCACGCAGCCAACCCGGGCTCAATCCCTGCCATCCCACAGGGTCCCCCGAGCACCACCAGGAGTAATTCCCGAGTGCAGAGCCAGGAGGAACCCCTGAGCATCGCTGGGTGTGACCCAAAAAGCAAAAGACATATACAGTTATAAAAACACACAGGGCTAGACAGACCCCACTCTGCTGGCCCACTCCCAGGCTGAAGGCCCCTCTGACAGACTGAGGACTCTGAAATGAACTGGAAGGAGTCATGCTCTGAAAGGTTTTGTTTTTTTTTAAACAAAAGATGTTTATAATCCTATGAAGTGACCATTTCTGCCACTAACTCTAGTTAATACAGAAAGATTAACTGTTCTGAACTTATTTTTTTTATCTGCAAGACAGAAATGAAGTAACTTCTGCTTATTTATAACTGCTGTGGGAACATTGCTAGATAAAGCTTACGGGGAAAAATCAGGATTGGGGGGCGCATTCAGGGTGATGCCCGGGGGCTGCTGGGAATCTCTCCTGGGGGCCGTGAGGCATAGGATTGAACCCAGGCCTCCTGCATAAGATGCAGGCACGTAGCCCAAAGCGACCTCTCTAGCCTCAGAACACTTCTGATGACTGAAGAATCGCACATGTTGAATGAAATCATTTTTTCTGCAAAATAGTCACTCACTTTAGTAAAATTAGTTTAAGAGGTTATATTTAATACAAATTTTATGAACAAAGGAATATATAATAGATTTGGCAAGTGCACTAAAATTAAGAAGAAAGAGCTATTAGCACACAAATGTGGGTCAGCGCTGCCCGCAGGGAGGGGGATGGCCAGGAAACCACAGGCCCCAGAAAGAGGGGACTTTCAGCAACAGGTGAAGGGTAGATTTCATCTTCCTACTCTGGCTTCACATCACACTCCTCTGGACATGAAAGATCCTGTTGTAAAACTTCTGGCGAACCACCGTCCTTGTTTTGTTTAGTTGCAGTGCTGGGGATAAACCGTGGCTTTCCTGCACTCAAGGTGTGCGCTTCCCTGAGACAGCCCGGCCTCCATTCCTACTCTGGGGCGCCTGAGCCTGGGGTTTTCTCAGAGTGGGGCCTGGGAGCTATCTCAGAGGGCCGAACACATGATTTGCATAGAGGAGGGGAGTGTGGTTCCCAAAGCAGTAGGCCAGAGAGCCTTGCACACACACACACACACACACACACACACACACACACACACTCACACGCATGCAAAACACACACACACACACACACACACATACACATGCACATACAGAGCAAAACCTGCTACAAAACACAGCGTCTTTCCCTAAGAAGACCGTGTCTGTTTTCTTTTCTCCGTCCCACCCTTGGGTAAAGCAGCGGCTGCAGAGAGAGGACAAAAGTCAGTGCATCTGCGCTTCTCACAGCAAAGCCAGGGCCAGCTGCTGGCAACCCACATGGCCCCTGACCGATCACACAGCCAGGAGAAAGCCCTGAGCACCACAGCCTGTCATGGCAGCTGGCTGTGACCCAAACACAAAAACAAATAATAATAATAATAAAAGTAAAAATGGGGAAAATAGCATAAATAGAGTGATAAAATCCATCAGGACAGACACGCCACATGTTGAGAACATGGATTCAGATTCATGCCTGGGCACTGGGCTGTGCTCTGGACCCACGGGGACATTGCATCTGGTCACTCGGGGCACGTGCAGCCAGCTTTAAAACCACACAGATAACCGGTAGGAATTCCAACACCCGTCCCTCCACCAGTGCACATTTCCCAGCACCGCTGTCCCCCGGTTCCCTCCCATCACCCCCAACCCTGCCTGCCTCTATGGCAGGTGCTTTCTCTCTCTCTCTCTCTCTCTCTCTCTCTCTCTCTCTCTCTCTCTGAAATCCAATCGTGAACAGCTTTGTAAAGGCCTACCTCACAGCGATTCAATTAAAAAGTTGCACACACACACACACACACACACACACACACACACACACCTGCCCATCCAAAGCAAGGATCCAGGGAAAGTGCCAGTGGGTTAGGAGCAAGCCCTGCGGCCTGGTGTGTGAGGAGGACCAGTGCACAGAGCGGCAGGGCTGGGACGGCCAGGGCAGGTGGCACAGGGCAGCAGAAGGGGGCGTGCAAGGCCCAAAGCCTCCAGGCTCTGCGAGGGTACGCTCAGGGCTGCTCTCGCTACGACGGCCCAGCCCAGCTTTAAAAAGACAAACGCGACATCATATGCCCTTTGGAACCAGCAATAGAAAACAAATTATCTGACTATGCCTTCTCGGCAGGTCTGATTGTTGGGGGAAATTCCAAATAATAATGGTGGGTCTTTGTCGAAATATTGAATGCGATCAAAGTGGAGAGAGAGTAAAGTGGAGTAAAGTGGAAATCATCTGCCACACAGGCAGGGGGAGGGTGGGATGGGGGTACACTGGGGTTCTTGGTGGTGGAACATGTACACTGGTGAAGGGATGGGTGTTTGATCATTGTAACTGAGACTCAAACTTGAAAGCTTTGTAACTGTTCTCACACTGATTGAACAAATAAAAAACAAAATAAAATAAAAAATAATAAAAAGACAAACAGGGGGAGGATTCTCTGCAGGGACATTGTTAGGTTTCCCGCTTCCACTTAAACACCCTCCCCCCCATGCCTGAGTGAGAGGACAGCCTCAAAGCCTTAAAGCCACAGCCCTTATGCCCAGCAGGGTGCCCGTCCACCCCCAGGCCGCAGAGGGGCAGGGAGGCTCCGGATCGAGCTGGATCTCGGAACCACTAAGAACCAAGTCCGCCCAGGCTGGAATGTTTGGGGTCTCCACGGCCCAGAGCCACACTCTGCTCCCCCTGTCGCGTCCCACTTGGCTGGAGTCTTTCCTCCCCAAGTCTGTGGCACGCAGGAGGAGTCCTCGACCTTCTCATCCACGGCTACTGTGGGGAATTCCAATGCTTTCAGTTTTAAAATTCAGTTTATTTTACCTAAAGAGCCTTCTGGGTTGTGCCCTGGAGTCAAAGTGCTTCTCTGATTTGTACGCTTTGTTTGGGGGTCACTTTTGGCAGTGCTGGGGCTCAAGGCCCAGGTTCCATGTCAGTCAGCCTTGCCCCGCCACAGGCACCCACCCTGGCCCTGTGCGTCTCTCTGTTTTCCGGCAACGAGGACAAAGCCCGGGAGACACAGAGGCAGTACTGGGGCATCTGCTGAGGACTGAGCCAGCACTTCTTCACCACCAAATCCACGCCTGACCAGGGCTCTCCCCAGGCAGAGACAGACGCTACCAACAGAGCTGGCGGGGCCACGCACCCCGGCCCACTCCCGACCTCCCCACCATCTGAGCGAGCCCTGTGTGTGGTATTGGGGACCCCGGGCGGGGGCTCCTGGGGCTTGCTTTGCTTTCATTTGGGGGCCATGCTCAGGGCCCAGTAGGACCCAATGGGCGAGGCAGTGCCCTGTATTACCTCTCCAGTCTCTCTCCAGCGCGCCTCACAGTCAACATGAGATCACCCAGCTTCCTTCGATTCATAAGGGCTGGAACCGCCAAAGAAGCCGGGCACCCGGCGCCTGCTCCAGGGGCACTGATTCGATTTTCTCACGGCACTGGTACCACACTCCCAATCGGACATGCAGTCTCTCTTCCACTCCAGTGCTTGCTCTTTGGCTCGTTCCTTTTATTTGGGAGCTAACCCCCGTGGAGCTCAGGGGCTGCTTTGGCTCTGTGGTCAGGAGGTGGTGCCAGTGGGCTCTGGGGGACACTACATCAGAGGCCGAGTCCAGGCTTTGGCCAGCCTGAGCACGTGCTGGCCCCTGCATCTGTCCCCTGCCCATGACCTTTTCAACAAGCAGAAGGGCTCTTGCTATTCCACACCACAATGTTGTTTGGGCTCAGTTTTTCGCTATTTTTTGGAAGCACACAGTCATTTTATTTCAAACCCTTATTTTGATCAAAACCCTGTGCACTGCTGATGTGCAAGGTGGGAAGCTTCTGCCCTCCAGAGTAAGTTTACTACTGCCCATGTCCATGTCCTTTTGGGGGCCAAGTTGTAACTAAGGCCCCCCAAAACCAAACTAGCTGATTCGTAGTCGAGAAGACCCTGACGCCAACACCCATTCTCCCCTCTACTTCAGGCTTCCTCTGAGATCAACGAAAGCGCTGGCAGGGCCGGGTTCTGAAGGTGAACATTGGAAAAGCAGAAAACATCAATAATCTTATTTCAATTACACTGCTAAGCTGCCAACTCTTTGGGGGAGGAAGCTGCAGGGTCAGACCAGAATGGGGAAACGCTCAACGCTGGGGGTGGGGAAGCTCCAGCCCCTCCATGGCTGGCCCAGGCGGAGCCCGCAAGCCCAAGTCATTCACCTTTTAAAACAGAAGTGAAGCCCTGGAACAGAGTTCCGCAGCAGAGAGGCTGGGGTTGCCGCCGAGGCCGAGGGCAGTTCCCCTCACGCTGCACAGACCCAGGTTTTGGGAACGCTCCTCCACCCAGCCCCATGGGGCTTCTCCTTCTTTCCTCTCCGGGGCCACTGAGCTGTGGGGACCTTCTCCAGGCAGGAGACTGTGGTCACCCGCACCTGGGACCTGACTTTATGCTCCCACCAGGGGGCCCAGCAGCTGTCACACCAGCTTGCCCTCAGCAAGGCCCTGCCCACCTTCCTTTCCAGGCCTGGCCTGGGTAGGCGGGACCCCCCCTCCTGCCCAGAGGGAGCAGCCTCCCAGGGAAGCAGCAAGGCTATCCCCTTCCCAGGGTCACACTGGCCAGGGACACAGGAAGCCAGAAGGACCAGGGCTGCTCCTGCGGGAGAGCCAGCCTCCACCCGGGCCAGGTCAGCAGGACCCCCAGTAAGCACGGACCCTCCCCTTCACTCAACAAGCACCCAGGGGCTCCCACCTAAGCACGGAAACTTCATCCTTCATCCTTCATTCAACAAACACTGAGCAAACTATGTTGTAGGCCCATTGGAGATAATAACAATTATCCACCCCTCAGCAGGCAGGGTGTTTGCCTTGCATGCAGCCGACCCGAGTTCGATTCTTCCATCCCTCTCGGAGAGCCCGGCAAGCTACCAAGAGTAACCTGCCCACACGGCAGAGCCTGGCAAGCTACCCGTGGCGTATTCGATATGCCAAAAACAGTAACAAGTCTCACAATGGAGACATTACTGGTGCCCAATACAGCAAATCGATGAACAACGGGACGACAGTGCTACAGTTCAGTGCTACAACAATACGGAGCTTAAACTAAAGAAATACTAAATGACTAAGTGTATTGCATCATTGGGAGTGAGTGATGTCGAGCACAGAGCTGGAGGTTTGTGTGAGGGTATGCGTGTGTGTGCCAGATGGAGGGCAAGTCACACTCTCTGGGACTCTAAGGCAGATCACAGTCCACACTAGTGGAGTATGCCTGTCCAGGCTGCCAACTGCAAGTCCAGCACCATCCCAAGAGACGCCTGCTTCCGACACCTCTCTCCAGAAAGAGGCAGAACCAGCCACACCGGACAATGCATTGGTCTCACTACTTTCACAAACTTTTAAACTCTGCTGTGAACCCTGGGAATCTGCTGCAGAGACGCTGCAAGTGGGGTCCTATTTTCTCAAGAGCCCACGGGGCACTACCCTCATCACAAACCATCCTCGGAGCATCCAACGGTCCTCAGGGGCACCCTGGGCCAACCGTTGGGGGATGTGGCAAGGCTGGTGACTCAATCCTCAGCCTCCATTTGCTAAAGGCCTGAATGAAGGTAAAGCACTCAGCTGCCTAGGGCGCTGGGCCTCTGAGAAAGAAGCTGGTGTGTGTGTGGGTGGAGGGGGGGGAGAGGGATCTTGTTGCCCATAAGAGTTTTTCTTTAATTGTGCCATTCACAGTAAACCCGAACCAGAGCAAATGCCAAGGGCTATGCCAAAGGTGCAGGGCACACCTGGGCCTACTGGACGAGCTGCACGGGTGGAGCCCTCCTGCTCGGTACCCACATAGGCACCATCTGGAGAGGCAAAGTCCGAGGCCACCTCCCGAAGGGCAGCGGGCAGCAGCCCCTGGGGGCCAGGCCTTGCCCAGCAAACACCTCCCTGGTGGGGCCCATCCCAGCCTTCTCCATGGACCCAGGGGCAGGGGTCGCCCCCGCACAGACCCTGCTCCCCTGGGCGCAGCCTGGCAGCAGAGCACGTGCCTGCACAGGCCGGACCCTAGGTGGGCGCTCAGCATGGGAGGGGGGGGTCCCTGGGTGCTGACCCCTCGGCCGCTCAGCTGGAGCCAGTGGTACTCCTATCCCCGCCCACTGCCGTGCCCGGCACCCTCGGGCCTGGGTCGGCCCCCAGAGCCTTCCCGCACTGACCACTGACAGGCAGGGAGAGCGGCCGTGGGCCGGGCCCAGCTCCCCGCGCTCCCCCGACCCACCCGGGGCTCGGGCCTCCGGCTCTGGCCCGCTGGGTTCCCACTGCCCCGCTGTCCCCGTCGATCCTTCCGCGATCCCCCCCACCTCCTCCCCGCGGAGCCCGGCCCGGCCGGCGGCAGGTGGGCAGCGCGGCCTCACCAGACAGGCGTCCAGCGCCCTCGCCGTGGCCGCGGCGCCGCTGCAGGACGAAGTAGCAGCTGCTCTTCTGGGTCACCCACAGCCGCAGCGCGTTCTTGAGCAGCACCTCCTCGGGCCGGAGCCACATGGCAGCGCGGGAGGACGCGGCCAGCGGCGCCCCGCGCAGCGCTCACCGCCGGCCTGGACACGCTCCGGACACGCCCCGGCCCGGCCAGCCCCGGCCCGCCCTGGTCCTCCCCGGCCCGCCCTGGTCCTCCCCGGCCCCTCCCCCTTGCCAATGCCCCGCCCCTCCGCCCAGGCCCCGCCCCAGACACGCCCCTCCCTCGACGCGACGCTGGCCCCGCCCCTCAGCTCAGGGGCCTGCCACGGGCCACGCCCCTCCGCCAGAATCGACGCAAGCCCCGCCCCACGCTCGCCCCCGCCCCGCCCTTCTGCCACGGGCACGGCATCGGCTCCTCCCCGGGCCACGCCCCTCAGCCCGAGCAAGACACAGCTCCACTCCTGGTCCCGAGACACGCCTTCGACCACGCTCCTCCACCCGGCCACGCCTCCACAGGCCCCGCCCCCTGATTGGGGACATGCCTTTGGCCACGCCCCTCACCATACACGCCTTCACAGTGGCCTCGCACCCGGACACGCCCACTTCCTGGCCCCGTCCCGGGCGCGCCCCCTCCCAGCCGGGACCTCGGTCTGGTGCATCCTTGCAGCTTCCCCCAGCCCGTCCCGCAGCGCCCCTGCCTGGGGTTCCAGCCCCGAGGAGCTGGGGGGACGGCTGTATGAGCCACAGAGCACGGCCGGGGGCGGCGGGGTGGGCGCCCCGAGAGGAAGGAGAGCGGCAGGTGGAAGTGCCGGGCTGGGGTCCGCGGAGCTGGGCACCGCCTCCGTGCAGAGCAGGAACACAGGCGCCCCCGGGAGCCTGCGGGGCAGCCCTCTGACCTCGCACAGCACCCAGGACGCCGCCCCAGAGCCCAGGGCACGGGGACCCAGTGCTCACGGGGACCCAGTGCTCACCCTGCAGGCCCGTGACAGGGGTCAGCAGGGACAGGGCAGGCTTTCCTCTACACACAGACCGCCCTCCCCAGGTGGGAGAGCACAGCCCGCCTGGCATGCGGGAGGTCAGTCCCCAGGCCCTGCAGTTGTGGCCCCCCACACCCTTTCCTGCTCAGCCTTGGGACCGCAACTCACTCTACGGAAATGGGGTAGGGGGTGTTGAAGCCGGAGAGTCCCACGGGTGGCGGCTTTGTGAAGCGGGCAGGACAGAGACGGTCACTTTCTCACTTCACAGAAAAGAATTTCAGGAGTAGAGGAGCGGTGAAGTGAAGACAGACAGATTCTGTTTGGAGGGTTGTAGGCAGGGGAAGGAGTGGGGAGGAGAGAGAGAGAGAGGGAGAGAGAGAGAGAGAGAGAGAGAGAGAGAGAGAGAGAGAGAGAGAGAGAGAGAGAGAGAGAGAGAACCCCCCCGCCACAAGCCAGCATTAGGTATGAAGCATGAAAGTCCCCATCTCAAGAGAGGAGATGCCGCCCACACATGTGCTCAGGCACCGCATGTGCTTAGCAAGCAGCACATGGGCTGGGCAGCATACGTGCACCCTGCCTTTGTCCAAGCTTTTGTAGGGTTTCTCCAACCTGCCCTACGAAGGGCTTTCTGGCTAGGTCAGAATCCATTACTGGGGTTGGTCCAAAGGGATAGAGTTGGGAGTGGTCTTTGAACTCCTTTTCTCTTTTTGTGAAAAATATTTTCATATATTTTGTTTTAATTATTAGCAGAAAAATATTGAATTTATTTTTAATGACAATTTTAGAGCAGTTTTAGATTGATAGAAAAATGAGATAAAAGTAGAGGTATTTTTCACCTCTGCAACAACATATATATCATATATATGCATATATACATTCCACTGTTATCAATATCACTGACTGGTATATTTGCGTAACTTATGATTGAAAATTCATGCATCTTTTCTATGCAAAGTTCTTAGGTTACTTGAAGGCTCTCTTTGAAGAATGCATTGTGGGTTTGATATATGTATCCATCATTACAACATCACACAGAGTATTTTAGGTGGGTGAAACTCCTTTCCTCCTAATAGATCTTCTCTAGCTGAGGGTTAGTCAGATTAAAGGAAGGAATTGAAGGTTCTCCAGTAGTTCTCTTCAGGCCTTTCTGTAGAGAGGGGTCCAGTCTCCTCAGGATCTGCTGCTGGAGAAGGTCTTATCAGGTTTTGCTTTCTGTACCACAAGGTGGGTCAGAGTTAGGACTGGTGACTTTATTACATCCTAGAAATGTCATAGCCATGATGTTGGGGGCCCTTCCCGAATCTACCTGCCTACATCAGTATCTCCTTTATAGGTACTAGCCCAGGTACAAAGTATCTCACACATAAACTCTAGTAAATACCACAGTACAAAATTCCTAAGTGAACAAAAGTCCCTGCAGTTAAATTGCATATATATACTCACCCATGTTTCCAATGTTACTAAGCTCTTAACCTGTCATCCTCCATTGCCAAATATTCCCCATACCAAAAGCACGGAAAGAATTACGTGAAAACAGCTGGAGGAATGGGTAGGGTCAGTAGGGTACTGTTCTCTGACGCCCCTCTGCCCACTCCAAGGGCTCGCTTGTGCCTCAGCAAGTGGCAGCTGGGAGGCCAGAGCTGAACCTCCACACGGACCAAGGAGAGTTCCCAATACATGTGGTAAAAATGTCTTATTGTCACTATTCCCTGGGTCCTCATCACCCCCTCTTCTGTGCTGGGTTTAACTGTGTGTTCCCCCCCCCCAACTCCAATGGTGAAGACCATTAGCCCCAGTTCCCCAAAATGTCACCTTGTTTGGAAATCGGGCTGTCACAGATGAGGAAGTCAGGAAAGCACTTCTGCAGTTCAACACAGTGTCCTTGTAAAGAGGGACCTTTGGCACCCAGTACAGCGGATAGGACACGTGCCTTGCAGGTCCTGAGCACAGAGCAGGAGTAATCCCTGAGCGTTGCCGGGTGTGGCCCAAACAGAAAACAAACCACAAGAATGTAAAGGATACTTCTGGGTCAGAGACATCGCTTGGGGGATGAGAGCAAAGCATGAAGCCTATCCCAACTCGCTCCCTGGCACAGTCACTCAAACACCAGGACTCAAAGAGACCTCCCCAAAGTGTGAATTGCTCATATTACCTAATAATTCTATGACTTTCATCTATTAAAAAAAAAAAGCTAACTCAAAAATATATACAGAAACTCTTTGTGCGGAGCAAACCCAAATGTCCAGCGACAGGAGTGGGCAAAGTGGTGGACTTCACTCGGTACTGGCCAACATCTCAGCAAGAGACGAGCACTCTGACATCTCTCTGGAGAAGCCTGTATTCCTGTGAACAAGTACTCCTCACTGTCTCCCCCCTCAGATGCCTCTAATCTCTTTAAACCAAACCATTTTACTTCACTTTTTAAAAAAAGAAAAGAAAAGAAAAGAAAAACGTTGTGGTGATGAAAGATGAAGTCCCGCCTTTTCCTGCAACATGTTGGAGCTAGAGGAGGTCATGGCAAGAGAAATAAGTCGGGGGAAGGGCCCAAATCACACAGTCTCACTCACATACGGGCTGTAAAGACTCAAAGCAGACAACAGACAGTATCTAATTACAAACCCTTGACCTTTGGCTACAGATTGAAGTTTCCAAGAGGTAGGGAAGGGACGAGGGGGCAGGGGAGCGGGCAGGTGAGAAGTCACCTGTGGACAGTGGAAGAGGGTCCTTGGGTACTTTGGTGATGGTGGAGGTGCCATCATGTTATACACTAGAAGCATAAAAATGTTACCTCCACTGAAAGAGAAAAGAAAGAAGGATGTATGAAGTATGGTAATCGATATGTAAGTTCATAGAATCCCTCACCCAGTGCCGTCGGAACAGACAGCTTTCTTCTTCAGGTCCTATGTACACCGTGCCAGCTTACAGAATAACTGCAAAATCTATGTGCTCAACCTCAGCAAGCTCTCCTGTTAAAATCAGGGTGCCAGCCAGGAGGCGTCTCAAAGACTGGCGTGTTACATGGCTTGCAAGAACCTTGGTTCGGTCCCCAGCGACAATGGGTGAGAATCCTCACAAAAACAATCTGGACAAAACCAAGATCTGGGACAACCCAAACATCCAGGAACAAATGACTGGGTAAAGGAACTGAGGTCCATCTACACAGGGTGCACGACTTAGTTATAAGAAAAGTGAAACCATGCAATTTGGCTCTGCCTGAATGGGCCTTCAGGGCTGTGCTGCGTGACCAGCCAGAGCAGAGGAGTGGACACAGGCAGTCTTTCTCATACGTGGGTTATAAAGAAACAGCCAGGAAACAGCAACAGAGCCTGAAAGGGAGTTTGTGGAATTGGACAAACCAAAGGTGGGGGTGACCGGGTTGGGGGTGTGGAGTGTAACTGTGGGAAGGAGTGAACGCTTTGGGGGAGACCTTGGGGTTGGAAATTTTTATACATAAAGCCTTCTCATCCAAAATATTGTAAATTGCAGTGATTCAAAACTGAAATTAAAAAAAAAGAGATTTGGAAAATATTTTGGAAGATCTTGGACTATAGATAGATAGACAGACAGACAGACAGACAGACAGACAGACAGACAGACAGACAGACAGATAGATAGATAGATAGATAGATAGATAGATAGATAGATAGATAGATATAGATATATGCTTCTGGTTGGAATTTTGCAGACTACAGATGTATAACTGGAATATTTGGGTGGACTATTAGCACTGAATATTGAAATAGTAGGTGTTAGCTAACATCTACTCCTCACTTATCTACTTGTAAATAAGTGAGGAGTAGAAAGGGGGCCACCTCCCTACATACCACCCGCACGGCAGAGACTGGCAAGCTACCTGTGGCATATTTCATATGCCAAAAACAGTAACAAAAATGGGCCTCATTCCCATGACCCTGGAAGAGCCCCCAATATGGTACCATTGAGAAGGATGAGTAAGGAGAGGCTGATAAAATCTCAGGGCCAAACTAGGCTGCCAAAATGAAGAAGGACTAAAATGACTGTCTGCACTTTTAATGCATGTATGCTGGCATTGGAAGCATTCATCAAAGACCTGCAAGTGCAGAAGATCAAGTATGATGTCATTGGATTGACTGAGATGAGAAGATATCGATCACATCATGCCGTTTTTGACACTGGAGAACTCTTCCTCGGAATACTCGAAAATAGAGGCATCAGTGGTGTCAGTATCCTCATCAACAGGAACGTGGCCATGAGCATTGATTCGTTTGAATACTTAACAACCTGAATTGGACGCTTACGTTTGAATAGATGTGGCTCATTGCCGGCAGTTTCTATCTTCGTCGTCTATGCATCAATATCCAACTATGATGAAGAAGAAATTGAGAAGTTCTACATGGAGTTGGAGAAGTTCTATAAAGAAGACCACACCTTCTATAAGGTCATTGTCATTGGTTTTAATGCCAAGATAGGACCGAGAATGTCGCCTGAAGAACTCCACATCAGGACTCACAGCCTAGAATGGCATAAACAGGGTGAGAGACTGTCTGAATTCATCATGTTGACCAAGACCATCCATGATAACTTGCAGTTCCAGAAAGCCGAATCTAAACATTGGACATGGGAGTCTCCCAGTGGACAATTCCACAATTAAATTGACCACATCATATTCAATCGACGGTTTTGCCTGACCGATGTTGCTGTTGTCCCAAAATTCCAAACGGGATCAGACCACTGTCTCCTTCATGTGAAATTCTACTTCACGGAGCAGGGAGAAAGGGCTACAAAGTTTAAGAAGAGAACTCGCAGACCAAACACCAACTGGGAGCTCTTTGGCACTATTGCAGCAATATGGAAAGATGCCGTCGTTGACAACATTGACAAGGAATATGATCAACTGGTTCAGCACCTCCAAGACTGTGCGAGGAACACCAAGAGAGAGAAAGCCACAAAAAGACGCCTGTCTTCAGAAACTCTCAAGCCCATTGGTCAACATGGTTTGGCGCAAGCCTCAGGCAATCACAGGCTAACATCCGAGCTCGCAAAGATGTGCATAGAAGCGATAAAGGAAGACCTCAAAGAGGGAAGAGCAGCACTTCTTCGATGTGGCAGAAGCCAGTAAAAGTATTTACAATGCCTACCTGTCCTTCACCAACTATAAGATCAAGATGACTGCCCTCTGACATCCTGATGGATCTATCACATCCTCCAGAAGAGCAATGGAAAAGGTTATCCACAACTTCTACTCAGATCTCTTCAATAGCCATGTCCACCTGCCCACATACCAAATTCCAAACGATGGATATGTTGTTCCCAGCATTCTCCCTTGTGAAATCTGACACACCATTTCATCAGTAAAGAAGTGCACAGCACCCGGTCCAGACAAGGTCAGACCCGAACACCTGAAGAATCTGCCGCCAGTACTTGACCGGCTTGGTTCTTCACATGCTATCTGTCTGAATGCTAGATTCCGTCCCAATGGAAAACCAGCAGGATCGTCCTGTTATACAAGAAGGAAGACATCCACAACATCGGCAACTATCTCTCAATCTGCCTATTGTCCGTCGTCTACAAGTCATTCACTCGAGTCATCCTGAATAGGATTGGCAGAACACTAGACGAAAGACAACCATGCAAGCAAGCCGGGTTCCAAAAAGGATTCAGCACGATCGACCATATCCACACAGTGACCAAGCTCATTGAGGTTTCATGAGAGTTCAAGATGCTGTTCTGTCTAACACTCATTGATTTAAGGATCCTGATGTACTGAGTTTGAATGCCCTGTTGGGCTAGGGCTTCGATGACCGCTTCAGTCTCAAGAGAATCCAACAGAATCAAAGGCCTTCTTTAAATCAATGATGAGTATGGTGTTAGTAGTATTTCCTTCTTGGGGATGGAGTGATAGCACAGCAGGTAGGGCATTCATCTTGCACGTGGCTGACCCAGGTTTGATTCCCAGCATCCCATATGGTCCCCCGAGCACAGCCAGGAGAAATTCCTCAGTGCATGAGCCAGGAGTAACCCCTGTGCATTGCAGGTGTGACCCAAAAAAGCAAAAAAAAAAAAATTTTCCTTCTTTAGGTAACTGAGTTACTCAGGCCCGGGGAAACAGCACAGCAGCTAGGAGTGATGATGTGCGTGGGGCACCTTAGGCTCAGGCTCAACCTCCGGCACACAGGGCCCCCGACAACACAGTGAGCCCCAAGCACTACTGAGTATGGCTCAACCTCCACAAAACGCAAAGACAGGCAAACCCATGGGTGTGACGTTGAACCCAGTGTCCCCAGGTTCCCTCCCATCACCCCCAACCCACACCCTGCCTGCCTCTATGGCAGATGCTTTTGTTCTCCTCTCTCTCTTTCTCTCTCTCTCTCTCTCTCTCTCTCTCTCTCTCTCTCTCTCTCTTTTCCTTTTTTGGGTCACATCCGGCATTACACAGGGGTTACTACTGGCTCTGCACTCAGAAATTACTCCTAGCGGTGCTCGGGGGACCATATGGGATGCTGGAAATCAAAGTGGGTTGGTCGTATGCAAGGCAAATGACCTACCCACTGTGCTATCACTCCAGCCCCTCTCTCACTCTCTTTTTCTCACTCTCTCACCTCATTCTCTCTCTCTCACCCTCTCTCTCTCTTCCCCAACCCCCACCCCTTACCTCTAATTCCAAAATAAAACCCGGTGCCTCCGGGGCTGGAGAGAGATGGTACAGCAGGCAGGACACTGCTTTGCATGCAGATAACCCAGGTTCATAGGGTACCCCATAGGGTACCCCAAATCCACCAGGATTGCAGAGGCAAGAGGAAGCCTTGAGCACCGCCAGGTGTGGCCACCAAACAAAAACAAACAAAATCTTACCTCCACTTGAATTTTTCCCCTATGTCTATACATCTATAAAAAAAGGTTAATATATTAGAAAGAGTCCAACAAAATACAGTTAGTGTACAAAGTGTACACCCACCCCTTAGATACCCCTTTATCCCTGCCTCCAAGGGCCAGTGCAGCCTCAGATAGATCCATCTCTTCTCTGAGAGAGAGAGAGAGAGAGAGAGAGAGAGAGAGAGAGAGAGAGAGAGAGAGAATAGAAATTAGGTCAAAGGAGAAGGGAGAACTAAGGAGGAAAAAAAAATAAATCTTGAATTTTCTTCTTAGCTCATCTCAAACAATAGTTATCATCTGAGAAAGCATATCAACTGCAGTGATTGTCAATCTATACTTGTACCAAGGAAAATTATACAATAAGGAATTTTAGAATAGCCATGTCCTGTTCAAATTCCTTCCCTGTTTTATAACCAGTTTTTAAAAATTATAGAACAGAGAATCTCTACTAATCACTTCCGCAAAATAGCTGATCCCTTAATTTACACTGTCATCAGAATAATCAAAGAGCCCACACTTGAACACTCTCACTTGAAAGATTGCTGACTTAAGGCTGGCACTAAATCTGCGCTCTATCTTCTTTTTACTTTGTTTCTTCTCTGATTTTGAGCTCACCGTCTGTGCTCTGGGCTGACTCCTGGATCTGCACTCAGGATCACTCCCGCCAGGCTGGGAGGACTAGCTGGGGGCCGGGATGGAGGCTGGGGGGGCCCGAGTGCAAGGTTTGTGTCTCCTGCTGACCTAGCCCTCTGCCTCCCGAACTCTATCTTCTTAAGCAGAAAGAATACTGGAATAAAGTAAAGGAGGCTTTCAAACTGAGCTCTTCCTGAGGTCAAGGGAAGGGAGTGGGGGTGAGGAGCGCTGGTGGAGGCGTCGTGTCCAGAGTATCATTGTGCCGTGTCTGCCTCTATCACGCATTGCAGGGACTCCCTCCCCGCCCCACGGTCATATTAGAGGCCCTGGTCCCTGTACCCATTGGAATGTGACTCTGGGGAGCAGGATCATAAGAGATCATTGTATCGGAGCGCTATCAAAGGGCTGGGCTTGGGCCAACAGGCCTGAAGTTGCTGTGACTGAGGATGGGAGGCCATGACGGGCATGGGGGAAGGACTCCAAGAAGCCGTGTCAAGGAGCCGAGAAACTGACTTCTGTCACGTGAGCACGTCCCCAGGAGGCAGCCGTGGACTAGCAGACACTTTCTGGCTGGACATGCTTTCACGGCCTTGCTTTTCCCATAAGAGTAATTCCGGAGGCATGGAGGAACGGATCATCCGTCTAGAGTACAGTGGCCGCTGGGGTGGGAGAGGGATGGTTGGGCAGAATGTCCAGCAGACACGACGGCCCACGGTGGCCCCAGGTGAGGCACCGGTGCTCCCAACATTCTGGGGAGGCTCCAGAATAAACTAAAGTTAATAATGAATTTAAAGACAGTGCTGTTTCGGTCCCCATGTAGGCTTACACAGGAGTCACTGGAGGGCAGGGACTCACGGTGGGGCCAGTGCCCAGCCAGGAGGACCCTGGCTGAGGACAAAGCAGGGCCAGCTTGGGCCCGCATGCTTGTCCACCTCACCCAGCACTGCCCGGTGCTTTGGGGAGGGTTTGTTTGAGTACATTCAACGGGTCCATCCACGAAGGTGGAATTTTTCATTTCCTGATGTCTTCTACTTTTATTTATTTATTTTCCACTCAGAAGTCTTCAGTCTGGGGAAGACTAGGAGCGCGGGAGGTGGGCAGGGCCGGGAAGCCCTGGAAGCGTCTGTGCTGGAGTCCCGGCCTGTCAGCCGCCGCCCCCTTCATCCTGTGCATCCTGTGGCCTTGCGCTGCTCCTCGTGGCCTGTGGGGCATGTGGGCCAGCTGCAGGCCGTCTGGAGGTCACCCACAGGAAGGGCCCTCCCCCTGGCCTTTGCAGCAGTGGCAGCGGAGGAGCTGGGGCTCAGGCAGGAGAGTGGCAGGGCCCTTCTGCATCGCCCTGCAGAGTCACGGAGGCTGACCGGGCCGTGTCCCCTGGATGAGAGCAGACCTGCTGGTGATTGCCATGTCCACACCCCGCCCATGGTGCTCTGTCCAGCTTCTCCTCCAAATCCCCCTCCAAGGTGCCACAGCCTTCTCAAGACTTTTTTTTTTTTAAACAAATAGGAGTTTTGTTCTGTTTGGGGGAGTAATCCCTGAGCACTATTTCTTCTGTTGTTTAGAGTCAGGCCCAGTGGTGCTCAGGGCTGACTCCTGGTTCTGTGCTCGGGGCTCAGTCCTGGCGGGGCTCGGGGGACTGCCTACAGTGCCCAGGTCACAGACCAGGCAAGTGACTGTCCACCGAATCATGTCTCTGGTCCCTTAGTTAATTACTCATAGCAGGTTTATTTTTAAGGTTTTTCATGTTTATCATGTGTGAATAGTGACGCCTTAACTTTGTTTCCACCACGAACCCCTTCGCTTTCCCTCCTGGTTGGTGCCGCAGACCCTCCGAGCCCTCCCGAGGACGGCGTGTGGAGCGTGTCCGCGTCCCGTGCTGGCCTGAGGCAGAGCTCCAACTCTGTGCCATTGATGTCAGTTGTGTGTCCGTCTAATGACCTTTGCTATGCTGACGGAAGTTCTTTTATCTTTATTTCCTTGAGATATTTTTGTTTTGTTTTGTTTTTGTTATTTTCATAACATCGAATCCCGCCCAACCCTTTCTTTGCATCTATTCATGTGATCAGAAGGTCTGGGGGCGGCCCAGGCCGCAGGGCTCGTGGGGCAGGAATTGGGCTGAGCCGTGTCCCTGCGAAGCACGAGCTCTGGCCGGGAGAGGGGGCCTAGGAGAATGCACCCAGCAGCATTCAGTGTTTCCATGAGGCTGTGGAGTCATGACGACTCCTGAGAGGGCGTGTGCAGCCCTCTCGCTGTCCCCTCTGCTGGCCTTAGCACGGACGGGCTGGCCCAGCCCATGCTGCTGGTGGGCGCGTGTGGTGGACGCCCCCCAGCCCAGCTCCTTCCCAGAGGGCTGCCCCTGGCACGGTGCCAGCAGCGTGCCAGGCTGGCATTGGTGCCCACGGCACTCACAGCCAGCTGTAATGCCAGAGCTGGCCAGGCGTGGCCTCCTGTGGTGCCCAGGGCCTGCTCCACGGGCAGCCGCCACCTGCAGAAGGGTCTCTGGGTTTTGTTAGAGGCCACTGGAGACCAAGGCCCTGCTGGCACATGCACGCGTGACCTCCAGACGCCTCTCTGGCTTATTCATGTTGAGTCCGAATAGCCAGCTCGGACCTCAGTGGCCGACTCGGACCTGTGTCCCAGTAGTCCGAGCCGGCACCACCCAAAATAAAGCCTGTCAGGCAACTGCCCTTCTCCGCCCTCTCTGCCTCCCGGTGTCAGGGCTGTCACCTTGACCCTAATGTCTGATTTCACTGCTGTTTGGGGCCACGCCCAGGGGTTCCTAGGGCTCACCCCTGGCTCTGTGCTCAGGACTCACCCCTGGTTCGTGCTCAGGGCTCACCCCTGGCTCTGTGCTCAGGGCTCACCCCTGGCTCTGTGCTCAGGACTCACCCCTGGTTCGTGTTCAGGGCTCACCCCTGGTTCTGTGCTCAGGGCTCACCCCTGGCTCTGTGCTCAAGACTCACCCCTGGTTTGTGCTCGGGGCTCACCCCTGGTTCCATGCTCAGGGTTCACTCTTGGTTCCGTGCTCAGGGCTCACCCCTGGTTCCATGCTCAGGGCTCACTCCTGATTCTGTGCTCAGGGCTCACTCCTGGTTCGTGCTCAGGGTTCACCCCTGGTTCCATGCTCAGGGCTCACTCCTGGTTCATGCTCAGGGCTCACTCCTGGTTCTGTGCTCAGGGCTCACTCCTGGTTATGTGCTCAGGGCTCACCCCTGGCTCTGTGCTCAGGGCTTACTCCTGATTCTGTGCTCAGGGTTTACTCCTGGTTCTGTGCTCAGGGCTCACTCCTGGTTCTGTGCCCACCTGGTGGTGGTGCAGCAGCCCGGGGCCACAAGGGGGCAGTGCCAGGATGCCCTGCGGTAACTCCCACCCTGCCCCCTGCCACAGGACCCCCACTCCTGCCCGCTCCTGTTCCATGGTGTGGCCGTCCTGTTCTCGCTCACCCACTGGTCGATGTGTTATAAACAGTGCTACTGAGAATACACAGCTTTGGGGGTGTATGTTTTCAGCTCTCTGTGGTCTGCATCGCAGAGCGGCGTTTCTGAGTCAAAGGGAAACCGTTTGTGGAACTGTTTCAGGAACTGTCAGGCTGTCTGCAGGGCAGCTGAGCCCCACATCCCCGCCAGCTGGTGTGATCGGCCAGGGTTTATGGCACCTGTTAGTGTTGCTTTCTTTCTCCCTTTTCCCCTCCCTTTCTCCCTCCCTCCCTCCCTCCCCCCTCCCTCCCTTCCTCTCCCCTCCCTTCCTCCCTTTCTCCCTCCCTCCCTTTCTCCCTCCCTCCCTCCCTCCCTCCCTTCCTTCCTTCCTTCCTTCCTTCCTTCCTTCCTTCCTTCCTTCCTTCCTTCCTTCCTTCCTTCCTTCCTTCCTTCCTTCCTTCCTTCCCCCCTCCCTTCCGCCCCCTCCCTCTCTTCCTTCCTTTCTTTCTCTCTTTCTTGTCTTTCCCTGTCAGCTGTCCGAGCTGTGAGCGACAGACACTTGTCAGGCATGTCTGAGGTTTAATGGGCCTGTTGTGCAATTTCAATTTCATCCCACTGATTTATGTGTACATATGCTTGTGCTTATACCAGTACTACTTAAAAAAACAAAACAACCTCCATCTTGGTTTCTGACTTCAGTCTTAAAAGCAGAAAGTGTGAACCTGACCTTGATGTTCTCGCTGGGGGAGGGACCCCTGGAGGAGCTGGAGGGGGGAACTGCATCTGGCGGGGCCGTGGTCTGGTGGCCAGTGAGCCCTAGCAGAGCAGGGCTCTGAGCCACGAAGGCGAGGGTCACTCCCCCGCCGGCTCTCTGCCCCTGACAGGTCCTTTCCCAAGAATATTGTTGCTATTCCGGGCAGAGAGCACCTTGTCCACTCCAGCCAAAGGCCAGCAACTGTGACCCTCCCTGGGCTCCTTGTCTCGGCAGGGTCAGCCCTGGGCGTCCTCGGGGAGAGTCTGCCATTGCTTTCAGCATCGCTCCCCCCTGCCCTGCGGGTAAGCCTGAAGGATGGGGAAGGAAAGGGCTGAAAGACCATCCACCCCTGCTCGGTCAAGTCCCCATGGCTGTCCCCAACCCCTTGGTCCTCCTGTGCAGCCAGACCTGGTGAATGGCCACACAGCAGCTGCCATTGGCCAGACCAGGAGTGACCATGGGGAGTCCCCTGGGCCCTTGGGAACCATCAGCAGCAGATAATCTCCTCTGCCTGCACCTCACTCAGCCGTGTCCCTGTGACCACACAACCACCCAGCCGGGGAACAGAGCAAGGGCCCCCCTGCAAGCACGGCTGCCACACAGCACGCCCCACCCCCTCCCTGGACTCCCCCTGCCCCCTGCTCACCCCCCTCATGGCTCTGGCGGCATCTCCTCCATCCCCTCTGACCTGGGTATCACAGAGGCCCCCAGGATGGCTAGGCAGCCCACACAGAGTACAGTCCTGCACACGGTATGCACACGCACCTCCACACAGCACGCACACACACACACACACACACACTCCACCCAGCACACAGCACATGTACTGCACACAGAGCATAGCATGCATACACATGCACACATATACACACATGCACACACACATGTGCATGTGCACGCACATGCACTGGACAGAAACTATTTGTATGGAACAGAAATGCAATAAGAACTTAGGTCCTGGCTCCAACTGTAGAGGCCGAGATAGTTCCGGGAAGGTCAGTGCTGGCGCCCAGCTCTCCCGCCCCAGGAGGCCAGCCCTGCGCTCCAGCTCCCGTGCCAAGAGTTCCCGCAGTTCCTGGCTCTTGGCTGAGTCTTCAGCATTAACTGCAGGATGAGTGTAAGGTTCCATGTGGGATGCTTTCCCTCAGTCTCTAGCTTCAGCTTTAATTCTGTTTCCAAGGGAAACTGCCCTTCCTCAGGCCCCATCTCATCGCAGAACAAGACTTGCAGACTCATCCACGTTCAATGATTCTGCTGAAACTGGCCTCCCGGGGCAGCTTGGGAGATGTCTGTTTGCGTGGAGACCCCGTCCCCAAGGCAGTGGGTGCCTTGCCTCTGCCTTATCAGATGTGGGTCAGACAGCACGGGCTGGTTTCCTCGGCTCTGCAGGGAGGCGGTCAGGAGAGTGGGCGGGGGACACAGCCTGGGTTCTCTCTCTCACCTCTGCTCACATCTGCCCCCAAGGCCTGTCCTTGTGGGCCTGAGCATCCCTGTGTCCTCAGCTTGTTGGCCCGTCTCCCCAGTCTGTAAACGGGGATGCTGAAGCCCAGAAGGATGCAGCTGAGGGTTCAGTTCTGTGCCCTTAGACATGTGTCAGTCGGTCCAGGAAAGAAACGTAATGGGTTCCGAAGGACAAAGAGAAAGAGGGGGGTAAAACCGAATTAGTATTGATTTCCAGCACCTGGTTATAAAAGCGTTCGCTTTTTGCACAGTGCAAGCTTTGAGTGTGAACTATCAGCTACTTGCATGGAAGTAATTGGTCAGGGCTGGAGCATGGCCGGGCCCACGGGGGACCCCTGCTTGGGGGCTTGGGGTGTGTCCAGGAGGGCTTTCCTGGCAGGGGGGGCCATGGACACTGCCCCAAACCAGCTTCTCTCTGGAGGCAAACCCATACCCAGCCCCTCAGGCAGAGCCTCGGGGCCGACCTCGGGGCCCACAGCAGCAGCAGGAGACAAGGACGCCAGCCATGCACCCTGCAAAGACAACACAGCCAAGCAGGAAACTCTTGAGCAAGAATTTCAGGTCCCTGACCCCTGACCTCCCCCCCACTTCCTAGATACATCAAGTTGGTGAGTTGGCTAGGAAAACCAAGAAAATATCGAACCTTTCAAACCAACCCCATTGGACCTGAGTGATAATTACAGCAGTCAGGGGGCTTCTTCCCGGTACCCCATCCAAGAGTAATTTCTGAGCCCAAAACAAAAGCAAAGCAAAGTCTCAGAAGGTGAGTTCGGCGAATGCAGTTGCAGAGGCATTTTTGCTAGAATCATGCAGATCAGTTACTTGGCTTGTATTGATCACACAATTTGCTTAGAGTCTCTCTCTGTTGGAATGTGAATTCTCTGCACGGCAGCATCGCTTTGTCAAGCCCCTAGGACATGGCAATAAATATGTCTTGGAAGAATCCTGAGCACAGACTTATACACACACACACACACACACACACACAGATGCACACAGACACAGACAGACAGACACATAAACACATACAGAGGGAGACACACCTGGGAGAGGAATGACGTGGGGGTCTCTGCCAGGGACCGACCCGGGAAAGGGGTCAGAACTATTTCTGTTGTCTGCCCTCACCACACCACCAGGAGGAGCCTGAGTCCTGCTTTTCCCATCTGTGACTGTTGCTCTGTCCCCATGTCCCATGTCCCTCCCCTGCTCCTGACCCTGCTGGGAGTGTGGTCCATCCTGCCTGACCCCACCGCTTGGTCAGCCCATGGAGCCTGCCCCGTGCCAAGGGGACTCGTCTCTGTCTCCTCTCGGGTGTCTCTGTTTCTCCCCTAGAGCGGGGGCCTGGGTTTCCCGTGGCGCAGGCCTGCCAGAGCAGGCACAGGCCTCCTCGCAGCGAGCCCAGAGCCCCGAGGGCTGCAGGGCCCGTCTGTCTCCGCTCAGACCCTTCCAGGCCAGGGGACCAAGCAGAAGCTGTGTCCTGTACCCAGTCAGAGGCCATCAGGCGGTTCCAGTGTGAATCCCTGAGTCCTAAGTTTCCAGATTCAGCAGCATCTTTTAAAAAAAAAAAAAATCACTGAGATAGACCCTCACAAAACTGTTCCTGATTAGGTTTCAGTAATATAGCATTCCAACACCCATCCCTCCATCTGTGCACATTTCCCAGCACCAGTGTCCCCAGGTTCCCTCCTGTCACCCCCCACCCACTCCCTGTCTGCCTCTATGGCAGGTGCTTCTCTCTCTCTCTCTCTCTCTCTCTCTCTCTCTCACTCTTTTTGTCTTTCTCCCCCCCCCCCCAACCCATTTGGGCATTGTGGTTTGCAATTCAGATAGTGAAGGTTATCAGGAATATCTCTATGGCACATCTACACAATGGAGTACTATAGAGCTGTTAGGAAAAAATAAAGTCATGAAAAATTGCTTATACATGGATGGGCTGTCACTGTCACGGTCATCCCATTGCTCATCGATTTGCTCGAGCGGGCACCAGTAACTTCTCCATTGTGAAACTTCTTGTTACTGTTTTTGGCATATTGAACACACCATGGGTAGCTTGCCAGGCTCTGCCGTGTGGGCAAGATACTCTCGGTAGCTTGCCGGGCTCTCTGAGAGGGGTGGAGGAATCGAACCCAGATTGATCGTGTGCAAGGCAAATGCCCTACCCGCTGTGCTATCGCTCCAGCCCATGGAGAGTATCATGCTGAGTGAAATGAGTCCGAGGGAGAGGGCAGACATAGAATGACAGCACTCATTTTCAGGATATAAAAAAACATAGTATGAGATGAATAGTCAAAGATAGTAGAAATGTGGACCAGGAGGGCTGGTCCACAGCAGAAAGCTCGACACAAGTTGTCAGGGAGTGCTGTTTGGCCCGAGAAGGGAACACTGTGATAATGCTAACTGGAAATGACCACTCCAGACAAGAAGTGAGTGCTGAAAGGAGGAAAAGTGATATACATGATAACTTTTCAGTAACTGTATTGAAAAGTACAGTGCCTAAATGGAAGATGAGAGAGAGAGAGAGGGAGAGAGAGAGAGAGAGAGAGAGAGAGAGAGAGAGAGAGAGAGAGAGAGAGAGAGAGAGAGAGAGTCAAAGTCAGCCTTTGGGGTAGGCTGGCTGGGGTGGGGGGAGGGAATCTGGAGACACTGGTGGTGGGAAATGTACACTAGTGAAGGGAAGGATGTTGGAAAATCGCATGACTGAAACCTAATCATGAATTCTGTAACTGTATATCACACTATGATTCAATTTTTAAAAATTGTATGGTACTGGTACGTGAGGACATGATACTATACTTGGCAAGTATAATAAAGACTAATAGGATAGAATTGAGAACCCAAAATCAACCCTCAGGTATATGAATCTTTGACAAAGGGACTAGGTGTATGAAATGGAACAAAAAAAAAAGTTTTTCAACCAATGGTTTTGGGAAAACTGGATAGCCATATGCAAAAAAAAAATGTTAATTTTGATCCCTATTTCACACTTACCACTAAAATTAATTAAAAATCAATTAAAAACAAAAATACAGATTAAAAATATTAATATTAGATCAGAATCCATAAAATATATGGTAGAAACACAACAGAACTCTCTAGGATAGGGATAAGTCTCTGGAAGCATCTTCAATAACTCACTGCCAGTGGTCATGAAAACAGAAGCATATGTAACCAAATGGGTCTATAGCACGGAAATGATGAATAGAATCAAAAGTTGACCTGCTGAAGGATGGTTTGACATAAGCAAGTCAATCAATGTAGCACTGTAGCACTGTTGCACTGTCCTCCCGTTGTTCATTGATTTGTTCGAGCGGGCACTAGTAATGTCTCCATTGTGAGACTTGTTGTTACTGTTTTTGGCATATCGAATACACCATGGATAGCTTGCCAGACTCTGCTGTGCTGGCAGGATACTCTCTATAGCTTGCCGGGCTCTCTGAGAGGAACGAAGGAATCAAACCCAGGTTGGCCGCATGCAAGGCAAATACCCTACCTGCTGTGCTATGCAATATTAATACAAGGAAAAATAAAGATCATTAGGTCAGTAGACATAGAGAAAGCACTTGACAAGACACAACACCCATTGTGATAAAAAAAATTCTCAACAAAATGGAAATTGAAGAAATTTTCCTCAACATAGTCAAAGTCATCTACCACAAGACCACAGCAAACAGCATTTGGTGGTGAAAAACTGAAACTCTAAGATCATACATAAGACAAAGGACCCAATCTCACCATTACTATTCAGTATAATACTGAAAGTACTTGCTACAGCAGTAAGCCATCAGATAGAAAAAGAGTAAGTCAAGTTCTCACTATTCGTGATGACATGATACTGCACATGGCAAGCCCAACTGACTCTACAAAAAACTTCCTAGAAGCAGGGGACACATATAATAAAGTGTCAGGCTGCAAAATCAATATGTAAAACTCCATAGCTCCATATGCAAATAATGAAATGAGAGAAATTTAAAAAGCAATCTCTTTCACAATTGTGCCTCAGAAAATCAAATACCTGGGAGTCAGCTTAACAAAAGAGGTGAAAGATCAATACAAAGAGAACTACAAAACACTACTTCAATAAATAAAAGAGGACAGGAAGAAATGGAAACTTATTCCCTATCAATAGATCTGGAGAACTAACATTATCAAAATGTCACTATTCCCCAAAGCATTATATAGATTCATTGCAATCCCTATAAAAATACCCATAATACGGGGCTGGAGCGATAGCACAGCGGGTAGGGCGTTTGCCTTGCACGCGGCCGACCCGGGTTCGATCCCCAGCATCCCATATGGTCCCCTGAGCACCGCCAGGAGTAACTCCTGAGTGCAAAGCCAGGAGTAACCCCTGTGCATCGCCAGGTGAGACCCAAAAAAAAAAAGCAAAAAAAAAATACCCATAATATTTTTTAAAAAGATAGATCAAACACTTCTGAAATTCACATGGAATAACAAATCCCCCTGAATAGCAAAAGCAATCCTGGGGAAAAAGAAGATGGGAGGCATCATGCTTCACAACTTCAAAATGTACTACAAAGCTATAGTAATTAAAACAGTGTGGTACTGGAGAGACTCTCAGATCAGTAGAACACAATTGAAAACCTACAAACATAACCTCTGTATATAGACAGATAATTTTTGATAAAGGAGAAAAAATTAAGTGACAAAAGGAAGGCCTCCTCAACAAATGGTGTTGAAAAAACTGAGTCAAAAGACTCAGACCTCCTTCTTTCTTTCTTTCTTCCTTTCTTTCTTTCTTTCTTTCTTTCTTTCTTTCTTTCTTTCTTTCTTTCTTTCTTTCTTTCTTTCTTTCTTTTACAGATTGAACCAGTTTTTATTCACCACAGTTATCACAACTTATGGCATATTGGGGTCAGATATTTTAACAATTCTTTTTTTTTAATTAATAGTTTATTTTTAATTAGTGAGACAACGTGAGGGTACAGTTACAGATTTATAAATTTTTGTGCTCATGTTTCTCCCTTACAAAGTTTGATAACCCATCCCTTCACCAGTGCCCATTCTCCACCACCAGTAAACCCAACATCCCTCCCCCCCTCCCCAGTCCCGTCTCCCCCCACCCCACACTGCCACTATGGCAGGGTATTCCCTTTTGTTCTCTCTCTCTGATTAGGTGTTGTGGTTTGCAATAAAGGTGTTGAGTGGCCATTGTGTTGTCTCTAGTCTATATTCAGCCCGCATCATCTTTCCCCCACATGACCAACAACCACATTTTACTTGGTGTTCCCTTCTCTGAGTTGCCCAGAATGAGAGAACAGCCTCCAAGCCATGGTGACAACCTCCTGGTACTTATTTCTACTATTCTTGGGTGTTAGTCTTATATTCTATTATTCTATATTCCACAGATGAGTGCAATCTTTCTATGTCTGTCTCTCTCTTTCTTTTTTTTTTTTTTTAAGAAATATTTTATTGAACCACCGTGAAAACAAAAAATACAAAGCTTTCAGGTTCAAGTCACAGTCAAACACTGACCAAACCACCATCCCTTCACCAGTGCACCCATTCCACCACCAAGAACCCCAATACACCCCCCTCCCACCCCTCCCCCATCTAAGTAGCTGATGATATTCCCACTACTCTCTCTATATATTGAGTACATTTCATATTTCCATACAGAACTCACCATTGTTGATTGGAAATTTTCCCCAACAATCAGGCCTGCTGAATAAGCATCATCTAATAATTTCTCTTACTTGGTAAAGGTGAAGACTTTGAGTCCGCGCGGCCGCTATTGCGGCCGCGCGGTTTTGGATTTCTAATATTTTAGCTCAGTTCGCAGTCAAAATGCATGGCTGCAAGAATCTGCTCTGGTGCCAAAATGGGTTAGGAGACCTCAGGATCACAGTCAGTAGGCGGGAGGCTCTGCTTCTCGTGCCGCGGCTCTTGGTTCATCTCTGGGCGGAAGGCGCGCCGGGAACACCTCCCCTCCCAGGATCACCTACAGGCTACGTCACTAAAGAAAGTCCTACCTCCTGGTGCAGGGGTCTTAGAGGGTGGCTCTCACCGCGTGGCTGCTGCCGCTGCCGCCATTTTCGCTCAGAAAAATGGGGTGGAGAGGGAAAAAAATCCCTCCCCGGGCTGCACGAGGTTGTAGTTCAGTTCGCAGTCAAAATGCATGGCTGCAAGAATCTGCTCTGGTGCCAAAATGGGTTAGGAGACCTCAGGATCACAGTCAGTAGGCGGGAGGCTCTGCTTCTCGTGCCGCGGCTCTTGGTTCATCCTGTCTCTCTCTTTCTGACTCATTTCACTTAGCATGATACTTTCCATGTTGATCCACTTATATGCAAACGTCATGACCTCATTTTTTCTAACAGCTGCATAGTATTCCATTGTATAGATGTACCAAAGTTTCCTCAACCAGTCATCTGTTCTAGGGCACTCGGGTTTTTTCCAGATTCTGGCTATTGTAAACAGTGCTGCGATGAACATATAAGTGCAGATGTCATTTCGACTATACTGTTTGGCTTTTCTGGGATATATTCCCAGCAGTGGTATTGCTGGGTCAAATGGGAGCTCAACCTCTAGTTTTTTGAGAATCGTCCATACTGTTTTCCAAAAGGGCTGAACTAGCCGACATTCCCACCAGCAGCGTAGAAGGGTCCCTTTCTCCCCACATCCTCTCCAACAGCGGTTGCTTTTGTTCTTTTGGATGTGTGCTAGCCTCTGTGGTGTGAGGTGGTATCTCATGGTTGTTTTGATCTGCATCTCTCTGATGATTAGTGATGTAGAGCACTTTTTCATGTGTCTTTTGGCCATTCGTATCTCTTCCTTGGTAAAGTTTCTGTTCATTTCTTCGCCCCATTTTTTGATGGGGTTGGATGTTTTCTTCTTGTAGAGTTCAACCAGTGCTTTATATACCCTTGATATCAACCCCTTATCTGATGGGTATTGTGTAAATATCCTTTCCCATTCTGTAGATAGTCTTTGTATTCTGGTCGCTGTATCTTTTGCGGTGCAGAAGCTTTTTAGTTTAATGTAGTCCCATTTGTTGATCTCTGTTTTTACTAGATTGCTTAGTTCCGTGTCATCTTTGAAGATACCTTTATCTTCAATATCCTGGAGGGTTTTGCCTACCTTGTCTTCAATGTACCTTATGGTTTGTGGTCAGACCTCTTTCTAACACCAGGCACAAATGTCAAATAAAAATGGATTAAAGACCTCTCTATCAGACCTCAAGCCACAAGGTATAGTAGAAGAAAATATAGGCAGAATTCTCTACAATACTGAAGGTAGAGGCATCTATAATCAATGATATTGACCAAGGAAACAGAAACAAAGATAAACAAATAGGACTACATTAAGAAGCTCCTGGGGCTGGAGTGATAGCACAGCCGGTAGGGCGTTTGCCTTGCATGCAGCCGACCCAGGTTCAATTCACAGCATTCCATATGGTCCCCTGAGTATTGCCAGCATTAATTCCTGAGTCCAGAGCCAGGAGTGATGCACCCCTGTGCATCGCCGGGTGTGACCCCAAAAACAACAACAACAACAACAAAAACAAAACCAAAAAAAACACAAAGACCGCCCACAGACTGGGAGAAATTATTTGCCCATCACTCATCTAACAGTGACTATCTAAGATATAAGTACATATAAGTACTGCTAGAACTAGGCCAAAAAGAAAGAAAGAAAGAAAAAAAAACCCAAATCAACTCCATGGCCAGAATGATTGTATAGCAGGTAGGGTGCTTGCCTGGCGTGCAGCTGACCCAGGTTTGATGCCGGACACCCCAAACGATCTCTCACATCCTCCAGGAGTGATCCATGAGTTCAAAGCCAGGAGTAAGCCCTGAGCACAGCTGGGTGTGGCCCAACCTCCCAAACCCAAATAGGAAGAAGAGACGAACAGAAACTTTCTCAAAGAAGGAATGTAAATAGCTAAAAGGCATATAAAAAATTCTTTGCATCACTAATCATCAGGGAAATTCAAATCAAAACCACAAGGCATCCCCTCTTACCAGAGGTAGCAGCTTGCATCAAGAAAAAGCAGTGTCCGTGTGAATGCAGAAGCTAAGAAAGAAACCTTCACTCACTGCTGGGGGGGACATCGGCTTGTTTAGTTTTTATGGGAAACAATGATATTCTTAAAAAAACTAGAGCTTCCATTTGACCAAGTCATTCCACTACTTGAGGTAGATGATGTGGCACCTACCTCAAGGCCCCAAAGCACAGTGGAGAACAGATATTTGCATTCCTCTGTTTCTTCCAGCACTACCTAGAGATTTCATTTCTTGGCTTCTACCCCAAGAGACCAAAACCACAAATACTGCAAATAGATTTGCATTCAGGGTGCCTAGAGTGTTATTCACAATAGCCCAGATCTGGAAACAACCCAAGAACAGATGAGTGAAGAGAGAAATTGCGGTCTGGGCCAGAGTTAGACAAAGAATGAGATGTCTGCCTTGCTAGTGGTGGTGGCTATGAGCTTTCGGCCTGAGCACAGAAACAGGTGTGGCCCCTGACACTTCCGGGTGAGCCCCCACCCTCCAAAGGAACCAGTGGTTTATAGACACATGGAATACCAGTCGGCCAAGATCAAGGATGAAACCTTGCCATCAGCTGCTCTGGGGGAACAAGGGCTGCAGAGTGAAGTAAACCCCAGGAAAGACAAATGGTGTCTCACAAAGTGGAGTAGAGAACAGGGTGAGGGAATAAAATCAGCCAGTGACGACAGAGCCTGCCGGAAGGACTGCAGAGTTTGCTCAGGCAGGATGTGGGGTCCAGGGACCACCGCAGTGGGGAGCGTGGAGGCTGCCAGAGAGGTGGTGGGTGCCGAATGGCAGCGGGCTGCCCGGACACTCCTAGCGACTGTATTAGAAATCTCCTGCCTACATAAGACCGTTTTATAAAACTTAATTAAAAAAAATAAAGTTAGATTTTTGGCATCTTGCGCCAAGTAAATTGAATCATCTAATTGCCTTTGAGGATGCATGAGTCAGTCATGATTCTGTTAGCAGATAAGAACACTAAATGCACGCCCAGGGAAGGTGTGCATGTGAGTGCTCGTGTGCATGTGTGTGCATGTGTATGTCTGTATGCCGCACCCAGCAGCGCTGCAGTTTTGGCTCTGTGCTCCTTGTCCCAGGAGGGAAGAGTTTTTATCTATCTTGACTGGAGTTTAGGTGACATGATGATGACAGTGACCGTCTGGTAGTTCAGCCCCCAGTCAGGAAGGACCAAGACCCCTGTGACTGTCCCCGTGTATCTCGGGTCTCCCTTCCACCTCAGTCCCGGCAGGGGCCCCGCCTCTTCACTGTTTGGTAATCCGAGCTTTTACCCCTAGGCCAAGGGTCTGCTGTCTTTGCTTGGTAAGAAAGGGAAACAAATCTGGTTTGGGTTTTTGTTTCTTGGGTTTGGGACCGAGCTGGGCTGTGCTCGGGCATCCCCCCCGCCGGCACGAGCGAGCCCCGTCCCGCGTTTCCCTTGCGCCCAGGACTGAGCCTGGGCTGGGCGCCCATCTCCAGCCTTGCAGCCCCGCGGCAGGCGAGGCCATCTGAGCGGGCCTGGACTCCACTCTGCAAAGCGTCTGTCTTCCAAGCTTTCGCCTGGCTCCAGGTGCCTGACCCCACGTGGCCGACAGTTGCACCCACATCTGCGAGTTTGCAAACACAAGTTGGGAGCCTGGCTGCAAACCCCGGGCCTCTGCAGCGGGGCGTCCCGCCGCCCGACACGGCGCCCCTTCCCCCGATTCTTCACTTTTTTGGGGGGTGGGGTCACATCCGGCGATGCTCAGGAACCCCTCCTGGCAGTGCGCAGAGACCCTAGTGACGCCGGGGATCGAACCCGGGAGACCGCGAGCGAGGCCAACGCCCTCCGCACTGTACTATCGCTCTAGTCCCGCCGCCGCCCGTTTCTCCCGGTCGCGCGCGCCGCCCTAGCAGCCGCTACTGCGCATGCCCGAGCAGGGCCGCCCCGCCCCGGAAGCGCGCGCAGACCGGACGTCCGCGAGGGACACGCCCACTTCCGGCGGCGGTTGGCGGCGATTGGCGGCGCTCTCCGGCGTTGTCGCGCGGCGGCGCTTTCCGACGCTTTGCGGCACTCTCCGGTGCTGTCGCGCGGTGGCGCTTTCCGGCGCTCTCCGCGCTTTCCGGCGCTTGGCGGCTCTTCGCGGCGCTTGGTGGCGCTTTCCGGCGCTGTCGCGTTTTCCGAGCTTTCCGGCGTTGTCCACTCTTCGGCGCTGTCTGCTGTCTAGCCCGTCCGCTCTCCGGCCCGCCGGCTGTCGGGCCCGTTCTCCCCGGCCCGTCCCCCGGCGCGTCCCCGCAGCCCGTCCACCCTCCGGCCCGCCCTCCCCGGCCGTCCACTCACGCCCCTTCCGTCCCCCCGGCCCCGGCAACATGAGCCTGAGCGCCAAGGACCTGGCGAGCCTGCTGAGCATCGTGTCGGAGGAGGCGGGCGGCAGCACGTTCGAGGGCTTGTCCAGCGCCTTCCACCACTACTTCGGCAAGGCCGAGCACTTCCGGCTGGGCTCGGCGCTGGTGCTGCTGCTGCAGCAGCCCGACCTGCTGCCCGGCGCGGCGCAGCGGCTCACGGCGCTCTACCTGCTCTGGGAGATGTACCGCACCGAGCCGCTGGCCGCCAGCCCCTTCGCCGCGGGCTTCGCGCACCTGCTCAACCCCGCGCCGCCCGCGCGCGAGCCCGACCGCCCGCCGCTCTCGGGTCAGCAGGTGGGGCCGGGGCGGGGGGCGCGCGGCGGGGGCGCGGTCACTCCGCACCTAGGGGTCACTCTGGCCACTGGCACCGCTGCTCGGGCCAACACCAGGGGTCATGCCCGCCCCTGCCCAGTGTCCAGGTGCAGTGCAGGGCATCAGGAACAGGAGGGGTGTGCAGGTGGGATCAGACGGGGTCGGAAGGTGGGGGGACAGGCCGGCTCAGGGATGGTGACTTGGGGTTTGGTTCTGTGCAAACAAGCCGAGAATGGAATCAAGAGGTCCCTGAAGTGGTGGTAGGCTCCCATGAGCCTCACCCACGAATGAATCTGTTGAAAAGCTGACCAAAATCTCCAGGCTCTCGGGGGTCAGGGCGGGTGACCTCCCCCATCACCCTGTACTCCGGGAGCCTGGGGTGCACCTTATAAAGTCTTTAAGCAGCCATGATCCAGAGATTCAGAATGGGTCTTGGAAAAGAGCAACGAGCTGCAGAGGCGCCTCAGACCTCTAGTCACTAGGCAGGTTGACATTGGACTCCAGCTGTATCACTTATTTAAGATTGTAGAATTCCTGGGGCTCGTTGCCACGTTCTTGGCCGCGCAGCATCTCATGCTCTGTATCACTGATGTACCAGGAGTAGCGCACGTTGGAGAGGACAAGGTAGAAGACAAGCAATCTCAATTAAAATAGTAACTCACAAGAGTCAGCCTGTTACAGCATGTTAATAATCTCTTACACGGGACTCAGTAGCTCTAGGCCGAAATGCAACCATCTACACACTTTCTTCAAAGGAACCTTTCAAAATCATTTTTAGAGAATTATTCATAAGCGATACAAAGTAAATTATTTAGGGCCTGCTATTGGGGCAGGCTTGGGTGATGGGAAAATTTGAAATAATGGTGGTAGGTAAGGTTGGACTACTGAATGCAACCGGTTATTGTGAACAACCTTATGAAAATAAAAGACATGGCACTCGGGGGAGTGTGTGTGTGTGTGTGTGTGTGTGTGTGTGTGTGTGTGTGTGTGTGTGTGTGTGTGTGTGTGTGTGAGATATGTGGGTGGGCTAGAGTGGAACCTGGGCGCTGAGGACGTGAGTGCGGCCAGGCCGAGAGGTGGGCAGGCTCTCTGCTGGGTGGGTTGGCGCAGCAGCAGACAGCCTCCTGCACATGGCTGCCACCTCGCAGCATCTCCACTGCTGGTGGTTTGGCTGTGAATATGTTAGAAAACAAAGTTGTCAGTGGTAAAGAGACTGAGTTTCAGATGGCATTTAATGACTGCGGCCTGGTTATAACTGTGGGCTGTGGTGGCAGACACTGTCCCAGAGTAATTCCTGAAAATGGCTGTTGAAGAAACTTTCGTTTTTCTTCACAGGGTTTCTGCCTCCGATAACTCCCCCCGAGAAGTTTTTTCTCTCCCAGCTAATGCTGGCACCCCCAAGGGAGCTCTTCAAAAAGACCCCTCGACAGATTGCACTCATGGATGTGGGGGGCACTGGCCAGTCTGTGGACATCAGTGGCCTCCAGCTGGCCCTGGCAGGTAAGGCGTTTGCAGGGATCACTGTTGCCTGTTTCTTGTGGGGCTGGCAGGGAAAGTCTCTGATGTGCCTGGCTCGGATGCTGAGCTATGGGAATGGAGCTTCTCACGCCGCTTGAGGATGCAGAGTCCGCTGCATTTCCGCTGCCCAGTTTCCATAGGATGCCGGATGAAAGTTCAGTCTGCTGAAGAACATTTTCTAATGTGAGCTTTGCTCATGTAATAAAGATTTGATGGTTCTAATCAAAATCCCCACAGTTTGTTTTATAGAAATTAAAAAAAAATAATAATTCACACAAAATTCCTTTGGCACCTTTAGAAAACCATCTGATGGGGCTCGAGTGATAGTGCAGTGGGCTGGGCATTTGTCTCGCATGAGGCTGACCCGGGTTTGTACGCCGGCATCCCATTGTGTCCCCTGAGCACCACAAGGAATGACTCCTGAGTGCAGAGCCAGGTGTGCCCCTGCTCTGCTCAAAAGAAAAAAAGGAAGGGCCTCCTGTCTGCTGGTTTTGGTTTCTGTGCATTTAACCCATGCACAGTGCTCATTCCTGCAGATTTGAGTACATTCTCCCCTCGGAAATGTAGACTGCCCTTTATCCTCTGTTCCTACATTATCTTGACCCTTTCTTTGGGCGTGCAGAAAATAACAGGCCCTGTAGACCTGAGCTGGGGGAGAGCCCCCTGTGTAAGGACTGCAGGGAGGGGATGCAGCTTCCAGAGGCTGTGACTGGCGCAGTTCTGGACTCTGCCCTGGCATCATTCAAATTCCTAGAGGCGCCTTTTGTGTGAGCTCTGAGCGACATGGATGTTTTGGGAGCAAGTGCTCTGACTGAGGAAGCCCTTCACTGCATGGCCCCGGGTGACCCCCAGATTAAACACAGAGAAGTGCAGTGCCCGTCCCCTGTCAGAGAGTGATTCGGATGGTAAACGGCTCTGTGAGTCCATCTTGCTTCTGACTACTCTGTAGAGCATCTGAAAAACAGAAGCTATTTCCTTGGGGCATTCTGAACCTCACTTTTGCACTATGGGTATTAATAGTATAAAAGTGGTTACTTGGAATTAGAGAACACATTATGACACTTAAAGTTTTGTTGTTGTTGGGGGCTTGGACGGAATCACACACGGCAGTGCCCAGGGATGACTCTTGGGGTGCTTGGGATAACCAGTGTTGCGCTGGGCAAAGTATAGGACAAGTGTCTTAAAACAGTTTGTTGAAAGAAAGGGATCGTTTCTTTAGCCAATAACAGTATGAAAACTGGGTACAGACAAAAAGGCCTTTCTTTTTTTTCTTTTTAATTTTTTATTTTATTAAATCACCGTGAGATAGTTACAAGCTTTCATGTTTGAGTTATAATCACACAATGATCAAACACCCATCCCTCCACCAGTGCACATTCCCCACCACCAATATCCCGGGTATACCCTCCTTTCCCAGCCTCCCCCTGCCTCCATGGCAGACAATATTCCCCATACTCTCTATTTTGACTCAAAGGCCTTTCCAATCATCTTATTTCCAGAAGTGATATATATTTGAGGGTATCTGAGCAATAGTATAGCAGGAAGGGCACTTGCTTTGTACACAGCCGACCCGGATTCCATCCTTTGGAACGACCCCCGAGTACAGAGTCAGGAGTAAGCCCTGAGCCCTATTGAAGTGTAGATGAGATCCGGGCCTCCCTGCACCTGTGATGACGTGGGCCGGCCTGAGAGGGTTTTTCTTCTTTTCTCTTTTGCAGTGTCAGGAATTGAGCCAAGTCCCTTCATAGATGAGAAGTACCTTGTAATTGAGTGATTTAAAGTGAATTTAAAATGAGAAAGATTTAAAGAACATTGGGCACAAACAGTACCATGACAGGAATGGGGGCCGGAAAATGACAGAGCGGCCAGGCTGGAGTGGCCGCTCTGACTCAGACTGAGGGGCCCGAGTGCGGGATTCTCCCCCCAGAGCGGTCTCGGAACCTGCACATAAGGTAGCTGCCTGCCCAGTGGAACTGTCTGGGCATGAGGTCTTGGAGCCGGCAGAGGAGCCGGGCTCGAGTGCCAGGTGCTTTCCATCCCCGTGGCACTTGCTGGCAGGCCTTTCCGTTTCTGGCCATCTGTACCTCACGCATTGACTGACTTTCCTCTGTTCCTGATGCACTTGGATATGTTTTCAGGTGTTTATGGGTTGTTACATTTTGCGTACTGTAAAATACCTCAGTCCTTGGTCCTTTTCCTGCTGTTTGGTTTTTTATACAGATCACTAATAGGAGCCGAGGGAAAAAATCGGATCGCTTTCCCCAGGTTCCTGGTTTGTCTTTTCTGCTCTCAGTTTTGTTGCCTTCTATGTGAACACGCTTCTCCTGGGGCCAGAGCAGTAGTACAACGTGGAGGGTGTTTGCTTTGCCTGCTGCTGACCCAGGTTAGCCTGAGCTGGCCAGGAGTCCTGAGCACCGCTGGGTGTGGCCCATGATGAATGAAACCTCCGTCTCTTTCAGAGCGCCAGTCTGAGCTGCCCACGCAGAGCAAGGCCAGCTTCCCGAGCATCCTCAGCGACCCCGACCCTGATTCCTCCGACTCCGGCTTCGACAGCTCGGTGGCCTCGCAGATCACAGAAGCCCTAGTCAGCGGGCCCAAACCGCCCATCGAGAGTAGGTCTAGCTACGCCTGCTCCCCTCATCGAGTTTAGTTGGATTCCTCACACTTGATCTTCTGAAGTGGGATTTTTTTTAGAACATAAATTTAATTTTGTTGTTAAAAATGTTACAACCAGGGATTTAAAAATTTTACCTACCATCAGCAGAGTAGAAGAGTCAGGTAAAACCAGTACAGCCTGTAGGGACTGCTGAGGTTGGCACTGGTGACTAGGAGTGGGGCGAGCGCGCCCAGCCTGCATCAAGGCTGCCCTGGATGGTCTTTTGTGGCTGAGTGATGTCGTGTTTGACTGACTTGTATTGGGGTTAGTAAGACACACATCGTCACTCTTCAAAAATCAGCAGATTTGGGTTCTGGAATAATGTTAGACTAGTTGCTTTTTCTTGTTTATGGCCTGAATGGTAGGCTGAGTTTTTTGTCATTGAAATAATGATCGTGTGACCCTGGCAGTCCTGGGGGTGCCTCCTTATGGGAGGGGGTGCAGGAAGCGTGCAGCTGTGTCTGGTTTTAATCTTTTCACTGACCCAGTCAAATATTCTTACTCTCTCCAGGCCATTTCCGTCCAGAGTTTATTCGCCCACCACCTCCACTCCATATTTGTGAGGACGAGCTGGCGTGGCTGAATCCCGCCGAGCCGGACCATGGGATCCAGTGGGATAAGTCCATGTGTATTAAGAACAGCACTGGTGTAGAGATCAAGCGGATAATGGCCAAAGCTTTCAAAAGTCCTTTATCGTCTCCTCAGCAAACACAGGTATTGATTGTAAACATTGCTTAACATCTTATTTTTATAGAGTTGTTCACAATATTCCAACACCAATCCCACCACCATTACACCTTCCCACCACCACTCTTTCAAATGTTCCCAAATGCTACCCAGGCCTGCCCCAATAGTAGATCCTAAATCATTTATTTTGTATCGCTTGTTATGAATAATCCACTAAAAATGATGAGAAAAGTTTCCTTAGAAGGGAGTGTGTGAACATTGTTGTATCTCAGCCTGGAGCCATCAAGCTCTTGTCTGAGGGTTCGTCTAGAGTTAGTGTCAGGGATTACTAACGAGCTGGTACAGGTTGAGCCCTGTGTGCTAGTGTGTATGTGTAGGTTTTTAACTAGAGGTCAGCTGCCTTCTGCTTTACATCCCATCCAATGTGGTGTGCTACTCCTGGTATATCAGTGGTGTAAAGTATGAGACGTCACTCCAGGAATTCTAAAATTTTAAATAGGGTGACACAGCTGGAATTAAGTTTTTAACTGGATGGTTGACCTGGTCGCAGCACCTGCAGCTTGTTGCTCTCTCCTGAGATTTAGTGAGTCCAGCTTGGTTCTTTCTGCAACATGACAGGCCCAGCAGTCTGGGCGGTGTGGGTAGGCTTCCAATGGCTCCGAGTGTTGGTTCTTGCTGGGTCATTTTGGCTCTGGGAGAGGGGCAGCATGGGCCTCACTTTGGGAATGTCCCTGCTATGTGCGAGCTTGGCTGTCACAGTGGGGCAGAGTAGCCCCTGTCACACAGCTGTTCAGGGTAGATTAGAGCCAAGACAGCCCCTGCAGGCCAGCCGGGACCGGGGGAGGCAGAAGTGCCCCGGTGGGTTTCTGGTGGGTGACTTATTCAGCTGTGTACTTGGAACTTGGCAGGAGATGGCCATTTCCATCCTGATCTGACACCAGAAATTATTTGACACCGGAGTCAAGCAATCAAAGCCATGCCCAGCTCCCTTTGCTTGGCAAAGTGATTCTCAACATCACGGCCACGGATGTAAAAAGGCCAAACCCACCCCAGATATGGCCACGGATGTAAAGGGGCCAAAACCACCCCACTCCTCCTGGCCAGGGCATACGTGATGGTGCAAGGTCAGTGGAGGAAGGACAGGCGTGACCCGGCCTCTGTGCCTTTGTCTCTGTCCCTGCTTTTCCCAGGCCGGGCTGGGCTGCTGTTTCTGGCAGTCCTGAATTAACTGCTTCATGCTTATTGGGGACTAGTTGGTAGTTAAGATTTATTTATGGCTGTAACCAGCGGAAACATTCCTACAGAGGCCTGGTGGACCAGATTATCACAACCAATAAAGACGGTGTCCCTGCAGTGTCATGTGACCATGTGCAGAGAGACTCGATCATGTATTTAAAAATGGTCTGAGAGGTATTTCTGTTTGTAATGTAAATTAAAAGATAGGACTGTCATGGTTTCTGCATTGTTTTGGAGGTGTGGAGGCCTCCCAAGCAGTGTCCTGGGGTCTCCATAGGGCTGGGCAGCTCCCTGAGAGGGCCCAAGAGTAGGTGCTGCCCTGCTGTGGAGTGCCCGCGGCCCCCAGGGCTCCACCTGGGGGCGTAGGGGTCTTGGTGCTGGGGACTGAGCAGACTTGATCGCCTTTTGTGTGCAGGAATTTGACTGAGTATTGTTTTGAATTTTACTGTTGTTAGCTCCTGGGCGAGCTGGAAAAAGATCCCAAGCTTGTTTATCATATTGGCCTCACTCCCGCCAAACTTCCCGATCTGGTGGAGAACAACCCTCTGGTTGCCATAGAAATGTTGCTGAAGTTAATGCAGTCGAGCCAGATCACGGAGTACTTCTCGGTCCTGGTCAATATGGATATGTCTCTGCATTCCATGGAAGTTGTGAACCGGTAAGTGTCTAGACACACCTCTCTGAGCCTCAGCCGTGTGAAATCTCACTCCCAACTAGTGCGAAGCTCCCAGTGTAGGGTTCAAATGTGCTCCTCTTTGTTTTTCACGAACAAGCCCATTTTAAAGTGTCACTACACATCTAAGAACCATCTGGTTAATGTACCCAGAACATTAGCCCCTTTGAACCACCAAGTTTTGTAGGCAAAATTTCCTTGGTAGAGGGCGACAGTAAATGAGATCTTAGGTTGACTTGGGCAGCTCTAAGCTTTCCACATCAGGCTGGCATAGGAAATAGGAGTCTGGGTAATTGTGTGCGGGGCAGCCACCAGAACCCTGTGCAGTACCTGACCCCTCGTCTCCCACCACGCCTCAATGGTTCCGGAGTCAGCTGGTGGTCTGCTGTCTGAGTCCCGAGTCTAGGTTGCACACGGTGACGCCAGGTAGCTCTTGGCTTTGCCCTCACCAGCACCAAGCTCGACATGATTCCTTCCAGCCCCTCCATTAACGCGAACAGAAGCAAGGGAGAATGGAACTGCTGGGCTTGACTGCGCTAGTTGTCGGGTGCATATTCTTCCCCTTAGAGACCCAGGTAACGGTGTTTTCTACCAGAATAGTGATGCCATGAGAAAGGGCCTCGGAGCTGGGAGGGTTCTGGGAATGTCAGCGGTGAACACCCCCCCCCACACACACACCCACACACACACATACTTGCATGGCCATCTTTCTGCATCGCCTACAGGGTCCAGTGGCCACCTGCTGTTTGCTGTCCAGGTTTCCTGCAATGTTGCTGATCTAGCCTTAGGTGGGCAGCGGACAACCCTCTCCTTGGGGCACCAGCAGCTCAACTGTCGTCACCCTTTTGGGACATGCAAGTTTGAGCTCATCCCTCGCTTTGCTTGCAGGGATGTAGATCAGTAGAGCAAGGACAGGCTTGCAGAGTAAAAGGGAAAGATCTTTTATCACCAAGTGAGGCAGCTCTTAGGTTTGCATATTTTTACAAGATGACTGGGTGACAGGCCCTTTTTCCTTCCCTGACAGGCTCACAACAGCTGTTGACCTACCTCCTGAGTTTATCCACCTGTATATATCAAATTGCATCTCTACCTGTGAGCAAATCAAGGATAAATATATGCAGGTAAGTAATAGAAAGTTCGCTAGACAGTTTAAAGACCTGCCAGGCAGACGTGACCTCTGAGATCTGCCGTTCGTTTCCCAGAACCGCTTGGTGCGCCTCGTGTGTGTGTTCCTCCAGTCCCTGATCCGCAACAAGATCATCAACGTGCAGGACTTGTTCATAGAAGTGCAGGCCTTCTGCATCGAGTTCAGCAGGATACGAGAAGCGGCTGGGCTGTTCCGGCTGCTGAAGACACTGGACACGGGAGAAACACCTTCGGAGACCAAGCTGTCCAAGTGATTCCACCCACCCCTCTGTCCATCGCTCGGCTGGACTGTGGTTTACCTTTTAGATAACCCCGAGTTGTTTGCTTGCTCTAATACATACACTTCATCTACTTAAAGCAAAGTGGCTCCACTGGATTTCTCCTTTAGGAAAGAGAACCCGGGGAAGGTTTTTGTGGTGGTTTATGGAAAACCCATCCAATAGGGAAATGACCCTCCCAGAGTTACCATATGAACGTAGATGAAGTTGCTAGCACTCACGAGCAAAGTACTCACGAGCTTGTGTAAAACAAGCCATGCCTTCCTATGTTTCTGTTGATGAAGACATTCTCAAGAATATGCTGTACTGCCCCGAGGTCTTCCCATTGTCAGGTGAGACCCAAGCCTGAGCCTTGGGCCTAATATTCTCAAGCTCTGATTTCCTAACAGTCATCGGGTTACAGGGACCTACGTGGCAGGAAAAATGCATTTCTTTTAGTCAAACATGGAAACCTCCAGATCCTTTTCGATCTGTAATAGCTGGGCTAGTTTTCAGTCCTCGACACGTTTAGTTCTGTTCATAGCCTAAGGGCAGTTTCTTGGGAGACTGGTAATGTGGACAGGAGCTGCGGCGCCCACATCCTGCCCTGTCTGCTGGGCCTGCCCAGGGGGAAGGAGCTCAGGGGGGGCTGGTCCTCAACCAGGGACAGCACCGTGCCTTACAGTAAATAAAGTTTCCTTTTTTTAAAAAAATGAGCTGTTATCTGATCGTCTCTTACTTGGAAAAATTAATTTCATATTGGGGAACTTTTCTCTCGAGCAGGAATTACATTCTGATTCCATCCTTAGAGCAAGGGAAACCAGTCCTGCCCGTTGGGGTGGGGAGGTCTGTTCGGCCACACCAGGCAGTGCTGGCAGGAGCTCTAGCCGCTTCCTTCCGGTTTCTGACTAGGCCTCCAGGTTGGGTCTGGCTGTAACTGTAGCCTAGATTCTTAGTTAAATGACATTAATTAGCATAAACCCTATTTAGAATTAGTTACTGCTGAGTAATAGAGAACATTTTCAAAAGAAAGAGGCTGAGGCTTACATTTCTAACACTTTATTGAACAGACTTGAAAGGAGTAAATTTGTGATTTTTAAGTCACTTTGGATCACACCCAGCAGTGCTGGGGGGTGGGGAACAATACAGGGATGTTGGGGATAGAACTGGGTCAGCCACTGGCCAGGCAAGTGCACTGCCTGCTGTATTCTGTCTCTGGCCCTCTGCTGACCTGATGTGGAACTAATTCAGGATCAAACACTCGTGCAAGCAGCATTTAAGCAGATTAGTTCGATTTAGCTGTTAAAAAAAAAAAAGAATTCTCCGGATTTTTCAAGTTCTAACTTGGGGCTTTAAATACCCAGCAGAAGACACTGATCACCAGGTAACTGGGTAGAGAAAAGATACATAGTAAATACTTGGGATTTACTGTCACTGTCATCCCATTGTTCACTGATTTGCTTGAGTGGGTGCCAGTAACGTCTCCATTCGTCCCAGCCCTGAGATATTAGCAGCCTCTCCTTACTTTTGTCTTTCCCAACGATTGGAGGCTCTTTCAGCTTCAGGGGAATGAGACTTATTGTTACTGTTTTTGGCATATTGAATACACCACAAGGAGCTTGCCAGGCTCTTCTGGGGATTTACAATACAATTTCCAATCTCTGGAGGTGACTTAAACAACTCTGGGGAAGTGGCATGTCTCAGGACTGGAGCCCGTCTGCAGACACCAACTGGCGCACAGAGACCTGTCCTGAAAATCCTGATGTGGCACCGGGTTATAATTTCCCTATTTTCAATGGGATTTTGAGTACACTTGATGGTTCATAAATCTTATTTTTGCTCATTAAGGTTCTTAGACCCTCTAAGACACCTGGTCCCCAGGTGTGGGGTGGGGCCTACCCATGCTCCACACCTGTCCCCATCACCTCCAGTCGTTCCACTATGGAGGCTGACCCTCAAGTGTCCAGTGACCGTCAAACCACCCCAGGGAGCCCTGGTACCCGGGCAACCTGCAGGACACAAGCTACAACTCATCCAGAACGGCCCAGCTTTTAATGTAATCTTGAAATGAACGCGCTGTATTTCTCCATAGCAAGGACAACATGCCGCACGCACGGCGGCTCTCTGCAGACACGGAGCCTCTTATATTCTGGTGTCTGTACAGGAGACGCTGCAGCTGGGAAAGGTGGAAGTGGCACCTCGGGAACTCCCTCCGCGTTGGTTTTGGTTCAGGCCAACGTCCCACCAAGCAGGGTTTGCACGAGGCTGCAGAGACCAACTCAAGATAGAGCGTGTGGCCTCAACTTCCCTGGAGAAGACGGATTTCCACTGCCACAGAGGCAAGGGCCGGGCTGCCTGTGGCTCGGTGCTGCTGTGTGGCTCTGGGCCAGTGCCCCAGAAGAGCTGTGTGAGGCCCGGGTGGATCCAGGGCACCGCTACAGAAGTCCTTAAAATAAAAACATTTTTAAAAAGCCTTCTTGCAGAAAATTTTGGTTACAACTGGGTAATCCACATAGAAACAAACCCGCTCCTAAACACAGCCGTTGTTTTAGGGGCCACCCGCAGTGATCTCAGCCCAGCTGTGTGGGGAGGGGACAGGGCGCTGAGCGTCCCTTTAGGAGCCCGGCAGTGCATGGACACCCTGGAACTGGGCCCTGACGGCGCCGAGGTCAGAATGGGGTTCGCTTCGGGGGGTTTTGTCATCGTGCACCCAGAGAGCCAACTGCTGGGGAGACACTGCAATTCGGCCTTTTATTGTCATCATTCCTCGGCCACCTCCGGACCTCTCTCCTGCACTCACCAGGGTTGCGCCCGCCACAGACAAGCAAGGCGCACAGGGCCAGGAGGGCTGGGGCGCGGCAAAGCAGCCCTGCAGAGGGGGGGTGGTCACTGCCACGTGTCCACACAGCCATGGCTTGCCCCATGCACCTGCTCTCTCCACCCCTGTACCCCACCTGCCGCCAACCTTACGGGCCTCGAAACACTCTCAGCTGTTTCCTTTTTTTTTTGTCTGAGTAAACTTTTTCTACGTACCGTCGCTAATTTACTTTCTTGCTAGTGGAGACAGGTTTCCGGAGACGAGGCTCTGCTGCTTCCGCTGTCTGCACTCGCAATTCACACTTTTGAAAAAAGGAAAAGGAAACTCAACAGCTGGAGCTGGAGCACCTGTGCTGCGAGCTTCGGACCCAGGGCCTCGGCGATGCTGTGATGATCCCGAAGCGAATCTTCCTCCTGGGTGCTAGAGACCAGTCCCAGTGGCTGGGCACCTCCATCTCCCACCAGCACTGCGGGCTGGGGCCTAGCTGCCCCCTTCTAGCACTCATGAAAACTGGAGAATGAAAGCGGCCGAGAGACAGCACAGTGGGCACGACGCTGATCACCTCCAGGAGTAACACAGAGAGCAGAGCCAGAAGGAACCCCTGAGCATCGCCAGGTGCGACGGCCTCCCCCCCGCCCCCCAAAGCACACTAATGACCAAAACCAACTTACCTTGGTGGGAGCGATAGCACAGCAGGTAGGGCATTTGCCTTGCACACGGCCACCCGGGTTCAATCCCCAGCATCCCACATGGTCCCCCGAGCACCACCAGGAGTTATTCCTGAGTACAGAGCCAGGAGTTAACCCCTGTGCATTGCCAGGTGTGACCCAAAAAGAAAATAACAACGACAACAAAAAAAACCAACAAAACCAACTTACCTTGATTTATCACAGGGTTCTTTAAAAGTCAGCCCCTTTAGCTACTGGAAAAAAATAATAAAAGTGTGTTTCATCAGCCTATGGGAAACGTAGTGCCTCCCCAGCCCCAGTTGCCAGCTGCACCCCTGACAGCCGCCCCATTTCCTCTTCTGTAGAGAAACACCCTATTGCTTATTGTTGAAGCTCCTTTCGTAGATAACACCTATGGAGACCACTGGAAGTCTCCAGAACACTCTCCGAGCCCTCTGCACATCACACCAGAACTTGAAAGCAAAAGAATGGGAGTGAGTGTTCAAATACACAAGGGAAAAACAAAACCCAAAGACCTTTGCTTCATGGCTGGGCCCCAGGATGCCCTTGCACCCACCCAGCGGTGCAGCCTGAAGGGTGCTGAGACCCACCCACACCAGCCCGCACTCTCTCTGAATTCCAGTTCCACGGGCTCACCGGAGACTACAGTGCAAGAAGCAGCACCAGGGAGTGTGACCCGGGGGAGATGGCCACGGGACCCATCGGGCGACTAGGTGAGTCACAGCCCTGCACCAGCACCCGGGGACCGGCCAGTGGGCCCCTGAGCCCAAGACCGGCACCCCAAACCTAAGTAGAGAAAGTAATAAAATCATGTAAGAACGAAAACCCGGCAGCTGCTCATCGTGGCCAGCCCACCACCTCCCACTTTTTGAAATCCATTTTTCCCCAATGCATTTTTTTACTTCCTGTTTAAAATTAAGTTCTAACATTTCTATCTGACTTTGCCTCAAAGAGCCTTATTTTGTTTTTTTAAAAAATCCATCTGAGGGGCTGGAGCAATAGGACAGTGGGTAGGGCATTTGCCTTGCACGCAGCCGACCTGGGTTCGATTCCCAGCATCCCATATGGTCCCCTGAGCACGGCCAGGGGTAATTCCTGAGTGCAGAGCCAGGAATAACCCCTGAGCATTGCCGGGTGTGACCCAAAAAACAAAACAAACAAAACAAAATCCACCAGACTTGGTTGGGATATTAATGGTGCGTCCTATTCCAGAACTGCAAACAGAAGTATCAATTCTCGTTTAAATCACCCACAAATGTTCATCACAGTAAAAACTCTCATGGGATTTTATAAAAAATGCATATAGTCCAGAATCTTTTTTATAAGATGAAAGAATCAGGAATGCCTTAAAAATATAAAACTATTTAAAAGCAGTCATTATTTGTGAATACTAAAATGACTAGTATTTTAGTATTTTCTAGTATTTAAAAAATCCACCTGAGGGGCTGGAGCAATAGCACAGCGGGTAGGGCATTTGCCTTGCACGCGGCCGACCTGGGTTCGATTCCCAGCATCCCATATGGTCCCCTGAGCACGGCCAGGGGTGATTCCTGAGTGCAGAGCCAGGAGTAACCCCTGTGCATCACTGGGTGTGACCCAAAAAAAACTAGTATTTTCTCCCCACCCCGTATGGGGGGGGGGGGAGAAACTGGTCCAGTTACCTTTTCCTGCATAGCTTAAACCGTATGGAATGAGGACTTAAATATAAATCTCACTAAGTTGGCAATCACTAGTTTTATAATGCCTTTATAATGCCTTTCCAAACTCACCGTATACCAGGAAAAGCAGAATATTGGGAATGAGATGCTGAATGAAACAAAATTTTTATGACTCTTTCTTGCAAAGGACACCAAAGTCAGAGCAGCAGCTAGCTGGTTAAAGAAGCACTGGTACATCTACACAATGGAATACTACGCAGCTGTTCGGAAAGATGAAGTCATGAAATTTGCTTATAAGTGGATGGACAGAGAGAGTATCATGCTAAGTGAAGTGAGTCAGAAAGAGAGGGACACGTAGAACAACTGCACTCATTTGTGGAATACAACCATGGTCGGCTGTGTGCAAGGCAACTGCTTGAACACCTATATATCTCTCTGGCTCCACAAATGGAACATTTTTAATGGTAAGGCACGAGTTGATTCTACAATTCTCTGGTCTGAGACTGACACCCAAGGGCAGTAGACACAAGGGCCAGGAAGATTGCTCCATGGTTGGCAGCCTGCCTCATGAGCTGGGGGAGGAGGCAGCTGGGATAGAGAAGGGATCACTAAGTCACTGGTGTTGGAGGGATCATTCAGGATGGGAGATGTGTGCTGAAAGTAGATAAAGAACTGAACATGATGGCCTCTCAGTATCTGTATTGCAAACCATAATGCCCCAAAGCTGAGAGAGTGTGGGGGAAATTGTCTGCCATGGAGGCAGGGGGAGGGGTGGGGGGTGGGGGATACTGAGGACACTGGCGGTGGAGGAATGGGTGTTCCATTATTGTCTGACTGTAACTCAAACATGAAAGCTATGTAACTGTAGCTCACGGTGAGTCAATTTAAAAAAAAAAACAGACAGACAGAAAGCACTGGCAGGGCAGGGAAGGAGGATGGCAGGGCTCCAGAACCCAGGGGCAAACGCTGCAGGTGGACAGGGCCTGTGACACTGCCCCCCGTGCCCAGCCCGACACGGAGGACTCAGAAGCACACCTGGGCGGTGCTACTCGGAGTGGCCCAGCCTCCGCCCGCAGAGAAACACGGGTGACCAACAGGAAAGGGGCGAATCTATCTCATCTGCAATCAAAAAAGGGGAAAATGCAATTCTCTCTAATCTTGGTCAAAATCTAGACAAGAGGCATAGAAACGTACTGCTTCCAAAGTGTGGCGACAGTGACCACGCCACCCAAGGGCTGGTTCGCGGGATCCGAATCCCCTCCCCTGCGTCACCGCCAGGGCCTGAGTCGGTCAGGGCCCGAGGTCACTTACCGCAGCCGGGTCCAGCCCCCACGTCCCTGAGGGTCTCTGCTCCTCTCAGTCCGGCTCCACCCTGGCCCGAGGCGAGCTGGGCCGGCCCGGGCATCGTCCTGCGCCAGCCAGGAACGCTCCTGGGCAGGCCCGGGCACCGGCAGGCGGGCACCCAGCACGCGGGCACCGCAGCAGGCCACGTGCAGCCCGCGGTACCCAGCCGCCCGCGCCCCGCTGACCCCTCGGCGCCCAGGACTGGCCCCGCGGCCCGCATCGCCCGACCTGGCGGCCCCAACGTGCCCGGCCCGGCTCGAACCAGCCCGGCCAGCCCCGCTGCAGGTCCCGGCCAGCGGCTCCTCCTCGCGGCCCGCGCACCGACTCAAGGAAGGCCAGGCCTGGCGCGCGGCGGGCAAGGGGAGGAGCTCCGGGCCGCCCGCCCTCCCCGCCCTCTCGGCCCCGCAGGCCCCGCCCCACCCTCTGGCCCCACAGGCCCCTCCCCGCCCTCCTGGCCCCGCAGGCCCCGCCCTCCCGGCCCTCTCGGCCCCGCCCCGCCCTCTGGCCCCGCAGGCCCCGCTCCACCCTCTGGCCCCGCAGGCCCCGCAGGCCCCTCCCCGCCCTCTCGGCCCCGCAGGCCCCGCCCCACCCTCTCGGCCCCGCAGGCCCCTCCCCTCCCTGCCTGCCCTCTGGCCCTGCCCGCCCAGCCGCCAGGCGCAGGCGTCCCGGGGCGCAGGGATTGAGCGGGACCCCTGGGCCTGTCTGGGTGAGGGCCGCCCGCAGCTCGGGGGCTGGGCCTGGCAGGAGCACTGCAGGCCGGGCCCCGCCGTGGGGACTGCAGAACCCAGGCCCAGACCTCATGTCAGTGTTAGCGCAGCAGGGCTAGGGAGCTGGAGGAGCCGAGACGGGGGACGGTCACCCACCCGCCTGGCCTTTTCTGCTCTCAGCGCCACACACAGGCCCAGAGACCCCCACCTCCCCGCGTCGTTTCTTCCCTGGCGGGAATAAACTCCTCTGGCAGAGGTTTTCAAACTTAACCGCCGTGGGCTGGAGCGGTGGGACAGCGGCTGGGGGCCTGCACAGAGCCAGTCTGGGTGTGACCCTCACTCCACACATCCTCGGAGTTCCCCAGCGCCAGGCCGGGGTCGGCCCTGAACACTGAGCTGCACAGAGGGAAATAGCAGCAGGGCTGGGGGTGGAGTCTGACAGCTAACAACTACCTTGCAGGAGAGAAAAGCACCTGCGTAGGGAAAGAGGAATCTGGCGGGCGGAGAGACCTCTGCAGAGTCGCCCTCCGAAGACCCGGACATGGTGCATGGCCCTTGGGGAGCCGCCTCCCCGCCAAGCCCCAAGCACGCCTTCACCTTCCCTTAACCTGACAGTCGCATGTCCCTCCTCCCTCGCACCTTCTTGGTGTAACTGCAGACAGGGTTAAGGCGGCCGGTTGGGCCACGTTGGAAGCAGCTTCCACGCAGATAGGAGCAGCAAAGGACACACTTGTTTTTCTCTCCTGTTTATCTGTATTTCTGATGTGGGTGGGCCCCACGGCTGGCTTATGTGAAGTAGGCAGGAGAAAGACGGTCACTTTCTCCCCATCCACCTCTGCCACCGGGTCCCAGGGTTACTGGGTACTTGTCTCGCCTCACAGAAAAGTATTTCAGGAGTAGACAAGCAGTGAAGTAAAAATAATTTTATTTGGGGGTTATGAAGGGGGGGAGGAAGGGAAAGTGGGAGAGAGTATCTCAAGAGAGAACCCCCGCGCCCCCAAGACAGAGAAGTCACTACACACGCGCCAGCACTAGACAGGAAAGCATGAGGCAGATGCGAGCCACAGCAGCACATGGGCTCAGGCAGCGTATGAGCGCCCATCCTTTGTCCAAGGTGGCCTTTATAGGGTTTCTCCAACCTGCCCCCACACAGCTTCTACCCAGGTCGAAGTCCGTTGCTAAGTAGGTTGCCTAGAGGATAGGGTTGGGTTGGTGATGGTCTTCTTTGAAATTCCTTTCTTGGCCTTTTGTTCCTGATGGAGCTTCTCTGGGTCGGTTGCTGGGGCCAGCTAGGGGCTTATTAGGCCTTCTACATATATTTAGTATGTTTGTATGAATCTCGCATGGCAGAGCCTGGCAAGCTACCTGTGGCATATTCAATATGCCAAAAACAGTAACAATAATGGGCTTCATTCCCCTGACCCTGAACGTGACAGGGACAAATGGAGACGTTACTGGTGCCCGCTCGAGCAAATTGATGAGCAACGGGTTGACAGTGACACAGTGATACAGTGATATTCTCCAAAGAACTGGAATTCTCACATGTGAAAATGATGCTCTATACAGTACTTAACACTTCAGTCATGATAAATGGCATAAAATTCTGAAAAAAACAGGAAAAATGAAATCAAGATATTTTTATTTTCCAACTATATTTGACACATAGCAATTTTTCAACAAGTATGAAAGAAATAAAAGTAGTAGAAATGTGAAGTTACATGAAGAAATGTATTCTAAGGATGTTTAGTGTGATGGTAAATCTAAAAAATGTTTATTTGAAAAATTAATTATGTTGTGCTGGCGCGAGCCGCGAGTGAGCAGAGAGAAACAGCTCGGGGAGCACAGTGAGTTAGAGGCTCAGCGCTGAGGACCCCAAGTCGAAAGAGAAGAAGACTTGGAACCCCGTCTGCCAACAGGGTCTCTCATTTAGCCTTTAAAGGTGGGCTATCTACGTACAGTCTTACTGATGTGGGCAGGTAAACGGGGAAAGGCCCTCGACTATGAAACTCAGGTCTACAAAACAATTGGGAGGAAAATTCTAAGACTGATCCACCCCTCGGATACGGAAAAGAGACCAGATAAGACCTTCAGCAGGGGACCCTGAGGAGATTGGACCCTGCCCCAAAAAGTTCCTCAATTCCTCAGACCTTTCCCTTAATCCGATTAACTTTATTGATCCAGCCCCAAGAAGACTCCAGAATTTACGGATCGAGACAACCTGAGAAGAGCCTATAAAAGACACCTTGAACAGAGGAAGGGCGCGCATATGCTGCCCGCAGAGTCCATGTGCTGCTTGCACCCACGTGGCTGAGCACATGTGGTGCCAGAGCACATGTGTGGCCCGCATCTCCCCTCTTGAGATGTGGACTTTCATGCTTTCATGTCTAATGCTGGGATGTGTCTAGGGGCTCTCTCCACCCTGGGAGAAGCTCGCGTTCTCCTTTGAGCGCATTACTCTCTCTTTCACTTTCTCCCCCTCCATACCTTCAAACACTCTCCAAGTAAAATCTGTTTTACTTCACTGCTTGTCTACTCCTGAAATTCCTTTCTGCAAGCAAGATAAGAACCCAGCAACCCTGGGTCCCAGCTGGCAGAGGCGCCTGGGGAGAAAGTGACCATCTCTCTCCTCCCTGCTTCACATGCCACCCATGGGGTCCCCTGACATCATTATCAGTGAAACGGGTAATTTCACAGAGGTGGTAAGTAAGAGAAAAACAATCAATGCATCATTCCCACATGGTATGGCCTTCAGGTGCTCAAAGGAAAACAGTATCAGTATATCTTGCCCATTTTTGGTGCGGCCTACGCTACCATCTCACGGGCACTCCCATCAGTCTGTCAGCCCAGTGCGCTCCCATCAACCCGCTGGGCTGCTGGCCCTTAGCGAGGTTGATTGGGGTCATAAAAGGAATGCTTCTCCCTCCCTTCTCTTGTCTAACTTAGGGGGTCAGGTTCAGTTTCCCAGACCCCATCACATTTTCTTCATCTTCATTATTTTCCTAATTCTCATTACATAAGCTTCTTATTTGTCATTACAATAAGAAATGACAAGCTCTTAAGAAAACGGACTAAATCAAGACTCTTAGCTACACACTATCTTCCACATACCCCAGAGCATAACTCACAATGCAACAGGATTGAAATAGGAACTGTCACCAGTGTTGTCAGATATACTATCCACAAAGCTGTGAAATATTACAGGATAAGCTGATCGCAAATACAATAGGCTAGGGAGCCATAAAATTAATGGGCATATTAATTCAAAATCAAGTTTAAAAAGGGAAGAGTAAATATACCAAATGAGTGAAAAAACTAGAAAACAGAAAACCATTAGCAGTTTTTAGTATAGCCTTGTCAGTAGTTTGACTTTAAAAGGTCTACATGCAAATTTAAAGTCAGAGAGAAATGCTGGCCTGTGAGTCTCTGGACCAATCTACTTGATCTAATTAGTATTTGTGGAATGTTTAGACCTGCAACAGCCCAATAGAAACACGGATTTCAGGGGCTGGAGTACAGCAGGTAGGACATTCGCTTGGTACGTGGCCAACCCAGGCTTGATTCCCAGAACCCCATATCATCTTAATTTTTTTTTTAAGACTTAGTTTCTTAAGTCTTAATTAAGATACCTTAATTTCTGGATCAGCCCTCCAGGAGTGACCCTTAGCTCGAAGCAAGGAGCATGCGCTAAGTACCTGCTGGCATCGACCCAACAAAGCAGCCAGCAAGCTAGCCAACCCCCCACCGATTTCTTTTTTTTTTTCTTTTTGGGTCACACCCAGCGATGCACAGGGGATACTCCTGGCTCTGCACTCAGGAATTACTCCTGGCAGTGATCAGGGGACCATGTGGGATGCTGGGGATCAAACCCGGGTCGGCCTCGTGCAAGGCAAACGCTCCATCAAGTGTGCTATCACTCCGGCCCCCACTGATTTCATTCACCAAGATGCATCATGTCTGCTGAGCAGTAAACAAAATTCAAGGAGATCAAAGAACTTTGTTCTCTGACTAAGTTCAAATAAGCATTGGTAAGAGGAAGCCACAAGTGGGGTAAAAACATAGTTTAAATTGTATGGATGTGTAACAAATGTCAGTGTGGTCATGGTAGTGCCTACAGGAAGCATCATAAAAGCAAATGTTTCTATTAGAAAACGGGGCAGAGAGAGAGCACAGGACTGAGAGTCTTGCCTTGCATATGCCCAACCAATCCCATTCCTTCTTATCACCACCTATGTTTTCTCTGATGAGATACCAGGAATGACAGCCACATACAAAGCAGGAATAATCCTGAAGCATCACAAAGATTTAGGAACCGTTCCCCACCCAAAGTAAAAATTTTAAGCAAATTTCTAAAGTTTCTACCTTCAACACTAGGCAAGGCCTGGGAGTCTTGGGGAGGGGAGGGCATGCATCATGCGAGAGGGTCCTGGTCTCAGTGGCAACACATGCCCTGGCCCGTATCACCCTGAGCACTGCCAGGGGGGCCCTAAACATTGCTCGGGAGACCCCTATCCAAAATAAGAAACTGGGGAAACAAGAACTATTAAAACCAAAGCGAGGGGGCTGGGGCGGGTAGATACAGTGGGTAGGGCGTTTGCCTTGCACGCAGCTGACCCGGGTTCAATTCCCAGCATCTCATATGGTCCCCCGACCAGGAGTAATTCCTGAGCACAGAGCAAGGAGTAACCCTTGTGCACTGCCAGGTGTGACCCAAAAAGAAAAGAAAAAACACCAAAGCAAGATGAAATAAAAATGAGAAGAAATTACAACAAAATTCAACTGACACAGAAGTTTATTCTTTGAAATATTAATGAAATTGAGAAATCTCATGCCAAACTTGCCAAGAAAAGGAGAAACATTTGCATCTAATCTTTTGATCCTCAGACTCAGCTACAAGCTGAAAATGTACCATCAGTTGGTTCCCCATAACTGCCCAATTCAGCCAATGTTTAATGGCTAAAGAACATTGTAACTCTATACTCAGTACCAAAATATCCTTCAATCATTAACCATGGTTCAATTAAAAAGACATAATAGCTATACAAGTATGAACAAATTCCTTCCAAAAATATCTCCTTTATTCAATCTGATTTCAGATCCTTGTCTGTCAAAATAAAAAGTGCAGTACAAAGTCCACAGTATTTCAAAATAGCAAAAGGCAACATATGTGTATTTTTGTTTGCATTGAACTGATTACCTAGCTAAGGGTGGCGTGGAGGATGAAGGGATGGGCTAGGAGTACTGCGAGGACCCTGTGGAGGGCACCAGGAAACTGGGCCTCAGGACCATGGGTGCTATTAACCTCTGGAAACTTGTCAGCTCAAGTACCATAATTATTTATTTTATTTTATTGAATTACCGTGAGAAACAGTTACAAAACTTTCGTGTTTGAGCCTCAGCCATACAATGATCAAACACCCAACCCTCCAGCAGTGTAGCTTTGCCCCGACCAATGTCCCCAGCATCCCCCACCATCCCAGCCCTGCCCCCGCCTCTGTGGCAGACAATTTCCCCCATTCTCTCTCTCTACTTGTGGGCATACCATAAGTGAGTTTTAATTGACTCACTTCCCCTACAAACAACTCCCTCAAACTATGTTCCAGCAGCATCCTTTTAGCTCACCTCATGAAGAAATATTTGATCATCATTTTTATTTATTTTTTTTGTTTTTTCTTTTTTGGTTTTTGGGTCACACCTGGCAATGCACAGGGGTCATTCTTGGCTCTGCACTCAGGAATCACTCCTGGCGGTGCTCAGAGGACCATATGGGATGCTGGGAATCGAACCCGGGTCCGCTGAGTGCAAGGCAAACGCCCTACCCGCTGTGCTATCACTCCAGCCCCTAATCCTCATTTTTAAAGAAACAGAACACAAGACTAGTTTATTTGCTAATGGTCATACAATTACTAAGGAGCAGTTTATCTTAAACCCAATCACATGTGAGCAGAGACTGGCTGCAAGAGCAAGGCCCTCACCTTGCACAGAGCTGATGCCAGCTGGACCCCCAGCTCCCCAGAGCCAGAAGGAAGACCTGAGTGTGTCAGATTTGGCCTGGCACCTCCCCAACCATATAATTTTGTATAGCTCCCAAACCATGGACATGATAAGCCATTTCCAACCCTTGTCCATCTGTCTAGTTCATGTGTATTATTTTATGCATGTGTGAGACCCCGGTTGCAGAGGCAGGAGTGAGCACTGGGCACTGAGCACCACGGGGGTGACCCAAGAACAAAAAGGAAAGAAAAGAGTAATGAAAGGATTCTGTGAGAATCAACGAGAAGTAGGAATTTGTGATGGCATATAGCTAATATTTGCAAGCAATGTGCTACACGTTCTCAATGAAATGTCTACGTGTAGGAATTCCCCTTCTTCCTCCAGTGGCTGGCTGTCCCGCCCTTCTCTGGGTCCTCGCTGGGTCGCTCACGTGTTATCCGTTTGTGTTCACAGGGTGCCAAGGCAGCTCAGAGCCACCGAGGAGGTCAGCCCACCGAAGTGGACACTTCCATGCATAGGAGAACAGAACGGAGGGTCGCTCTCCCCAGGCCGCTGCTCTCTGCCCACTGCTCCTGACGAGCAGGGGTGCGGCTGGCCTACGCTGAGCATCTGCAAAGTGAGAGGCCAGCGTGGGCCTGGGCCTGGCAGCAGAGCTCGTATGGGCCAGTCACAGACACAGGTGCCTGCCTTCCACACGCGGCTCTTGTGTCAGGACAACAATACAAGGTTCGTCAATGATACAACCATCCAGGACAACGTCCCTCAGCTTTGTGGGGACTCCCACCACTGATGCCCTAGGCTCTCAGCGCAGTCCCAATGCCTGGTCTCTCTCACTGAGCCTTCGTTTCAAAGTGATGTTTCTGATCCTCAGCAAAGCTCTGAAAACATGATGATTCTGCCAAAATCTGTCACTGTCACTGTCATCCCATTGCTCATCGATTTGTTCAAGCGGGCACCAGTAACGTCTCTCATTGAGAGACTTATTGTTACTGTTTTTGGCATATCCAATATGCATGGTAGCTTGCCAGGCTCTGCCGCGTGGGCTCGATACTCTCGGTAGCTTGCTGGGCTCTCCGAGAGGGGTGGAGGAATCAAACTCGTGTCGGCCGCGTGAAAGGCGAATGCGCAACCGCTGTGCTATCACTCCAGCCCCTGCCAAAATCTACAAAATAATAACATCTTTATATTGACCAAATATTGATCGAAATATTGATCAAGACTCTTCTATTAATGGTGGTTCTCAGGCACATAATTCCAACACCACACCCTTGCCACTGTAGCCAGCCCCTCCCACATGGACCCAACACCACTACCTTTAAGGGCCCTCCAATCATGTGAATCAATCTTCTATGTTATTCTTGGCCCTTTGTTGTTCCATTGCTGTCTATAAGTTCCACACATAGAGGTCTTCTGTATCTATTCCTTTCCTCCTGACTGGCCTCACTCAGACCGATATTATCTAGTTGCTGCGAAATGCATGATTTTGTTCTTTCTTAGAGCTGCATAGTATTCCACTGTGTATATATACCACAACTTCTTGATCCGTTCATCTGTGATTGGGTATTGGGTTGTTTCAGTACCTTGTACTAAGTGTGGCAATGAATGTAGGTGTGCATAGATCCTTCTGAATCAATGTTTTTGTGTTTTGAGGAAAAATAACAAGAAGTAGTGTTGCTGGGTTGTGTGGGAGTCCCTTCGCTACTTTCAGATCTCTGTGTTGCTTCCATGAGGCTAAGCCAGCAGCGCTGCCCGTGAAACCTCTTCCCAAACCCAACTCGCATCCTTTATCACAAAAATCCCTATGCCCAAGCTGAGGTGGCATCTCTGCCAGATGCTGCCTTGTCCTGTGGAGCCGAGCACGGGCTCCCTCGGCCCCTTCCCGGTCTCTGCTGGGCCCTGTGGGCATCTGCAGAGCCCGCCTGCTGCCCGTCCAGCCACCGCTGCTCTTTCAGGCCACTCTCTGTGCCTCCAGCCCTGCACGGCGCCCCTGCACCCACAGGGAAAAAATGACCCTGAACCTGGGGCTTCACAAAGCAGCAAATGCAGGCTCATGCGTATTTTTTTTTGTTATATAAAGGTGGTTTATTTTGCCTCCAATAGTTTAAGGAGTAAATTTTCTTGTATATGTAAGAAGTTTAGACTTTTTCCATGAGCATAGAAACTGTGTGAATAGTAAAACTCTGTGACATGCTTTACCCCACTACATAAAAGTGTGCCTTTCTTTAAGACCTTTCCTAAGCTGTAAGGTTCTAAAGAATCAATTAGCAATAACTTAACTGAAATATTATTTTGAGTGTTCCCAAGCCTCTCCCTCAATAATTAAGACAAATCAAATCTCAGATAACACAAAAATTTGCTACTGCTATTTTAGATTTAGCAGAATCTTTGATGCGTGAGAAGGGCCTTTGGTGCCACTCACATTATTCGAGGTACAGGCTGCTTCCAGCCTGGCTCTTTACCCTCTTTCCTTGGTTGCAAAGTTAACAGCTTCTTTGGATTTCTTTTCTTTCTCTTTCTTTTCTGGTTACACCCAACTGAGCCTAGGGCTTACTCTTGGCCACCTTGGTGGGTTGGAGGCTCAAACCCGGGTCGGATTCTTGTACGACAAGCATCCTGTCTGCTGTACCGTCTCTTGGCCTCCTCTTTTCTTTCACCCTTTTTAGTGCCTGGATAAAGCTCTCACAGTGCCAGAGACCAAACCTCCCACGGGTGAGACAAGAGTTCCAGAGTTTCCTGGCCCCGCTCCTTGAGTTGGTCAGCCAGCCAACATAGGTATTGAAGTCGGTACTTAGCAAAGTTAAGAAGCATAACAGAAACTTTCAAAAAAAATAGGGTACACCGGTAATAATATCAGCCTATCCTAGTCACAGACCAGGGAGAAGACACCCCGACTTGCTGGGGGAGAATGGAGAGGCAGAGAACTAGAGAAGTAGGCCAAGGGAAGGGTCTGAGTTTTCTTGGCTCGAGGCCTTCAGAAAGACCCTTGCTGAGAGGCACAGTGGGGAGGGCGTTTGCCTTGCACGTGGCTGATCTGGGTTCAGTCCCTGGCACCCCACAGGGGCCTCTAAGTGATGTAGGCAGGTAGATAGGGAAAGGCCCTTGGCAATGAAACAGATTAACAAAGTCTCTAGGAAGGAGAATCCTGAGACTGACCCACCTTATGGATACAGAAAATAAACCTGATAAGACCTTCAGCAGACCCTGAGGAGGTTGGACCCCTCCCCATGAAGTTCCTCAAATTCCCTCGACCTCTCCCTTAATCTGATTAAAATGTGATCCAGCCTAAAGAAGACCATCACCACTCCCAACCTCCCTGGTAACCTCCTTAGCAACGGACTTTTACCTGGGAAGAAGCCCCCACGTAGGGGCAGGTTGGAGAAACCCTATAAAGGCCACCTTGAACAAAGGAAGTGCTCGCATATGCTGCCTGAGCTCATGTGCTGCTTGTGCCCACGTGGCCGAGCACATGTGGTGCCCGAGCACATGTGTCGCCCGCATCTCCCCCCTTGAGATGTGTACTTTCATGCTTTCATGTCCAGTGCTAGGATGTGTGTAGAGCTTCCTCCACCCTTGGAGAAGCCCGCGCTCTCTCTTGAGTGCGTTATTCCTACTGTTTTTTCCTATCTACTTATCCCTTCCTCCTTTCCTCAGAAACCTCTAAATAAAATCTGTTACTTCACTGCTTGTCTACTCCTGAAATTCTTTTCCGTGAGTGAAGACAAGAACCCAATAACTCTGGGTCCCAGGTGGTAGAGGCGGCTGGGGAGAAAGTGACCGTCTTTCTCCTCCCCGCTTCACGTAAGTCACCCGTGGGACCCACCGACATCATAAGCACCACCAGGAGTAATTTCTGAGCACAAAGCCAGAAGTAACCCCTGGGCATTGCTGGGTGTGTGCCCCTGGCCCCCCACTGAAGGGCTCTTGCAGAGCGCCCCCTGATTCTCAGTTGAATACAACAAGGACACATGTGTGAGCCTGAGGTGGCACAGGGAAGCCTGTCACTGGCAGAAACCCACCAGAGGTGCTGGGTCATCTCTCACCATGTGTGCATATGCACACACTCCACACAGACCCATAAGCCGTGTGCATGTCACAGAGCTGTGACAGTGGATGGAGTTAGGGGTGGTGAATGCACTGCTGGAGAACACTGTAGTTACCTCCATGAGCTCTCGGATCTAGAAAGTTAAGTATTACCAGAAACTTTCAGTGTTTAAATGGTTTATTCTCCGCCCCCGCCCCAAGATTTTTTAATTGAATAACTGTGATTCAAAGCTGTTCATGATTAGGCTTCAGTCACATAGTGTTCTATGTTCCATCCCTCCACCACTGCACATTTCCCAGCACAGTGTCCCCAGGCTCCCCCCACTGCACCCCAGCCTGCCTCTATGGCAGGCACATGGCTCTCTCTCTCTCTCTCTCTCTCTCTCTGTTTGCAATATAAATACTGAAATGTTGTCATGTATATCCCTTTACCTACTTTTAACACAGTTCTATTTTTTGCTTACTTTTCTCCTCTTTTAATATATTTGATTGTCCTTAGAAATGCCTTAAAATAAAAAAGAGGAATTTTCATGGACAAAACAGGTATGCATGCAGATTTAAGGGCCAGAAAATGCATCCGGAGGAAATTGTACAAACTTGTTAATTTATTATAAAATGTCCATTCACAGAAAAACACAAGAAAACTTTCAAACTTTTATATTTGGGAAAGAAAGTGGTGTCTCAGATACAAAATAATTTACACATAATGCATACAATTTTATTTTATATAGAAATAGGTCATTATTACAACAACTGTACAGTTCACTCCACTTTGTCTTATAATTACATAAAATCTCTTCTTTAGAAACATCTCAACATAACAAAACATACAAAAAAAGCAAAGTGCATTTCAAAAGGGAAACTCCTCCCCTGACCCTGGGACCCTGAGAGGAGGCAGTGGGCCTGGGTCAGCGAGCCGGGTGGTTCCGGCCCGGCATCTCTCCCTCCTCTCAGAGCCTTAGAGCTCCTGGCTGACTGAGACATCAGTACCATGATGGTGCTTCGCTGAGTTCTCCGTTCTTAGTCGCAATCAGTGACGGCAACAGGAAACAGTCCAGTGTGTAGGGGACACAAAATCCCCCAGAGGGGCATTGAGGCAGGGCGTGGGGTGGGAGGACAGGGGGGAGGGTCTGCAGTCAGGCTCAGGACCACCCAGCTCTGCTCTTCAACTTGCTGGCTGGGGTCCCCAGGAAGTCACGAGAACTTTCTGTTTCTAAGCAAAGTGCTGACATTTTCTCCTCTGGGCAGCTGTGCGAACAAGAATAGCCACTGAAACATAATGGGACAGAACCTCTTTCTTCCCCCGGTCCGCAGAGCTCTGATCGGAGCTTCTACAATGCAGAGGAAAGAGGATCGGCATGAAGGCCGCTGGCAGCGTGGGCCGCAGCTGCCAGGTGCTGTGGGAGGTGCGGCCCTGTCCGGGCTGGCTGGTGAGTGCCCGGGCCGGGCTCCCGGCTGGACGCAGGGCTGTCTGCCGCCCAGGTTCCCGCGTCTGCACACAGGCCTCCAGCCCCTCCTCCGACTCCCTCAGGCCTGGGCAGCACTTAAAGCTGATGTGAGCAGATCGAGGTGCCAGGTCACTACCGGGGGGTCTGCTGGGGGCCCGAGGCTTCGGACAGGCCGCTGAGCCTCCGGGCCGGGCGGGAAGGCGGCGCTGGGTAGGTGGAGAGGAGCAGTGCGTCCTGGGGCTCGCCGTGCAGCGAGGCTGCCGCCTGCACCTGCAGAGACAAGGAGAGAGGGCAAGTGCCACGGGGCTGCCCGCCGTCCTGCCCCTGGCTGGCGGGGCCTTGGAGGGGAGGACTCGGAAAGGCCCCGTGGGCTGGGCAAGCTGCTGGAATGCTGCCTCCCCCCTCCCCACCCCGCTCTGGCCTCTCTCTGCAGGGGCCTGGCCTGGGTCAGGTGCGGGTCACAGAGACAGAGCGTGCTTCCCGCTGCTGTCTCAGAGTCCCACGGTCCCCATGTCTGCTAGGAGACATCTTGATTAGGGTCCGAGAGGCCGCACATGGTCAGCCAGATCTCAGGAATTCATGAGCCCACGACCCACTTCCTAGAATAGCCTCCGTTGCCCTCCCCTCCCCCCAGCTAACCCAGGCAGCCTCACCTCACTTCAGACTCTCTCTGTCTGATCACCCATGTCCTCCCCCTCCCGCTGCCCCCACCCCTCCTTCCTAGGAAGACCCAGCCACCGTGCTGCCCCGAGCTGGCCCTGCTCCCCAGCAAGAGGCCCTGAGCACCACAGAGAGAGTCCCTCCCAGTTCTTCCCATGGTGCCTCCCAGCACAGGTGCTGTCGGACACTGGTGGGGAAAGAGAGGCACCCCCTGCCTGACCCCAGTTCCCGTCTTTTCACTTCACACCTCAGCTGTATCAGGGCCGCTGTGCTGTGTGGATTCGCCATTCTAGGAGGGCAGCAAGGAAGCCAAGAGGAGCGGGCAACTGGGATGGAGGTCCTACCCCAGACTCCGAGGGTGCCTCTCCCCACCGTCCTTGGAGTGTCTCAGTTCTCACATGGCCTCGAGCACCTCTGACGGTTGTGGGGAGGCTGTGCCAAGCCCCCCGGGGGTGGGGCGGGAGGGGAGAGGGCAGGGGAGGGACTGGGCAGGAAGGGTGCCTGGCACACCTGGGAGGGAAGGTCCAGCACAGGCAGGTGCTTCTGTCCGGCCACAACCTCAGCCTCCTTCCTCCCAGCAACCTCCTTCTGGCTGGGAGTCGGCAGTGCCCATGTGTGGACATGCGCCACGTTCTCCCGCAAAACCACAGCTCCACAGACCACTCTGGTATTAAGTCAGGGCACATCTCTTAATAAGACGTGAATTTAATTGTCCGAAGGATATGTGCATGCTAACAAATACGGCAACTGATGCCTATTCTGGGACAAATCAAAATGATTCAAAAATGAACTATTGGAGCACGATGGCTGTTTCTCAGTCTCTCATACTGGACGGACATAGACATTATAATTCGGAGCATTAAAAACAGCCAAACATGCAACTGCTGGGACTGATTTCCGTACAGTCTACAGTCCTGGGTGCCAGGAGGGAAGGGTTGGCAGGTCTGTGCTCTGGGGGCCTCGTCTCTTGAGCCTCATCTCTTGAGCCCCAGGTGCATTCAGCCCTATTGGCCACGTGTAGGGGTTGCCCACCTGTAGGAAGTGCTCATCTGTGGGAGGTGCCCACCCACAGGAAGTGCCCACCTACGGGAAGTGCCCACTTACAGGAAGTGCCTGCCTGCAGGACGTGCCCGCCTACAGGAAGTGCCCACCCTCAGGAAGTGCCCACCTGCAGAAAGTGCCCACCCGTGAGAAGTGTCCACCTACAGAAAGTGCCCACCTTCGGGAAGTGCCCACCTGCGCAAAGTGCCCGCCTGTAGGAAGTGCCTACCTACAGGAAGTGTCCACCTGAGGGAAGTGCCTGCCTCTGGGAAGTGCCTACCTACAGGAAGTGCCCACCTGCGGGAAGAAGTGCCCACCTGTGGGAAGTGCTGAGGCTGCGGCTGGGCCTGTCCGGGCTGCAGGGGTGACAGCTGGGCAGCAGGGAAGCTGGGGTGGAGCACGGCCTGCCCCATCAGAGACACGGGGGCCGAGGGGCCACTGCTGGACCGGGGCACGTCGGCACTCTGAAACAGTGCCTGGCTCGGCGCATACCTGCTGGTTCCACGGAGAGGGGAGAGCATGTTTAGCAAGGAGCTGCTGGTACAACACCAATAGGCACAAGAGGAAAAGCAACTATTAGGCACCACCAGAATAAGAACTTTTATGCGTCAAAGGACATGGCCTTGGGGTAAAAGACAACCTAGGAAAAGACCGATATCTAGTAAAACTCAATATCCAGAGTATAAGCCCAAGTCACACAACTCAACAACATAAAAACACAAATAGCAGGACTGAAAAAATTAGTGAAAGCCTTGAACGGGCATTTCTCTAAAGAAAGACTCAGTGCTCAGTAGGCACGGACAGGAAGCCGGGCCTCACTCGGCGTCAGGGAGATAGATGCAAAGCATACTCAATGCCAGGTGTCACAAGACAGTATAACTAAGCCAAAATCAGTAATGAAAACTATTGGCAGGCTCAGAAAAAAAAAATCATAACCCTGGTGCATGTGGATGAAACAAAACAGCCCCTGGCGTAGAGCCGGTAGGAGTGTTCAATGGTGCAGCTTCTGAAGGGCAGCATTTCTAGAAAATCAAACATTAATTATGAAATAGCAATTCCACGTCCAGGCAGACACCACAGAGAAGTAAAAGTAGAGACACACAAAAATATGTTAATTTACATTGACAATGGCATGATTCAGACACATGATTCCCAGGAGCCAAGAAGCGACCCAATGTCCAGTGGTGGAGGAAAAGAGAACCGTAGTCTGATATCCACATAAACAGAATACTTCCCGCTGGGAAGTATAGAGATAGAGAAGAACTCATCTGATAAGACTTACTTCTAGTCTACATAAAGCAGCTATGCAAATAAAACACAAAAGTTGGTATGACCTCCTTTACTAGTTAGGCAAAGTCTTAAACAGTCATTTCACAAAAGTTCTCCCAGTGAATAGCCCCAACCCCATCCCACCACCACCACCAAATGTATTCAATAGCTCCAATCAGCAACTGACAGGCCAATGGAGAGGACAGAGGGTAGGGTGTTTGCCTTGCACCAAGACAATCCAGTTTCCGCATTTTGGGCCATACCCCACGATGCTCAGGGGTTCCTCCTGGCTCTCACTCAGGAATCACTCCTGGTGGTGCTCATGGGACCCTATGGATGCTGGGGATTGAACCTGGGTCAGCCGCGTCAAGGCAAACGCCCTCCCTGCTGTGCTATTGCTCTACTCCCCCTACATCCCCCACTGTCTGTGAGATGAATTGGCCTCATTTCAAAGGGCCAGAAGCTGTTTTGCTGGAACTTCTCAAGTCTTCACTGATGTTCCTGGGCCTCCAGTCACCAGAACAGAAGCGGGCAGAGCGTTTGTGCATGGTGTGTGTGTGGGGAGCCAGCAGGATGCCCACCCCCCACCCATAGGCGTCCACGTGCCCCAGCACAAGCTGGCCCCAGGGAGCAGGTTCTGCTGGGGCCACAGGTGTCAGGACAGGGCCAGGAGGGGGAAGGAGGAGACAGTGCTCAGCTGGCACCGGGAGCGATGGCGAGACTCGAGGGACAGGTGGGGGGACCTCAGCCCGCACGCAGGGCACCCGCCCTCCTCTGCCCCCTCGCCACCTACTTGGCTGGCCGTCCAGTCCTGCTGGCCTCGGAGGGCGGCCGCGCCTCGCAGGACCCGGGCATCATGGGCTGGATGGGCTGACTCAGCAGCAACCTGGGCAGAGGGAGAGACGCCGAGGGCTGCTCAGCGCCCAGCAGGTGCACGCGGGCCCGCCAGCAGCCCTGCCCGCCCGGGCGTCCCTGGGGCCTGGCGCTGACAGGACGGGCGATCTTGCTTTCTAGTTTCCAAGGGATGTGCCTGGCTTGTGCCCAGGGCTTGAGAGACAACTTTGGCCTTTGGGTCAGCTTGGGCAGAACGTTTATTCCCGGGCCAAGGACAAACCCCTGCGACTGCTGCGAGCACTGGGCTGGGAATGACCCCCGAGCACCACTAGGCACCGCCCAGTGCTAGAAGGCAGCTCACAGGCTGCCTGCAGAGGCCGGTCCAGACCTGTATTTCTCCAGCTGGCCACGCACAGAGCCTGCCACAGAGCCTGGCCCACAGACAGACAGACGGACAGACAGAGCAGGAGCCCCTGCAGTGTGAGCGGGAGGGCTGGGGGCATGCGTCCTGCCGCTGGCCGCTGGTCGAGTCCCCTTAGGTAAAGGCGCAGGTACCGGAGCTGGCGGTCGTGGCTGAAGTCTGGGCTGGGCTGGCACTGGCTGGCGTCCTGGCTGGCAGGGGCTGGCGCGCTCAGGTGCCCCGGGGGGAGCCCAGGCTCGGCGCTGCTGAATGGGGAGGGCAGCTGCCCGCTGGCCTGCGGGAGCTGGGGGCTTCTCACCGGCTTCTGGCCCTGCAGCATCATTTCCAAGACAAACATGCACTCAGGCCTCGTGGCCCCAGCCCCCCGGCCCATCACGTGTGCGTCTGCCCCTCCCCTCGCCCGCAGACAGCTGCTGACACCGTGGGCGCCGCTCTGGGGCCCAGGACAGGCCTCAGCTCTCAGCCCAGACACCCAGTCAGCCGAACCTTCTCTTCCCAAACCGCATAGCCACGCCGCGGACTGGTGGCCAGCCCCCCTCCTTCCCCAGCAGCCCCTCTCCCACCCCTCCTCCCTCTCTCCCAGCCCTTCTCCCCGGCCCTCCCCCCAACCCGCCCTTCCCACCGGCTCCTGTTGGACCCCTCTCCCTCCTTCCCGTTGCCTCCTGTCTTTGCTCGAGGTGCCTGGGGAGGTCAGTTCCGCAGTCCAACCCCTGCCCTGTCCTTAGAGCCCTGCACTGCCCGTGTCGCTCTGAGACCATGTGCCCACTGATTCAGGCACAGAGCGACCCACACACCTAACCAGGGGGCTGCCCGCTGGACCCCCACGCTGGCCCGGCTGCTGACCAAGCCGTATGAGCACCTGAGGTGCTCCCCACCCCCGGGCTGGCTTGTTACTTTGTTCTGGACCTTGCCCGCTGCCGTCACCTGTCCCGAGGGATAGGGGCCCAGCTGTTTGCTGAGGTGCGAGGGCAGGAGTGGCCACCTTTGCTCCCCCCCAACTAGGCGTCCCCAGTCTCCGCCCCAGAGCTCCACGGGCCATGCAAGTGCTCCCTCCGTTTCCTCTCTGGGACCTGCTCAGCCATTCTCACTTGCTAGTTTTATTGTTGGCCGCCAGGTACAAGAAGGGCCACATTTGGGGTTGTGAGTAAGGATATTCCACTCTGTTCCATTGGTCTGTGACTCTGCCTTTGTTCCAGTACCATACTGTTTTAATTGGTACGGGGTGGGGTGGGGGTTATGGTACTGGGCTGTGGGAGGGATACTGGGTTCATTGGTGGTGGAGAATGGACACTGGTGGAGGGATGGGCTCTGGAACATTGCATGAGGGAAAAACAAGCACGAAAATGTGTGAATCTGTAACTGTACCCTCACTGTGACTCACTAGTTAAAAAATTAAAAAAATTAATAAATTAAAAAAAAGAAAAAGAAGGGCCACACGTTGGAGTAAAGCCCTCAGGTCGTAGAGAAGCGGACTCAGCGTGTGAGCACTTGCCCGCCTCTGGCACGCAGTTACGTTCCCAGGGCCTAGCAGACACAGTTTCTGAGGCCAAGAAGGGTTCTCGGTACTGGCCTTGCAGACTCCCGCCTGAGGCAAACCCGAGGGGCTGGACTCAGACCCTCAGAACTGACACAGGTTGCTCCCTTGGCCTGTCCGCCCTGCCACTCCTGGAGGCTGGGCCCGCCCCACCCCTGCGGCTGGTGGATGCACCGAGGGCACTGCAGGGAGCAGGCAGAGTGGAAGGGTCGGCTGGTAATGGTCAGGCCTGGAGCAGACGATGGGCGAGGGCCAGTGTGTCTGCAGCATGACTGTTTGGGCGTCCACACTGCAGTCCTGCTGGGGGTGCCTACTGATAGGGCACAGCAGAGGCAGATGGGCTTGGGTGCCTGCTGGAACCCCTTCTGCAGAGGGTCCCCATGCGTGGGGTGCTCCTGAGCACTGTTGGATCTCACACACGAATCAGTTCACAGCCACAGCGAGCGGTACTGGGGGCCAGCAAGGCTATCCGTGGGGGTCCTCGGGTCTTGTCACACAGTCCTGGGCCCTAACTGGGTTTTCTATGACTTGAGCAATCTCTCCGCAGACCTGGGCTCGAGGTGACCTAAGGGAATCGTGGCCCAGGGGCTCGGGGGTTCCCCCGATGTACAGTCGGCTTCTGGATCTGCTGCTTGCCCACCCCTCACCTGGGTGAGCATCACGCTGGCGTCTCGAAGCAGCTGCGGGGCTGTGGCTGGGGCGGGGGGCATCTGTCCGGGCAGCTGCAGCTGCGGGCGTGTGGCCGGCCTCGGCGGGAGCGGCTGCTGTCCCTCGAGGCTCAGGGACGCGGCCGGCTGCTGCAGGAACATCTGGGACAGAGTGGCGTACCTCTGAGTCTGCGCCCACTCGTGGCTCAAGGCTGCACGGCGAGAGGGCAGGGCCAGAGCGGCTGTGGCACGAGGCCAGGACGGGGATGCCCAGAGACCAGGTTGGTGTTTGGGCTCTGGAAGGAGCGGCTGAGGCGAGGATGCATGCGGGGGCTGGTGGAATGAGATGCGTGGCAGCCGCCCACCCTCTGTCCTGCCTTGCCTACTAGCAGGTGAGATCTCCAGTGCCTGCAAGCTGTCTCTGAAGCAAACACCTGGCGCTCAAACTGAGTATCAGACTTCCTTTTTCTGGCTGGATATGGATTTCCATTCTGATTAAAGATGAAAAGCAAAGAAGCCTTTCCTCATGACCAGCAGCATAAAAAGTTCAAATCAGAGGTCCTTTAATTCAGTGCACGTGGACAATTTCCAGAGCTTTTCATTACTTCCAGCCTTCTTGCTAATTAGTGACATTAATAGCACCTACTTTATTTATTTTTGCCTTTTGGATCACACCTGGTGATGCTCAGGGGTTATTCCTGACTCTGCACTCAGGAATTACTTCTGGCAGTGCTCAGGGGACCATATGGGATGCCGGGGATCGAACCCAGGTCAGCTGCGTGCAAGGCAAACACCTTACCCGCTGTGCTATCACTCCAGCCCCTACAGCACCTACTTTATATGGGATTAAATGGAATTTATGCTGAGACACAGTAACTGCTAGCGGTAATATTTAAAATGAGAAAATAAAAGTTTTCCCACACCGTTGCTTCTTTAGATCTATAAAAAGCACCTAAGAAATCACAGAATAAATAAATGAGCTAACAAACGAGGCCTTTGCTTGGAGAGCAGATGCTTGCTCACATGACGCCAGACGCCGTGGCGTAGCTCTGAGATGGGGCATGCCTACTCCACGCTCCATGATGCGTGCACCAGTGAGCCGAGTCAGCTAAGACAAGGACAGGAAAAACGGGCCAGTGGTTGGAAGCCTGCCACAGTGTGTGTGTGTGTGTGTGTGTGTGTGTGTGTGTTTGTGTGTGTTGGGGGGCAGGGGAGCTCAGGGCAGTTAGGGTAGAGAAGGGAGCACTATGACAATAATAGTTGGAAATGATCACTCTGGACAAGAACTAAGTGTTGAAAGTAGGCGAAGGCATATAGATGATAACCTTTCAGTATTTAAATTACAAACTATAATGTCCAATATGAGAGAGGAGAGAGAGAAAGAGGGAGAGAGAGAGAGATAGAAGTGCCTGCCTTAGATCATAGATGCAGGCTGAGGTGGGTGGGTACTGGAAACCTGGGGACACTGGTGCTGGGAAATGTACTCTAGTGAAGAACGGGTGTTGGATGATTGTATGATGGAAACCCGATCATGAACAGCTTTGTAGCTGTGTATCTCACAATGAGTCAGTCAAGAAGCACATTTCTTGAAATGTGTAGTGGAGCAAGGAAAGCATTTTTAACAAATTGTGCTGGCAAAACTGGACAACTACATGCAAAAAAAAATGGGCTTAGATCTCCACCTATCACCATGTACAAAAGTCAGATCAAAATGGATTAAAGACCTCAACATCAGACCAGATTCCCTAAGGTACATTGAAGACAAGGTCGGCAAAACCTTGGAATACTATGCAGCTGTTAGAAAAAATGAAGTCATGAAATTCGCATGTAAGTGGATCAACATGGAAAGTATCATGTTGAGTGAAATGAGTCAGAAAGAAAGAGACAGACATAGAAAGATCGCACTCATCTGTGGAATATAAAGTAGCAGAATGGGGCACTAACACCCGAGAGTAGTAGAGATAAGAACCAGAAGGTCTGCCCCACAGCTTGGAAACTGGCTTCACATGCTGGGGGGAAAGACAGAAGAGACAGAGAAGGGAACACCTAGGAGAGAATGTTGGGAGGACCCACTCGTGTTGAAAGCTGCATACCAAAAGTAGACTATAAACTGAACATGATGGCCACTCAATACCTCTATTGCAAACTACAACACCCAACAGGAGAGAGAACAAAAGGGAATGCCCTGCCGCAGAGGCAGGGTAGGGTGGTGGGGGTTGGGATGGGGGTGGTGGGAGGGATACTGGGATCATTGGTGGAGGAGAATGGGCACTGGTGGAGGGATGTAAACTAAATACAAACATGAAAGTTTGTAAGTTTGTAACTGTACCCCACGGTGATTCACTAATACAAAATTAAAAAAAAAAAAGGAAACACATTTCTTTCTGTTTTGGGCATCACCCTGCAGTGGTCAGGGCTGACTTTTGACTCTGCACTCAGGGGTCACTCCTGGCGGTCTCAGTGGACCATATGGGGTGCTGGGATTAGACCCGGCACCTGGCTGTGTGCGAGGCCAATGCCCTCCACTGTACTTTGGCTCTGGCCGGTGAGCACGTTATTGGCTTCTGTCCCGCCAGGCCCCGCATTGGCCAGCAGAGGGCGCGCGTCTCTTACAGCAGAGCCGCAGATGCAGCGCCAGCCTCAGCAGCACCTGGGTTGGCTACCTCCTCGGGACTAAGTGCTGTTGGTCAGAATATCTTACTCCCTTTCACAGGGCGACACAATCTCAGTGAAAACCCACAGAGGTGGAAAGGTCACAGCGTGCGGGAGGAGCCCGCCCCGTTGACAGTTAAGGCGACGTGGAAACTTGAGGAGAGCCGAGGGGCTCGGCGCGGCTGCACACGGGTGCACACATGTGTGTGCTTGCTTAAAAGCAAGCTGGGGCAACTTCAGAGAAAGAGTAAGGATAGAAGTCAGCCCCAACCCAAGTGAGAAACATTATCGGGGGAAAAACAGCCCCAAAGAGCAAATGATCTATACTCAGGTGCCTTTCCCTGCTGTGTGGACAGATGTTTCTATGACAGAACACTCCAGAAGTGCAGAGTGAGAGGGACTGCTAAGGGAAGCCCCGTGGAGCAATCGTGAAGCACCGGCCTCTGTCTGGTCCGACCCACGCTCCAGGGGGCTCCTGGGACTCACTGTTTACTCGAAGGCCTTTATACTTAAATCATGTGATTTTGCCTCTTTGTTTCTTTAAAAAACTAGTTTTGTAGAACATTTTGGAATATATATATATATATATATATATATATTTAAATTCTTTTTTAACTTGCAAAAGTACAAGAATACAGATTGCTTGGTTCTCTGTGCATTTCCGAGTTCTTTGGAAAATTCCACTGCAAGACAAATGTGCAGGAATGAAAGAGGGAAGAAGCGAAGAATGAAGCAGCTCTTAGAGGATGCAGGCGCTCCTGAGGGTTGAACAAGACGCACTGGTGCAAGGAGGGAAGCAACAGTGTTTATAAGGGGTAGAGGAGGTAAGTTTGTGTGGCCTGTTATTTTATAAATCAGCATTGATGTTAAAAAAGCAGGAAACCACTGAGTGTGGCCCTGAAGGCTCTTTCTATACAGCAGTTTCTGGCTTGGTTTCCCCCTTGTTATTAAGTATATAAATTCCATTCAAGTTCTCAGGCCGAGGCAAGTGCTGCTCAGCCAGCCCTGGAAGTACTAGAGCTGGGAAGCGGCAAGTGAAGGGGAGTGGTGGGGAGGGAGGCAGAATCTGGGGCGTCCCCGGGCACCCCCCAGTCAGGGCGCTGAGGGCTGGCTTCTGTTCTCTTTCCTGAAGCTGGGTCAAGGGAAGCTGGGGCCATGGCTGGTGGTGCTCAGGGAGCGTGTGTGGTGCGGGGTGAGCGTGTCTGCAGTGGGGAGTCGGGACGGGCGTCCCGGTGCCCAGCAGAGCTCCTGCACCAGCTCCCCCACACGACCCGGAGACCGCGAGGAACGTGCTTTTCTGCGCTGGCAGAAACACAGCCTGAATCGACACAGAGGAAACCTGCAGAAGTCACGCGCCATGAGAGATGCAATATGGACTATTTTCTTTCCCTGTGGGAAGACTGTCTCAAAGGACTCCAGGAAAGACACCTTGGGCTGCAGCTAACAGCTGCTGTTTAGAGCACGGTAAGAGGGATGACGAGGGCACAGGGGACCGGCTCCTCTTGCTGCCCCCTCACGCGTGCCCTGTCAGGGATGTGTCACCTGCACGCTGGGCCCTGTCAAAGACATGTTACCCACACACTGGGGCCTGTCAGGGATGTGTCACCTGCACGCTGGGCCCTGTCAAAGACATGTTACCCACACACTGGGGCCTGTCAGGGATGTGTCACCCACACACTGGGCCCTGTCAGGGGTATGTCAATCGCACACTGGGCCCTGTCAGGGATATGTCAACCTGTACACTATGGTCCTGTCAGGGGTATGTCACCTGCACACTGTGCCCTGTCAGGGATGTATCACCTGCACTCTGCGGTCCTGTCAGGGACGTGTCACCTGCACACTGTGCCCTGTCAGGAATGTATCACCTGCACACTGTGCCCTGTCAGGGATGTGTTACCCGCACGCTGGGCCCTGTCAAAGACATGTTACCCACACACTGTGCCCTGTCAGGGATGTGTCACCCACACACTGGGCCCTGTCAGGGATGTGTCACCCGCACACTGGGCCCTGTCAGGGGTATGTCAATCGCACACTGGGCCCTGTCAGGGATGTGTCACCTGCACACTGTGCCCTGTCAGGGATGTGTCACCCGCACACTGGGCCTTGTCAGGGATGTGTCACCTGCACACTGGGCCCTGTCAGGGATGTGTCACCTGCACACTGGAATCCTGGACCAGGCACAGCTGCTCCTGGATCTTATGCAGCTCCTCCTGTTGCCACCGGATATTGGCCTGTAGCACCCGCGTCCGCTGCTCCAGCTGATCTTTGATGGTCTGGAACATGCTGAACTGAGCTGAAAACTTCAAGGCAGAGTCAAAAAACAAAAGTGGGGGCGAGTTATTTCTGCCTCCAGACTGGGGCTGTGGCTGCTGTGGGCAGCAGACCGACTCCATGCTCGGTCTACCCCACAGCGCCCTCAAGCAGAGCCTGCTGCAGAGAGTGGTGACCGTCGTGGCCAGTGGGAGCTCGGGCCAAGTGCCACAGGATGGACCCCGATGTCGCTAAGGCTGCATTCGCGACACCTGCCTTTGCCTCCTTGTCTCAGAACTGGCGACTTGCTGGAATACCTCCTGTTAGTTGGGGTCCTACCCTATCTCACATCGGATCCCGATGCAGGGCTCTCTGGGAGAACTTATGCACGGGCTGTAACTGGACCGTGCTCCCACTCTGTAGTGTCGCAGACATTCTCAGTTCAAGATCCGGGAATTGAAAGTCTCATTTCACATGTCTTGGGTTGAACAAGTTTCAGTTCCTTACCAAATGCATTGGCCAAGTCAGGGAGGCGGACAGTGTCGCATGGGCGGAGTAGGTCAAGACTCTGACGTGGTGCGTGTGTAGGGCAGCCCTCCACCCTTGCCCCGCCAATGCTGGCTGCAAACAGGTGCCAGCGAGAGCATTTCTGGTTCCAGAAACATTTGGCACTGCTGCTCCTGAGCTCCTATTCTGAGGGGGGCTTCTGTCTGTGGGGAGAGATCTGCAGCCCACAGATGTCCGTACGGGCCAGCACGGAGCAAGGCCCCTGCTGGGCAAGTGAGCAAAGCCAAAGGCTCCTCACGACTGGCTCAGGCTCTGGCCTCAGGGAGCGTCTGGACCGAGTGGCCTCTATTTCCTTCGCCTCTCCCAGCCCCAAGTGCAGCCATTCCCGGCTGACCCCCTGTCCTTTCTCCCTGCGTCCTCCAGCCTCATCTCAGGGGTCGCCTCATCCTGGAGGTCAGGCAGACCCAGTAATTTCCACACAGGCCAGGTTCCCGTGCCCCTCGCTCTGCAGGCTCTGAGTTCTCATGGCCCACCAGCTCACGGAGTGTTGGGGGCTGAGGGAGAAATCACCCCGCAAAGCTCCCATCCCCTTTGGCGTTGGGGGACTCAGATATGATATTTATAACCCGTGGTCTCATAGCTCCCTGGGATCCTGCCCCAATCCAGACCTTTCCTGTGGTTGAAGGCTGATCCGAAGTTGCACGGGAGGAGAGGCATGTGGGAGACTGGCAGACTGGCAGACAAAGGGAAGTGACAAAGGGGACACTTCAGGCTCCCCACGCCCCCGTATGTTGGGAAAAGGCTCCCATCTGGGGATCCTGACTCGGTACATGGCACAGCTGGACCCCTCCCCCCAGACGCAGGGGGACCCCTTGATCCTGGGTGCCCTCCCCAGCTCACCTGTGCCACGGGCGTGGGTGGGCTCTGCAGGGCGGCCCGAGGCAGGAGCTGCTGTGTGCGGTCACAGGCCGCGGGGTGCAGGGGGCCCTGGGGAGAGGCGGCTGGTTACACGGGCAGCCTGGCCCTGGCCTTATAGAGAACTTCCTGCTAAGAGCAGGCTTCTGAGGGGGCCTGGGAGCGGGTGGGCCAGGCTGCCCTGGCCGTCACAGCTGGCCCAGAGCTGGTCAGCGCACACTGAGTAAGCTCCTGCTGTCAGCCTGTGATGTGCCCACCTCTGCGTGCTTGGAGACATCAGCCTGCAGCTCTGTGGCTGTCCACTGTCCCCTGGGTCAGGAAGGGACTATAAGAGGCTGGTGTGCTGTGCTGAGAACAGCATGGTCTGCATGGCCCCAGCCTCCCGCTCCACACCGTGGGTGGACACCGCAGGGACATCATGTGCAGGAGCTCAGCTAGGTGCTGACCACTGTCACCAGGTGCTGGTCACTGCCACCAGGCACTGACCACTGTCATCAGGTGCTGGCCACTGTCACCAGGCACTGGCCACTGTCACCAGGCACTGGCCGCTGTCATCAGGCACTGGCCACTGTCACCAGGTGCTGGTCACTGCCACTAGGCACTGACCACTGTCATCAGGTGCTGGCCACTGTCACCAGGCACTGGCCACTGTCACCAGGCACTGGCCGCTGTCACCAGGCACTGGCCACTGCCACCAGGCACTGACCACTGTCACCAGGCACTGGCCACTGTCACCAGGCACTGACTGCTGTCACCAGGCACTGACCACTGTCACCAGGCACTGATTGACCACTGTCACCAGGCACTGGCCACTGTCACCAGGCACTGACCACTGTTACTAGGCACTGACCACTGTTACTAGGCACTGACCACCATCACCAGGCACTGGCCACTGTTACCAGGCACTGACCATTGTCACCAGGCACTGACCACTGTTACTAGGTGCTGACCACTATCACCAGGCACTGACCATTGTCACCAGGCACTGACCACTGTCACCCAGCACTGGTCACTGTCACCAGGCACTGACTGACCACTGTCACCAGGCACTGGCCACTATCACCAGGAACTGGCCGCTGTCACCAGGCACTGGCTACTGTCACCAGGCACTGGTCACTGTCACCAAGCACTAACCACTGTCACCAGGCACTGGTTGCTATCACCAGGCACTGGTTGCTATCACCAGGCACTGGCCACTGTTACCAGGCACTGACCATTGTCACCTGGCACTGGTCACTGTCACCAGGCACTGACTGACCACTGTCACCAGGCACTGACCGCTGTCACCAGGCACTGGCCACTGTCACCAGCCACTGGCCACTGTCACCAGGTGCTGGTCACTGTCATCAGGCACTGGTTACTGTCACCAGGCACTGGCCACTGTCACCAGGCACTGACTGACCACTGTCACCAGGCACTGGCCGCTGTCACCAGGCACTGACCACTGTCTCCAGGCACTGGTCACTATCACCAGGCACTGGCCGCTGTCACCAGGCACTGGCCACTGTTACCAGGCACTGACCATTGTCACCTGGCACTGGTCACTATCACCAGGCACTGACTGACCACTGTCACCAGGCACTGGCCGCTGTCACCAGGCACTGACCATTGTCACCTGGCACTGGTCACTATCACCAGGCACTGACTGACCACTGTCACCAGGCACTGGCCGCTGTCACCAGGCACTGACCGCTGTCTCCAGGCACTGGCCGCTGTCCCAGGCACTGGCCACTGTCACCAGGCACTGGCCACTGTCACCAGGCGCTGACCACTGTCACCAGGCGCTGTCCGCTGTTACAGGTGCTGACCATTGCAGCGCATCACCAGGCCCTGCCTGGAGGCTGGGGGAGCCCTTGGTCCCTGGCCTGGGGCTGGGGAAGCAGCGTTCACAGGTCCATCTCCTGTGACAGCATGTGCAGGAGGGACACTTTTCTGATTCGCCAGCGACAGTGGCGAGACCACGCGAGACTCCTCCGAGCGGGTCACCGTGGACACTGGAGGAACTGACGACATACAGGGCTGTGGAAGGAGGTGTCGAGGGTCCAGCCCCGAGGCTGGCAGCTGAGGGAGGAGGCTGGCGCTTGCCGTGTCCCCGCTCTGCTGCTGGAGCTGACCCAGCTTCCCTGCCGGTGGCCCTGGGGCCTCCACGGCCTGGGGGTGCAGCTCCCCAGTTGCCGTGGGAGAGCCCGGGACTGCTGGGTATGTTTGGGCGGACGCTCCCTGTGGGGTCTGGCCCCATCAGGGGAGTGGACACCAGGAAGCGAATCCCCAGCCCGAGCAGTGAAGCGCCCGACGCCAGGCAGAGAGGCCACCCTGGCCCCTGTTGGGGTTCTGCACCAGAACCAGTGAGCGTACGTGTGGCCGGGCCTGCTGCATGGTGGCAGCCCCCGGACCCTGACCCACTGGCCAGTCCTGCTTTCTGGGACCTGACGCCCGAGCTCCTGGCAGGCCGGGTCTCCTCTGGAGAACCATCCAGCAGCTGCAGAGGGACTTTTGTGCTGCCTGACCTTCCCTCGCCGTGCCCCGGGGTCCGATGGAAGGGTCCTGCCAAGCACCCGCCTGGCCCCCACGGCGCACAGACCCTCTCGCTCCCAGGACTCGGGCTCTGCCTTCCAGACTGTGTAGACCTGAGTTCTCAGAGCCGCCGACCCACGCCAGCCTGTCTGCCTACAGACACCACCACCACCTTCCTGGCCATACCCTCACCCTGTGCTTCATGTCCCCGCCTCGCCTTCTCAGTGAACCAGTCCCATGGGCAGATGCGGGCCTGCCCCCCCCCCTAGCGTGCCCTGAGGGGAGCTCGGCATCGTGCACATACCGGCATCGTGGCTGCCTGGCAGAGCCCCGGCACGGGGAGGTCTGGTCTTGGCAAAGCCGTGGGGCTGGCCTCGGCCATCAGCTTGCTCGGAGTGGCTGTGAAAAAGCAACAGACCATCTTCCTGACTCGAGGACCCACAGACAGGCTTCTCCAAGGGGGGCGCAGGCAAGGGGCAGGGCCGGGGCATCTCACGAAGGAAGGCTCAGCCAGGCCCAGGAGGGGGTCGACATGGCAAAGACCCCTGTCTCGATTCCCACCACTGCTTCCCCTGCCAGTGCGGCTGACCCCTGAGCATCGCCTGTGAGCAGAGCCGGCCGGTTACTCGCCTCCTTGGCTCCTGCTTTGGACCCACGTCTGGAGCAGATACAAACAATGCCATGCGCACGTCCCATGCACCCCCAGACCCCACCCCCGCCCGTGGGCCCAGAGGACCCCTCCTGCACCCGTGTGGGGCCAAACTCACAGGGGGGGTCCGACACGGCTGTGTGCGAGGATTTGCGGGAGCTTCTGGAGGAGGCCGATGGTGAGTGACTGGTGCTAAGGCCCGACGTGCCCACGTCAAGGGGGTTAAAGTGCTGCTGAAGTTCCAGGCTCGAGCCTTTGTCCTGAAACACACACACACACACACACACACACACACACACACACACACACACACACACACACACACACACTGAGATGACAGCAGTGAATCCTGCCACTAAATAGGCAGAAAAATGTCAAGACTTATTGAAAAAATCCTGTAGTAGTTTCAGAATAGACTCCCAACACATTACTGTGGAAATTTTTTTTTTTTTTTTTTTCTTTTTGGGTCACACTGGCGATACTCAGGGGATACTCCTGGCTCTGCACTCAGGAATTACTCCAAGCGGTGCTTGGAGGACCATATGAGATGCTTGGAATCGAACCCGGGTCGACCGCGTGCAAGGCAAATGCCCTATCTGCTGTGTTATCACTACAGCCCCCAACATGTGTGTATGTGTGTATATGTGTGTATGTGTAATCTAAGTATCAGAGATATTCATATTCTATAAACAGTATTTATATTTTCTCACTTGCATTGTAATTTTTCTAGTTTTTTTTTTTAACTGACTTTGCATTCTATTTTCTTCCTAAAAATTGTCACCTCTTGGGTTTCCCTACAGGGGCAGAAGAGGTTGTAGACGCAACACTGCTTGTATTACTGATTTGTTAATGCCTCAACCGAACAAATGCATTTGGACGCTTCCGTCACTTCCCACACTATTGGTCCTTTCCGGGTGGCAAATGAGCAAAGGGAAACTGTCTCATGTCCAGGGGATGCCCGGCTTCAAGGCCAGTGACATATGACAGCTGTGAGCATAGCTCCGGGGACTGGCTCCTGCCCCCAGCCCCGCTGTTGGAGGCAGAGGGTCAGCACCATTCTTGGTGTGTTGGTGCCGGAGCGAAGCCAGGCCTGTACACACAGATCATGGGCCCTGCTGAGTGACCGCCCCAGGTCTCACTGGGGTCATTTTGCATTTTTAAAATTATGGCCTAGGTTTTGGGGCCACACCCAACAGTGCTTGGGCTTATTCCTGGTGCTGTATTCAGGGATCACTCCCAGGCTGCTGGGGGGACCGTGTGGACTGTGGGGATGGACGCTAGATGGCCGCACGCAAGGCCAGTGCCCTCCCTGCTGTTCCACCTCTCCAGCCCTGAGACTGTTCTGAGTCATGCTCTATGGGTTCCGGTCTGGTCTTAGGAGGATGTGGGAGCGTTGCCCCTGCTGGCAGGTGCCCTGGTGTTAGATGTCCCCCCGATGTGGCTGTTCTGTCTCTGAGTCACGGCTCTGTGGCAGTGACAGCATTAGCGGGGCCCGGCTGGAGTGCCCAGCAGGTGGCCTCCACAGGGTGTGCCAGGTTTCAGGCTAGACGCCAGTCTGGGGGCCTGGGCTTGGTCTCAGGGTCCCACTTCACGTGGGAGAGTGGGGTTCTCTTCATGAACTGCGGGCTTGGAGGTAGCAGCGCGGTAAGCACAGGACGTCTGGACGTGGGGAAAGAGGCAAGGCCTTGGCCATGGCTGCCGCTGGTCTAGGCGAGGGAATTTGCATGTCACAAAATATAGCCTATGCAACAGATTTGAATCGAAACCCCAATTTGTCCACAATTCCCGGCTCTTTGGAAAAGACTGCCCAGGTTTTTATCTTTCAGCTGTCAGGCTGAGGTTATCATTGTATCTACAGCTAGAGGTTCCTAACCTGGTTTGGTCTACTGTCCCCTTTCCAGGAAAACAATTACTCAGTGTCCCCCTGGAAATTTAAGTGAAAAAAGAGTGAGCCTGGTGCTAGCAGGGCCTCAGGCATTCCTGGACTCCACCCAGAGCACGGAACACTAGTCTCTCCAGGGGAGTTCACGAGAGGTCTCTGGCTTGAGACCCCAGAGGCCTGGAGGCCACAATGATTTTCTGACTGGGCCTGTGGCTGTGACGTGTGGTTACCAGGCCTGTCCACTTCCATTCTCGACATGACGCCGGAAGCCTCGGCTGGCAGAGCAGGAGGTGACGCCTGCGGTGATGGGCCCCCACACCACCTCAGCCCCACGGGTGTGCAGACGTGCTGCCCACTCTTCACTCTCCCCTTCTTCGTTCGAAGTGAACAGACGCACTGCTGTTGGGCCCTTCCTGCCACACCAGCCTCTCCAAGACTCTGGGTGTGGGTCTTTGGCACGAGGACTTGAACCTTGTGGGTACTAAGAAACACTCTCCCTCCTGCATTTGATGTCTTGGAATCAAAGGGAGGAGAAGCCCCCTCCCCCTAGCCGTGGCGGCACTCCCTTTTTGCGAGTGGGAGACGAGAGGAAGCAGTGGCGGCTCTGGCCCGACGGCGCCCACCTTTCCTGCTTCTCTCCTGCTGCCCCACAGATGTGTTTGCTGGGAGCGTGACCATCAGGACTCAGGGCTCTGTTCTCAGGCCCCCAGCACTGGCAGGTCCACACGGCGGGCCAGAGGGTCCTGCTATAGCTCCAGGGGAGAGAGGTCGGCCTGGGCTTGGGCAGAGGAAATTCTTCTCCTGACATTTCTCTGACTGGAGAGCAGCGCAGCAAGGTGCAGCCCCGGGGCCTCAGAAGCATCTCTTGCCCCTGGCGGCAGGAGGTATGGGAGGGCAGGCTAAGGGGCAGCCAGTGCCAGGAAGGACCAAGCCTCCAGGAGAGAGCAGGTGCCACAGAGCCTTCAGGGGTTTGCCTCGGCCCGGCCCAGCTGTGTGGACAGCAATGCCATGAGGGAGAAGCAAGCACAGATCAGAGCAGAGCCAGAACCGCGCCGGAGCGACAGCACAATGTGGGGCATTTGCCCGGCATGCAGCAGACCCGGGGTTTGATCCCCGGCATTCCACATGGCCCCTGAGCACTGCCAGGAGTAATTCCTGACAGGAGTACCCCCTGAGCATAGATGAGTATGACCCAAAGAGCCAAAAAAAAAAAAAAGGAAAAATAGAAGTAGAACTTTTCACCCGAGTTTAACACGTTTAAAAGCATTTATTACTATCACTACTGCTTTCATTCTTGCTCTCCCGAGGCTGCCTCCTCCCCCACACCCCCCCCCAAGCCCGCCTACCTTCAGGACTGGGGGGTGCAGGGCTTCTGGCTGGGGCTCTTCCAGAGCCAGCTCCTGCCGTCGCTCCACGAGGACATCTGCATAGCTGACAGGACAGAGGAGGCACATCAGGGGACAGCATCAGGAGGCGTCGCCGAGGGACGCCCACTCCCAGAACGCCACCGCCACTGCCGCCAGACGGGACTTGCTGGGAGGGGGGCTCGGGGAGCCTGGGTCCAGCAGAGCCATTGCTAAGGTGACATTCCAGGCACTGATTTCCTTCACTTTCCTTCTCCATGCCCCCCTCCCACCAGCAAAATGCTATCATTCAGAGGAGAAGCTCAGGGACAATCTTTCGTAATTCTGTCTGGAGTTTGCTGCAGAGACAAGCCACCTCGCACTGCTAGTACTCAGAAAACATTTCCTCTGATGCACGACCGTGCAAGCAGCCAGGCCCACACGTGGACAGGTGACAGGCCCGTTTTCTCCGGGACAGCTGGGGAGGCCCACGTGGTCGGGCTGGCCTTGCTTCCAGGGGACGTGGACGAGGAGCGACAGAGCGCTTTGGCGCCTGGGATTCCCATTCCTTTGTGAGCTCATCCCATGCCCATTCCTGCTCTCTACTCGGAACGCTTCTTTCCAGGATTTGGGAGTGGGAGGAAGGAGAAACCCTCAGGCCAAGGCAGAGTCTGAAGAAAGAGATGCTGCTTTCCGGCCTTCCCTGGACACCAGCCTCCGCCAGGCAGCAGGTGGGGGCGGGCTGCTGTCTGCTGCAGGCTCAGCAGGCCCAAAATGCAGATGGACAGTGGTATGAGGGGATGCTCCGGGCCGTCAGCCAGGCCCTGCGCTCACTCACCTCTGCCCTTCCCCGAGCGCAGGCTGGGGCTCACTCGGTGGCCCCGCACCCATGGGCGCACACACGTGTGCTGGGGTGCCCAGACTCAGCAGCTCCTACCCATGTACTATTAGCTACTGCATCGGCTGTCTGTCTGGGCAGAGGGCGGCAGACAGAGCTGCGGACTCAGCTACTGGTCACCAACGTTAAACGTTACGCATGCCCATGAAATAGAAAATGCTTATAACTCGTATGTACATAAGCTGGCAACTATCCTACCTGAAATGTGTATTTACACAGTGTAGCACTGTGTGCAGTACCGGGAAACATACCTCTATTCATTACCACCGGCCTGTATCCGTAAGGAAGGGGTGGGGCCTCCCTGTGTCTAGCTCCCTGCTGGGTGTCTAGCATGTCACACGGTACAAAATGAGTTTGGATGTGTGGCATCTATGTGTGTGTATCTTTCACCCTGCTGGGAATCATATAGATGCACAAAATGCACTCTGCTCCCAGACTCGGCTCCTCTCACATGTTCTGCTCCAGGCCAGCTCAAGACCGACTTATAGGGCCAGAGAGCTCAGGGGGCTGAGCATGTGTGTGGAGACTGGGTTAGACTCGTGGAACCCTGACGGCTGCGAGCACTGCCGGAGCACAGAGGCACGAGGGTCTCTGGAGGGGCACGTGTACGGCCCTACACAGAATACTCACCCTGCTGGATTCACGGCCTTAACGTTTCTGTGACTGGGGAAGGAAGGAAGACAGGCCCAGGACTCACCGAGGCCGGCCGGCACAGCATGGGGCAGCTGCTGGGTGTATGGCTGACCCCACTGACCCTGAGTTCCCTGGTCCTTCCAGGGAGGTCCCTGAGCACAGAGTCAGGAGTGAGCTCTGAGCACTGCAGGGTGTGGCCCCAAAACAAAAACAAATAAGACAACAGCAAAACCAAAAACAGGGTCAGTCTCCTTCCCTTGCAGTGGCCTGCACGGGCCATCTCTGTAGCCTGTCTCTTCAGCCTGTCTCTGCAGCTGTCTCTGCAGCTGTCTCTGTAGCCTGTCTCTGCAGCCTGTCTCTCTGCAGCTTGTCTCTGTACAGCCTGTCTCTGACACACAGGCTCTGCTGCTCCCTGCATGCAGGGTGGCCCCCAGGGCCTCGGACCCCATCCCTTAGGCAGCCTGGGTCCCCCAGTGTCACCCCAGCCTTACACATATGGAGAGTACGTGCCTGAGTCACCCAGAGGCAAGTGACCCTTCTCCAGCCTGCCCGGACGGGCTGGGGGAGATGGAAAGGGGCCACTGAAGACAGGGCTTGATGCCGCTCCCTCCTGGGGGGTCCGGGCCCCTGTGGGCCCTGAGGTCTCAGCTGTGACTAAGGGCTCCCACCAGGGGCGTCTCGGCTGGCCGGAAGCTGGCAGCTGTCCTGCGGTGACCCTGCCAGCCCTGCCCGCCCTGTCACACACCTGACGACCGAGTGCGTGCACACGATGAACTCGGGCTTGGAGTTCCACTGGTGGTAGGTGATGTAGTAGCGGGTCTGCAGCCAGATCCACTGCTGCCCTTTGGTCAGGAACCGGTAGCAGCAGGACTTGCCTTTGCCAAACTGCATCACTGTGGGCGGAGAAGGGCGCGTGTGAGCGCAGCCCTGCAGGGGAGCCTCTGCTCAGGGTCACGAGCAAACCCCAGGCCTCAGAGGAAGGGCCCCAAAGCTTGTTTGTTTTTCCCTTGAGCTGATACTTTGGGGGGAGGGGCACTCTGGGGCCACATAGCGCCAGGGCTGGAACCGGGCCCTCAGCAGCACCCCAGGGCACCCTCAGGACACCAGCAAGGACAGGACAGACCCACTCACTCTCCCAAAGGCTCTACCAAGGTCCTGAGCCGGGCTGGTGCCTCTGGAGCCATGGATGGGTGGGGGGAGGTTAAGGCTGGAATCAGACTGGAAAGACACCTGACTGTTGGCGCCTTTGCACAGGCCAGCAGCTGCCGGTCACCTGGAGTGGGCCAGAGGTGCCCTGCCGTGGAGGCCAACCACCACAGAGTGGTGCAGCCTCCCGAGCGTTTTGGGGGTGCCCAGCACAGAATGGAAGCCAGGTCATCCACCTGGCAGGCTGCCAGCTGAAGCTGGAGCCTCTTCATGCGACAAGAGAAATCATATGGATACCTGGCACAGACCCTCAAATATATGATCACCTAATCCTTGATAAGGGAGCGAAAAGTGTGAAGTGGAGCAAGGAAAGCCTCTTTAACTAGTGGTGTTGGGAAAACTGGACAGTCACATGCAAAAATTTCAACTCTTATGTCTATCTAATGTCATGCACAAAAGTCAGATCACAATGGATTAAAAACCTTATGAATCCATAAGGCACATGGGGTAAAATGTAGGCAGACCCCTCTGTGACATTGACGCTAAAGGCAAAGGGACATAGATGATAACTTTTCAGCATCTATATTGCAAACCACAATGCCCAAGATAAGAGAGAGAGAGAGAGGTGTGGGGGAAGGTCTTGGTCAGGTGGAGGTTCTGAGTCCCGGGCCGAGGGCCCAGGCAGACACCTAGCAGACCCCTCGTGAGGGGAGCACACCCTGAGGAGCAAGATTTTATTATTTTCTAGATTAATTTTTCTTTTGATTTGGGGCCACGCCCAGCAGTGCGCAGGGCTCCCCCGGCTCTGCACTCGAGTCACTCCGGGAGATGCTCGGGGAGCATACGGGGCACCAGGGATGGGGCACGGAAGCCAGGCAGCGGCACGAATGGGCCCCTCCTTGCAGTGCTGTCGCCCCGGCCCAAGGAGCAGGTTTAAGATTCTCCTTGAACACTCATGGTGAGCGCTGACGGAGCCCGCGGTGTTCCCTGTGGCAGGAGTGGCAGTGAAGGTCACATGCTCCTGAGTTAGGGGAGTCAGTCGGCCTGGGGGCCTCCAGCTCGGGTCGCTGGAAGTGTTCTGCTCAGAACCCAGACTGGGGCCTGGGTCACGGCTGTGGCACTCAGCTGTCCTTCACGGGGTCCCCTGCTCTGCTTCTCCCGATGGGTGCCCCGACCCCGCCACATTCCCGCAACCACCGTCCCCCTGCTGCCCCGCCAGAGCTTGCTCCTGCATGGTGCTTCCCCGTCTGCCTCAGGGTCCGGCCTGCAGCTGCTGCCTGTAAGCAGCGCTTGAAGTCAGAACCATGTGAATGCAGTTTAGAGCCGCAGGACTGCGACCAGCATCCCTGAGTTGCTGTGTAGTATGAAGGACCGGGCAGCGCTGAGGCTGCCACGGGTACTGGGTGCTGGGGTGCCAATAGCAGAGTTCCAGGTGCCAACCACCTCAGGAGAGGCTGGACAAGGACCCACGCCATGCACAAGGGCATTGCAGGGAGCCGGCTGTGACCTCCCAGCACCCAGCAGGGCCCCGGGGCGGGTGGGCACTCACAGTGCTGGTGGCATCGAGCCAGGAGCTCCAGGTCGTCGATGTGGTAGTAATCGTAGCCCGACGTGCCCAGGACTTCGAACGGCAGGTACCCAATGATGGGAGGGGCTCTGCTAGGCCAAGGGGTGGTCGTCAGAGAGGGCGGGGAGCAAGCGGGAGGCCCGGGGGGTGGCCCTCCCCACCCCGGCCCGCAGGAGAATCAACACGGGACCAGCAAATGCTAGGACACAGCCACAGATGAGGTGAGGCTGGAGCCCACGCGGACACACGGGGCAGGGAGTGGACGGTCCCTAAACTGGAAAAGACTGACCGTAGGTAAGGGGATCAGGCTGGAGGAATGAGGCTGACAGAGAGATGTGCCTTCTCGCATGGACTCCTGCCGGTGGGTGGGGTGACAGCCCCAGTGAGGGACAAAGGGCCCGACCTGGGCTCCCTGCATCAGCCTGACCCGCACACTCACCCCCACGGGCGCTGCCGTGGAGGGACGTGGCCCCTGGGCTGGTTGCGAGCCACTTCCCTCGCTGTGGAGCCCGTCCCGCCCTGGCAGCCCGACTCAGGCAGATGGACGCTGGAGAACAGCCCGGCCCCATGGGTTCTTTCTTCCCACACACCTGTGATCCAGAAACAGAAATTTCCATTCCAAGCTATGCCTGGAAGTGAATTCCTCCAAAGGCTCATCGACGACGCACATTTCCTGCAGGAGAAGGGAGAGAGGCCGCTCAGGGAGGCGGGCCAGCGGGTGGAGGCGGCACAAGTCCCCAAGCTGCTGGGCAGAGCCCTTCACTGCGGCCGGCGCGGGCGCCAGCTGGAACTCAGTCGATGTCTCGAGCTGGGAGACACACCTCGAGCCCAAATGTCGCAGCACTCCCTTCTCCAGCCAGAAGTGTGGTGACACGCAGGGGGCTGTGCCGCTGCCCCCACTCCCAGCGCCTGCCATGAGAGGGTGCAGGCCAGCGCTCCCCGGGCCTGGCCCCAGTGGTGCTCATGCGGGAGAGGAAGAGAACAAGAGAACATGGCCTCGCAGCCCGTCTCCCCGCGTGCAGCGACATGTGGCTGTCGGTGATGGAAGCAGACCCGGGCGTCACTGGGCCCGCGCCCTCCCAGGAAGGCCATTGTGGGGCGTCCCTCCATACTCGCCTTCAGGAACTGCGGCGTGGCCAGGCGCACCGTGGCGATGAAGCAGGCGTCCTTCCCCAGTGGCAGCCTCGGGAGCGCACCGTCAAAGCCATTACAGGAGGGGCTAGGCACTGGGGGACACACAGGGGTCAGCCTGCCCACCGAGAGGCCCACGCCCAGCCGCGCTCTCCCCTCCCGGCCCTGGGGTGCCCTGCCCTGGCCCCTTTCACTCCGGGGCGGTGGCCACTCCCGTTCCCCACTTGGGGAGAGTGGCCAGCACGTGGAGAGGCCGTACGCCCGAGGCCCAGACATGTTCTCGCTCCTCTGGACAGACCCCTGTGGTAGGAACGCCACCCGGGGCCAGCCACGCTGAGTGCCCCCGCTCCTGCTGGGTGAGCCCAATGTGGGCTCAGGGGTGCCTTGGCTCCCTTCTGCCTCCCCCAGCACGAGTGACTCCTGGCCGCGCCCCTTCACGCCCGCACAGGAGAGGCCATTCTACATCTGTCCCTCCCCTGGCCGTGCCCCTAGCACGGCACTCACCACATGCATGGTGGTAGCTAGGTGCGGCTGAGTGGCACTGCACTGGGGGGCACTCCAGCTCTGGGGGAGGGGCTTGGGCGGGCTGCAACGAGGGCCCCGAACTGGGACTCAAGGGTTTCTACATTGCTCCCCTCAGGGCCCAGGGCCTCTCGCTTCAGTGACCTGCAGAGCCGCACAAGTCCAGAGCAAGGCTCACAGCTGACAAAACCCACGCACCCACGTTGGGTTACTCTGGCAAGGCTCTCCTCATCAGACAAGGGAAACTGAGGCCCAAAGGGGTGCTACCGATTAATGAGGATGGCAAAGCAGTCATCCGGGAATGGGATTGTCTGTGGGGGGGCACATGGAGCTTCCAGGGTCACCCCAGTGCCTCTGAGACTGGCACCACAGCCTCGCCCCAGGAGCTGAGGGAGCTGAGGGGACTTGGCCCAGTTCTGGGGCCAGAGAAAGGCTCCGCAATGCTTGGTGGGAAACGGAACCATCTTAAATACGAGAAAAATCACCCGTGTCACCCATGAAATCCCAGGCTTAGCTGTGTGAGCAGTTCTCCAGGGTCTCCCAGACAGGCCAATGTGGGCTTGGGGGTGGCTGCAGGGCCTCTGTTCAAGACCCCAGGTCTCCTCGCAAAAAAAAAAAAAAAAAACAGGAGAGGAGCACCATGCCAGGTAATTTATTGTACCCTTTCTCTTAAAAAATGCAGTTATTCTATTTTGTACAGGAAGTACACTCTAAAATCAACATTGCAAGACCTTGGGTGTACCCTTCAGATACTCTCTTCCTGCCTATGTCTGTGAATTTTATAATGTGTTCTTCAGTCACTAACATGAATACGTTCACTGTACAGACCTACAGAGTGCATGCATGTAAAGGCTAATGAAGATGGTTTCCAAACGTGGGTATTCAAGGGCAAAAGGGAAAACGGTGGTTCCAGTGCAGTTTCCCTGTCATAGTTGGCTTCGACCACTGCAGATTAGGGTGGGAGCTGATAAAGGGAAGGGACAATTCCACGTGAAGGAGGGTATGCAGATATGAACATCTGTGCAACTGTAAAAGCTTTCAGATGTGGAACGTTCTCCTTGCTTGTATGTAAGGTAGCAACTGTCCCACACAACTTAATAAATGCCTCCAACTCTTTCAGAAATTCAGGATCTTTTAAGCACATTTCTGAGGACATTGCAGGAATTTTAGTGTCTCTCAGTAAACACACACCTTGGTGGGATGGTCCTATCGGCTCTGGATGGCACAGAAGGATGCCAGCCCCCAGAGCCCTCCCATACAGAGCACTGGAGCAGGGAGGAGGGCGTGAAGTTAGGTGCAGGTTTCAGGGCATTTGCCACTGACCTGGCTGCCTCCCGGTAGAGTTCTGTCAGTTCTTTTGTGACTTCTAAGGTTTCCAAATGAACATGCACCCACAGGGAAATTTCATCATGTCATCGGCTTCGAGCACTCAATGAGCTAGACACTTTATAGAACAGCCTCGGAGGGAGCCAACTCCTCGCCCAAACAAGCTTCCACGCAAACCTTACACAGCTGAGGGGAAACTCAGGCTGACAGGATGTCAAGGGTGGAAATTTGACTGGAGGTCAAGGCAAAACCAAAGGGAAGAGGCTTGAAGGGGTTTGCATGTGAGACCTCTGTCACCCGTGCAAACTGCTCCTGGCCTCCTGCTGTCCCTTTCATTAATTTATCTGGATTTTAGGCCATATCCAGAGATGTTCTGGGCTTACTAGCTCTGAACTCAGGAAAGACTTCGGGTGGGCTCAGGAGAGCATATGGAATGCTGGGGATGGAATTTGGCTTGGCTGCGTGCCGGGCAAGTGTCCCCATCACTGCACTGTCGCTTGGCTCTCACCATCCTACTTAGCGCTGGGAAGAACTTCTCTGTAGTTTAAAAATATTAATTAAGGATTTGGGGTTGGAAGGATAAAACAGCAGGTGGGGCATTTGCCTGGCATGCGGCCAATGTGGGTTCCATCCCTGGCATCCCATATGGTCCCCTGAACACTGCCAGGAGTAATTCCTGAGTTCAGAGCCAGGAGGAACCCCTGAGCACCTCCACGTATGCCTCCCCGCAACAGAACAAAATATTAATTAAGAATTCAATTAATTGTTTCCATTTAAGTAACAGAAATAGGGTCCCACTGGCTCCAGCCTAGCTTGATGACTCTAGGGCAGGCCAGCCCTTTCAGCCTCTCCTTCTACCACTCCCCCTGCACTTGCTAACAACACAAGCGCTGCTTCCTGTGTTAGCGCCCCCCTCTCTCCCAGTCGCTCCTGCTCTGCCAAAGTGAGACAGCCTTCACCTGGCAGGGCTGTGGCTGAGCCCCTGGGCCCCACGCAGCTGTCCCTCACGCAGAGCGTGTTTATCTGAGGCAGCCTCTCTCCTTGCACACCGAATCCCAGGCTGCAAGGACGCCTTCTGAGCCTGGCCGGCAACTAACACTGGCATGGCAGGCCATGAGGCTTCGCTTACGGCTGGGGGTGAAGGACACTCATGGGGCAGCTGGCTCCTGAACATGGGTCCCAAGGACCGCGAGGGATGCAGCGAGGACCTGGGAACTGCCGATCTGGAGATGCTCGGGCCGGCGTGATGCCCCTGCTCTGGCAAGGGCCGATCGGTTCTCTAGGGCTCTCTCTGCTCTGGAAACTTGGCTCGCCCTCCAGTTTCAGGGACCTGAAGGAAGCTTGCTGTGGGCTCCTTCTGCTAGGGCCCCCCACCAAGGCCAAGGCTCTTTGGGAGGAAGGAAGTGTCGCACCTCGGGACACGGGCTTGCTTCTGTGACAAAGGTTATGACAAGGTAGACAGTGAGCTCTTCCCCCAAAGGGCCATGGGGGTGGGAGTGAGGGAGAAGCAGGGACTGAGTGACCGGGTGTGGCCATGCCAGGGGGACAGTCCCATGCCAGGGGGACTGTGCCCAGGCCTGACTCCTGGTTCTGCACTCAGGAATCACTCCTGGTAGGCTCAGGGGACTCTACGGGATGCCAGGGATCAAACCCAGGTCAGCCGTGTGCATGGCAAGCGCCCTACCCACCCTCTAACTTCTTAGCACGTTTTGAAACCAACAGAAGCCAGAGCCTGTAGGTGTCTGGGAGAGCAGGAATAGTGGAGAGTTGGCTGAGAGGGGAGCAGTGCTCCTGAGGGCCATTGTGAGTAATATTCCTAATGTTTGGGCAAGTGTTGGAATGCTGAGGAAAGAAACAAAACAAAGCATTTGTGAATTCATGAGAAATCTTCTCCCACTAATTGAGAACTATTTTTAGACTCATGTTCCTCTCCTCTCTGCAGTAGCTGTGATCCAGTACATTCGGAGAAGCTGGGGTCCCGGGGTCCCGGGGTCCTGCGAGGACAGTAAGCCACAGGCATCACCCAAGGCGCTGGGGAATATCTGGATCATCCTTTTTCCCTGTCGGTTCTGATTGGTTCATGAAGAATGATCTTGGAAAGAAGTGGAGAGTCACGTGAGGAAGCTGGGGTTTGTAATCTGCTGGGTTGAAAACTTACTTTAAAGGAAAAGGAAGTGGGGCCAGAGCGATAGCACAGTGGGTAGGGCATTTGCCATGCACACGGCCGACCTGGGTTCAATTCCTAGCATCCCATAGGGTCCCCCAGACACCGCCAGGAGTAATTCTTGAGTGCAGAGCCAGAAGTCACCCCTGTGCATCGATGGGTGTGACCCCAAAAGGGAAAAAAAGGGGGAAAAGAAATGCCTACTCAAATTCTTCTTTCCCTTGGCACTCATGAAATAAATGAGGAGGGGGTGGGGAGGGTAAGCCGGAGGCTGCAGTGTCACTGACAAGGCTGACAGAGCTGTGGACAGAATCAGGGACAAGAACTTCCAACGGGCCATTGTCCCTTGGCGTCAGGGGCATATCTTGTGCACATTTTCATCAGGGTTCAGGACAACCTAACCAGGAGTAGAGACGCGATTGACAAAAACCTGAGCAACCCTCAGGGCTCCATGTCCATCCCAACCAGAGACCCTGCTGCACGCGGCTGCCCTTGGCTGAGTTCTTCAGCAGCTCTTGATTCCTGGCAATGTCAGCGCCAGGGCTCGGGGCCGTCTGCCCCTTGCTCCACATACTGTGGGAGTCAGGTGGATGAGAATATGCCACGGAGCTGTCTCTCCTGGGCATGGTTCCGGAGGCCATGTGCTTCGTTCCTTTAACCGAGCCACCTCAGTCCACCCACTTGGGAACCAACCGGAAGCCCTGAAGTCCTAGAGTGAAATGGGCCCGTGGAGCATCTGTGCTGAAGGTGTGGGGCCAAGGCCCGCTCCTGCCAGAGTTTCATACCCGGCGGCATGGTGAAGCGGGCGGGTGAGATGAGGGCGGGAAACGTCCAGACTCTGGCATGTGGTTTCTGGAAATCCCAGAGTGGAACGCTCGCTGAGGCTGACCTATTTGGAGCTGCACCAGCAACTTCTGAAATGCTGCTTCTGGATCTCAGCCAGGCGCGCACTCAGCCGCAGGGGCGGGGGGAGAGCCGCGTGGAGGGGCGGCTCCTGGCACCGTCGCAAGGTCCTTCGCACAGCTGCTCCTTATTGCTCTGTGTCAGTTTGGGGTACTCGGGGCTTACTCTTAGCTCTGTGCTCAGGGCTCATCCTGGCAGGGCTCAGAATATGTAGAATGTGGGGATCAAATCAGAGTCAGGCGCATGTGGCTAGGCAAGTGCCCTACCCACTGTTCCATCTCTCTGGCCCTTCCTTACACTTTAGACAAATACTTGCTAGCTCTTTCCCAGTGTAAAGTGCAGGCAGAAGGGGTTGGAGGATGGCCTCTTGGGCTATTTAATTGAAGAAGTGAAAATATGGAGACTATATTTGTTCAAAAATTTTTTAAGGACCAGAAAGATAGTGAAGTGGGTAGGGTGCTTGCCTTGCATGTGGCCAACTGGGTTTATTCCCGGGCATCACCCAGGGTTCCCCGAGCTGTCAGGAGAGATCCCTGAGCTTGGAAGCAGAGAGCTGGGTGTGTCCTCACAACAAACAAACAAACAAACAAAGGTTTTTTTTTTTCTTTTTGGGTCATACCTGGTGATACACAGGAGTTACTCCTGGCTCATGCACTCAGGAATCACTCCTGGCGGTGCTCAGGGGACCATATGGGATGCTGGGAATCAAACCCGGGTCGGCCACATGCAAGGCAAATGCCCTACCCGCTGTGCTATCACTCCAGCCCCAAGGTTTTAAAGAACATTATTGCTACAAAACCCACAGTGACTGGAATAAAGTAATTTCCCTTTACTTCTAGGAGTTGCCAAGCTGAGGTGGACGGGTGGGCTGACACTGGGCCCCCTGGAAGGGACTTCAGGTGGGCGGGCAGGGAGTGGGATTTCAGGAGTCCAGGGATGGGGTCTCCCATCCCCACATAGGGCTTTCAGCAACCCAGGTAGGAAGCGTCCTACTGTGAGACGCTTGCAAGGAAACTTTCTTCTTGTCCCGTTTCCTGATATACCAGTTCTGGAAAAATCCAGGTTTGGCTGAGAAATCCTATCTTCTTTCCCTTCCCAGAAGCTCAGTAGCAAACCAGGAAGAGCTCAGGCGCCAACAAGACAGGGGCGGATGGAAGAGGCCACCCCAGTCCCTACTGGACAAAGGTCACTGCATGCCCATCCCCGTGGGTCGAGGTTGGGGGTCGAGGGATGTGGAGGCAGCGTCATGGTGAGCCTGGAGACGCCCAGGTGGGCAGCTCCCTCTCCTGAAGGGCAGGCAAGGGGGCTCTGCCCCTCCCTCCCACACGTCCAGCAGGGCCTGTCTCCTCACCATCCAGGGCCAGGGACAGTTTGCCGGCCAGCGGAGGTCTGCGGCCTCAGGTGCACCCCAGCACCCCCCTTCGGGACAGTGTGTCTGGACAGCCCTGGCACTGTCCCCCCCAGGAAAGGGGTGGGGTACTGGCCTCCAAGGGCCCAGGGAGTCCAGGAGGGGGGAACTTGAGGGGGCACCAACGGGGAGCGAGGGTGAATTGCCCTTAGGAGGCCCCCGGAAATAGATTTTTGTGAAGAAACAAAGTGTCCCCCAGCCGCACCCAAAGTTGCCCCCCCCTGGAGTTGTTTTGGCATCTTTGGAGTGCAGGCTCATGATGGTAAGATTGGTTCAGGGAGAAGACTGGCCCTTCTTACTGGGGAGGCCACACGCCACGTGCAGCAGATCTCATGGCTGACCCTGGCTTGGCATTCAGGGAGCTCTCCTAGTGGGGCTCAGGGAACCTTATCTGGCTGGGATTGAACCTGGCTAGTCACATCTTACCCACCCCACAAAGTTCTGACAGGCACTCATCTATAGTCATGGCTGGCGGGCCCAGAGAAGGGAGAGGCCCACACGGTCTCTGTCCTTCTCATTCTATGGGTCACAAAAATGAGTCTCCACTGTCTTCTTTGCAAATAGCAAATAATGCACAGCTCATGGCCCACGATGGCCCCGGGGAAACTATTCCACTACTCAGTGTTTACTGAGAACTCAATCAACAAAATCATGTTTGAATTGAACATTAAAATGGTTCAATATTGGGGCTGGAGTGATAGCATGCCTTGCATGCGGCTGACCCAGGTTCTATTCTCAGCATCCCATATGGTACCCTGAGCACTGCCAAGAGTAATTCCTGAGCGTATGAGCCAGGAGTAACTCCTGTGCATTGCTGGGTGTGACCCAAAAAGCAAAAAGAAAAAAAAAGGTTCAATGTTGATGATTTTGTGGGGTCCCATCTTAGAAATTCCTTTGCCTTTGAGATTTTTTGCTGTCTGTTTAAACCTAGGTCAGGATTATATTTCAGATATTCCACAATTTGGAGACTCTTGTTATAAGAAATTTCCTTTAACTGCCTCACTTTGAAATTTGCAACTTTTAATTCCAAATTTTTAGCATAACAGCTATTTTTTTTAAAGTCACACATAATTTCCACACATTATTCCAGGCAAACAAACACTGTCTCAACTTGAGGTAAAAATAAAGCCCAGCTAGTTAAAAAAAAAAAAAGCCCCAGAAATCTAGAAAGGAATCTATTTCCTTGAAATCCTCTGAACTGTGATCAGTGACAAGAAGTTTCCAAGCATGTTCAGCAGTGTCTCAATGGACAGTGGAAGGGGAAACAGCTCACGGTTGCCCATGTTCACACGCTGGCCAGTCCTGCCAATTAGCTGGGCACTGTTCCGGGCATGGGGGAGGGAGGGGCTCTGCACTCCCTAACTCCCTGCAATGAACCTGGACACCCCAACGGCCAGAGAGCTCTCCCTCCTTCACACAGTCACCCTCACCTCTGGCACTGTGGCCAGAGCACCGATATCTCCAGCAAGTCCAAGCAGTGCACGCTGTAACTCAGGACAATGCTGCCTGGGAGGCTCAGCCTTAAAGCCAAGAGGGTGTCATTAAGACTCCTGCGGGTGGGTGGCCTGGCAAGGGCAGGGCAACACTTCTCAGAGGCCATAGCCTCTTGCACCAGAGCCCTCGGGTCTTTTTACTCTGCTCCAGCCCGGTTCGAGCAGCAGATCTCCAGAGGAAGCGCTGGGAGGTGCCTGGGAATTTGCATCTTGCAAGATGCCTTCCCTGTGAATCATGGCTGCAGGGCGGGCATCCCCTGGGGCCTTCTGATCTTGTTCAAGATGCCCCTTCAGTCAGGTTCTTGGACCCACGAGCCACCACTTAGTTATGCATGTGCCTCAGCGGACACTCACAGGCGAAGTTTGGGGGACTCCTGCTGCATGGGATCAGCCCCGGCAGGCCTTGGCTTCATCCTGCTTCACCCAGACCCGGGGCCCACCCGGGGAAGCTGAAGTCTTTGCTTGCAGCTACTCACCCCCGCTGGCCTGCACAGGTAGACTTCAGAAGGCCCCAGCTCAGCCATGGAGCTCTGAGGCAGGCCTGAGCCCTGAACTCTGGGCCCTTGGCAGGACCCCGCATCTAGCCGGTGCCTTTTGAAAAAAGTGTGTCCAGTTCTGCAAAGAACATGCAAGACGAGGTTGCCGAGGTGGAGGAAGGACCCTGCTGAGTCTCAACATCAGTACTCGGTGCTGCTGTTGGGGCTGATCCAAATGAGAACCCTGGAGCTCACCTGACTGAGGTCCACCAGTGGGTGCTGCCACCGCCAGCTGCCTTAGACTCCGTGGCCCATCCCTCCCCACCACAGCTTATCTTTCCAAATTTGTTTGCCTTTGGAATTCCCCCCCACCTTCCACAAATCCCTGTCAACACTGTCTTAGATAACCCTTGTATCACTTGTAGTCCCTTTGATCTTCAATTTGCTCGAGCGGGTGCCAGTAACGTCTCCACTTGTCCCTGTCGTGTGCCAGTGCAGCCCAATGATATCTGCCTGCTCCAGGAACAGGAAGAGCCTCAAATCATTCATTCAGGGATTTGACGAAGAAATCTGACCATCTAGTTGGTGGGTGGTCACGAGGTCTTCTGACGTCCCGTGGAATCCAGTCGGTAACAGCTCTAGTCCAGTGGTCGTCTCTGAATGGCATTACATGACCGGCCCATCTGATTTTTGATGCCTTGGCAAACGAGACAGCATCCCTGATTTTTGACCGTCGATGGAGGTCAGAACTCCGGATTCCTTCTCTCACTTGAGTGAGACATGATATTCCCAGCATAGCTCATCCTGTTTGCATAGGGCCCAGGTCTCTGAGGCATCTCTTAGTGCAGGAAGAATACCCTATCCGTGCTTTTATGAAGCGTGAGACCCTTCAGAGCTGTTTGTTTGGGGGCAGGCCTGTGGGCGGGGGCTGGCTCTGAGGCAGAGGCTTCCGATCAGCCTGGGCCAGGAGTGAAATGGGGCCTTTCTGCCTGGGTGGAGCTGTGGCCTGGCAGTGGGAGCTCGGACAGTCGCTGCAGGGTCAGCAAGGGCGACAGGCCTGCCTGAGCAGCCTGTGGCCGCTGAGCAAAACCTGCTCAGGGAACAGGTGCTCACGTGCAATGCAGCGAGCAGATCCCCGAAACGTGCTCCTGGCCTGAGACGGACGACCCTCAGTGCAGCGAGGTCCCGGGGGTCCCGCCAGGAAGCAGGGTCCTCTCTGAACTCTCGGCTGTTTCCCCAGCACAGCCCAGACACGGGCACCGTGGGCCGCTCTGTGCCAGCACGGGCAGGAGTGGGCGCGCTCTCCTCAGATCCAGCGGTGCTTATGAGCACCAGATTCATCTGGGCAACATGGAAATCTAAATGCACGTGTGGAAAGCAGATCTTCATCCTCCTTCAGGACTCTCCTGCCCGCCCCCCAACTGTGTATGCGTTTGCATGATAAAAGACACAGTTGCCATCATTTTCTTAGTGATCTCTTCTCTATTCCAGCTGCCTTCTCCCTTGCATAAAGCAGACTTCCAGCTATGGGGCAATCCTCTGGCCCTCCTATCTACTGTCCTTGGGTGTCAGCCTCATGTGATGATATTCTATACTCCACAAATGAGTGCAGTCCTTCTATGTCTGTCCCTCTCTTTCTGACTCATTTCATTTAGCATTATACTCTCCATGTCTATCCATTTATAAGCAAATGTCATGACTTCATCTCTCCTGACAGCTGCATAGTATTCCATTGTGTAGATGTACCAAAGTTTCTTTAACCAGTGATCTTTTCTAGGGCACTTGAGTCGGGATGGGAGATGTGTGCCGAAAGTAGATAATGGACCAAACATGATGGCTTCTCAGTGTCTGTGTTGCAAGCCATGATGGCCAAAAGTACAGAGAGAGTGGGGAATATTGTCTGCCATGGAGGCAGGGGGAGGGTGGGAAAGGGTGCATATATCGAGGATATTGGTAGTGAGGAATGTGCACTGGTGGAGGGATGGGTGTTTGATCATTGTGTGATGGTAATCCAAACATGAAAGCTTTTAACTATCTCATGGTGATTCAATAAAACTAAAAAAAAAAAAAGACATGGCTGCAATTATAGGACAATGAAAGCTTACCATTGTTGTAAGAGCGAAAATTTCCTACAAATTTTATGTATTCGTAAGTTGGAAATTCCTTTGGGTTCAAGCTGCCTCTGAGAAGATGGCAATAAAACTCTAGATCGTCGTCAGCTGGGCCGTTCGAGAAGAAGAGAGAGAGAGAGATTTAAGCATTACAGCCTCCAGACTAACAATGCTGCTTTCTGAGAAACTCTAGTTTCCAGTCTATTCCTGGTGGGTGGGGGTGGGCATGCTATCATTACGGCTGGCTCTGGACACAGCTTAGAGCCTCTCCACCCAGCCCACCCCTCCCACCACAGCTGGGTTTGAATTTTGTGCTTGACCCCATTTGTCTTAATTTTCTCGAATATGTCTGGTTGGTTATGTCATCATTGATTGGACCCAGTTGCTTTCAGCTTTGGTTCGTTAAAAGGAACTACTCTGTACAGAGTTGCTCTCTTTAATATGGCTGTTTTGCTTCACTTCGGAGTCAAGTGAGACGTACAATGGTACAATGGGACAAATCAATCATGGAAAATGGACTAAAGTTCAGGCAAGTACAGGCACCTTCGCCACCTGCATCCCTGTGGAAGCTTCGCCAGGGGCACGCGGTTGGACAGGCACGCAGCCAGCCTCCTCTCGAGGCTGCCAACTCTGATTAAAAGACACTTTGAAATCCCATAAAGGCCACAGATGTATATAATCAGATGACAGATTCAGGAGAAGAGAATCTGGGTTCTGATCCAATTATCCAGGTTTTAGGTACTTAAGTATCACACAGCGAGCTCAGTGCCCTCTAAAAGAGGCCGATTGTTCTAAAGCAGACAATTGATTATTGCACTGTTTCTTACAAGAAGGCCTTTAAAAAAGGGAATTTTGTATTACATGTGAGACAAGTGCTATTCTTAAACTCCATGCTTTCAAATTTTCCACATAAAAGCTCAATGTCTTACATCTTTCCAGAGCCAATTTTAGCTTAAAGCTTAAAATATACCTCTCCAGATCTCAACCATGTTCTGAGTCACAGGAAGATTATTTTCAAAATTGGTCTTCCCTTCCTAGTTCATGTTATCCCCCTTTCAAAGGTAAAATGATTCATATTTTGTGAAGTTAGTGAAGCTGAACTTACATTTTAAGTATTCCGGGGTGGGGGAATCCGCCACGAGCAGATGGGAGGAAAGGATCTTGTACACTTCGGAGTGTTCTTGCTCGGGAAGGAAATTTAACAAATTCTGATCCATGACATCCGACTGAAAAATAAAATAAAGGGAAAAAGATACACGCTCAGTGAGAATGAGAAATGAAAGCTACGCAGATCTGAATGCTCATTCGAGCCAGAGCTGGATTCTGGGACGAGCGGTCGGGGGTTTGGGAGCTGCAGGAACGCTGTGACCCTCTTTGGGACGCTGACTCTGGGCTCACCTGCCTGATTCTGGCCTGGGATGCTGCCCCAGGGAAGTGGGTGTCAGGCCCACTGTGTCCTTAGTCCTCTCTGAGGACCTCCTCACACCCCAAAGGAGGCCGTCAGGAGTGGCCGCCGGGTGGAACAGCTCATGGCAACAGAAAGGGTGTCCCCTTGTGCTGTCCAGACTGAGGGCTACTGGCAGGTGACGGGCCCCTGCAATGTGGGAGGAGGGGGGCTGCTTAGGGGGGGGTGGGATCTCACCCAGGCCAGGTCTGTGCCCTCATCTGGCCTTGCCTTGTCTTCAGGATGTGGGGGAAAAGGAAGCAATTCAACAAATAACACCATCTTCTGCCAGTGTCTGTTGGTACTCGTCATGAGACACCAGCCTATGTCAGACTTCCCGGGCGAGTGCTGCTGCGCCCAGTAACCCAGCACCCACACCCAGTGCTGTCTGTCACCACCCAGCTGACCATTTATTTATTTATTATTTATTTAAATTTTATTTTTAATGAACCACTGTGAGATACAGTTACAGACTTACAAAATTTTGTGATTATGTTTCAGTTATACAATGATTGAGTACCCATCCCTCCACCAGTGCCCATTCTCCACCACCAATGTTCCCAGTATCCCTCCCGCCACTCCCACCCCTTCCCATCTCCTGCCTCTGTGGCAGGCGCATTCCTTCTTACTCTTCCCTTCCTTTTGGGTGTTATGGTTTGCAATACAGGTAACAAGCAGCAATCCTCCTGGTCCTTATCTCTACTATCTTTGGCTGTTAGTCTTCTATTATGTTACTTTATATTCCACAAATGAGTGAAGTCATTCTATGCCTGACCCTCTCTTTCTGACTCATTTCATGTAGCATGATACTCTCCATGTCCATCTACTTATATGCAAATTTCATGGTTTCATCTTTTCTACAGCTGCATAGTATTCCATTGTGTATATATAGCAAAGTTTCTTTAGGCAGTTATCTGTTCTCGGACACTCTGTTTTTTTCCAGATTCTGGCTATTTTAGTAGTACTTCAATAAACATAAAAGTGCAGATGTCATTTCTGCTGTACTTTTTTAAAACCAGCTGACCATTTATGCAATGCCTCTACCCAAATTCTTTCTCCATCCCTTCTGGGCTCGGTGATGGGTCTTATGGTTGTAGAAAGCTTGTTATCATTGATTGGACTCAGCTCTGTGTTTGTTTCAGCACCATGAGTAGGGTCAGGTGGTATTTGCATAACTAACTCTTCTTGCATCAACTTCTGGTGGGTGCCCAGGGAGTGGCCAGGGTGGCTGGTGGCTGTGGACAGGAGTCTGCAGGGAAGATGCTCACAGCAGAGAGGGGGAAGGACATTTCCAGCATGTCCTCTACTTCAAACATTTGTCTGTATGCTCCAGGGTTCCTGTGGGGTAGATTCCCCACTGCCCTGGACCACATCTTGTCCCCTCTGCTCTCCATCCCCACTGAAGGATCTGCCAATCAGTTCCAGCTGGCCAGACTCCAGGTGCTTCCTGGATAACTGCCTGCCACCTGCACCCCACACTCCAAACAGACCCAAGTGCGTGGGGCTGTCGTGCCCAAGCCCATTCACCCAGAGCCACCGGCCTCTCTGTCCCTATGCCCGGGCCCTCACTCACCGTCCTGTCATATCTGGATGATGGGTATTCCCACACTGGCTTTGATTTCTAAGTTTTCCTTCACCAGCAGCCAGAAGGAGACTTGTCTCAGGTCAAGGCTTAAAAGTTGCCATGCTATGGGCTGGAGCGATAGCCCAGCAGGCAGGGTATTTGCTGTCACGTGACTGACCCATGTTTGATACAATCTGCCAAGCCAGCCCGGAGTAACTGCTGAGTGCAGAGCCAGGAGGAAGCCCTGAGCACCAAACAAACACATTCCTGCTCTGAGGAAGCCGTGCGCCAACTTCAGCTTGCTCTCAGGACAGCCGGACCTGCCCGTGGTCCTCTCTCTCCTTTCTTCAGACTGCCAGATCCTTGCTTCCTTCCGAGCCTTCCTCCAGGCCCTCCCTCACCTGGAACATTCTGTGCCGTGTACCCCACCGCATCCTCCGGGCCCTACTCACTTCCCCAGAGCAGCTGTGCTGCCCCAGCGGAGCTGTCCTCGGCCCCAACCCTGCTCTCAGCACCCTCTGGGACTCGTACCATGGCGGGTGACGGGCATGAGGGTGGATGGGACCACCCAGAGGAAACAGCCCACCCAGCACACAGGAGGGTAGGCAGTCAGAGAGAGTTTTCTTTCTAAATTTTATTTTAGGCACCATGATTCACAATATTGGTAATGTATAAGCATTCCAACACAGCACCCTCCCCCAAGTGTCCCTCTGCAACTGTCCCACCATCTTGCGCCCACTCTGCCTGTGATGTGAGCCCCTCACCCTACAGTGACACGCCTCCTGCTAAGGACCAGTTCTTAGTTACATTGCCTTGGGGCATTTGGTATTCTCTTACGATGTTTCTTTATATGCTGCATACAAGGGAGAGCATCCTGTATTTGTCCCTCCCTGCCTGGCTGACTTCAGTGAGCATGATGCTCTTCAGACCCACCTTTGTAGCAGGGGATCGCAAGGTTTCAGTCTCTCTTATGGCCAAGTATAAGTATGTTGTATAAGTAGATTGTATATTTGTACCACAGCTTCTTTATCCAGGCATCTATTCTTGGACACTTGGGTTGTTTCCTTTGGGCTATTGTGAATAGTGTTGCATTGAGTATAGGAGTGAAAATGTCTTTTCTGCATAGAGTTTTGGGCCCTTGGGGTAAATGCCCAGGCGTGGAATTGCTGGGTCAAGTGGAGGATTGGTTTCTAGTGTTCTTGAGGTGCTCCCCTATTGTTTTCCAGAAGGCCGGGCCAGCTGGCATTCCACCGACAGTAGCAGAAGTGACTTTTCCTCACGTCCCTGCCAACACTGGCTGTTTTGAATCTCTGTGGCGTGCCAGTCTCAGCGGTGCGAGGTGCTGGAGAGATTGGTTCGAGAGCGGGCACTGGCCCCTGTGAGCTGCTCTTTGCAGAGTGAGAAAACTGTGAGGGTTCAAGGAGCTGGGCCAGGGCTCAAGGGGCACCAGCAGGTGACTGGTGTTGGGTGCCATTCACGAAATGAGCCGAGATGGTCTTGCTGTGGATACCAACTCCTGCGTGGCCCAGCCCACTGCCCCACATCTTGGCTGAGAATGGTCAGTGGCCTTCAGGAGAAGCACACAGAGAGCTCAAGTGACACCTTCCTCTCAGATAGAGTCAAGCAGGGTTTCCAGGGAACACGGCACAGAATGCTCACACAACCCCCAATGCTGGGTCCCTGTTGCAGCACCCCTGAGGGAGCGACCCTTTAGGGTGTGGGGACAGAGGGATGAGGGGAGGCAGGTGGGGGATGGGGGCAAGCAAGCAAGGTCAGAGAGGAGGCAAGGGGCAGAACCAGGATGGGAGAGGAGACGCTCACTCCCACTACACTATGCTCACCCATCTCGGGTGCCGGAGGAACATAACAGAACAGAGGGGACTCTCCCCACACACCCCTGCCTACAGACAGCTTCCGGGGCCGCCAAGGATGGCCATGGGGGCACCTGTCATCCTCCCTCTGGGCGGACACAGTACCCTGACGAGCAGGGCAGCCTTCCTCACAGGTCCCTCCTTTAAAGCGTTATTTAAAGCCCACTCCCTCTAGCTCACTTGAGAATGGCTAATGCGCCAGAAAGACATTTCAGAGTCTGAAAAATGGTGATTATGTAGCCCAAGGCTCTGCTCAGAGGCCAGTAGGAGCCCATGGCCCAGTGCGGGGGAGTGGAGGGGTGGGGAAGGCCTGGCAAGCTCTGCAGAGAGCAGAGGTGAGTGTGGGAGTACGGGCAAAGGGCTGGACCAGGCTTGCGGCCAAGCTTCTCCACAGTGGTTAAGCCAATACTACTCTGTCACTCCATAGGCTGAAAATCGATGGCGAACAATGCTAATGTGAAAACTTAGACCCTAGTGTGTACAGGAGAGTGACTCATATCTGCGACGGAACTGTCCCTTGAGTGAGCTGAGCTCTGCTTATTTAAAATAACACTGATTATGGACGGTGGTGGGGGGCAGTGTACAGCTGACTATCAGGAAGAGCATTTCCCGGTCTGGAAGCCACTGCTGATGTGTCCCCAAACTGCAATTTCAGAGGCGGATGCTTCTCCCAGGGACCTGGGGGGTCAGGGGGATTGGCCAGTGCGGAGATGAAGGAAAACTCCCTCCCGCCTTGGACCAGCAGGTGTAGTGAGTGCACCAGGTTCCACCTGGCTGAACAGCCTCGAGGGCCCTGTCTGAGTGGAGAAGGGGCAGGCAGGTCTGGCAAACTGCTGAGAAGCTTTAATGAAGTTCAGATTCAGAATCAAACTTGCTACAACCAAACGCGTTGTTTGTAGAGAAGGCTTCCCATCTTCGAATTGTGAAGAATCATTTATGACACAAATGCACCAACTACACAACAATCTCCTGGTCCATCCAAAGACGCTGGGGAGAGGAGTCGGTGAGTAGGGAGAGAAGGCGTTTGTGCGTCTCTGCTGGAGTGGGGGCCCCGTGTTTTCCCTGTTAGCCACGGGGTACAGGGGGAGTCTCTCCCTCTCACAGGCAGCCTGCCCAGCCCGGTCAACAGGCCCGCTGCCCGCTTCCTTGCGTGCTGCAGCCTGTGCCTGAGCCGGGAGTGAGTGTGAGCCACACCTGCGTCCCTCTGTTCAGTATGGGCTCTCCTGCCCCTGTGGTCCTCAGCTCCAGTGGCCAGGGGTGATTCAAATGATTCCGGAGAGCAGGCCGGTGCCCAGAAAATAAAATGAGTGCTTTCAAGTCACTTTTGTGGGAGCAAAAACCCCACACTTCCAGAAGATACCCGAGCAAGCACTTCAGAGGAGGGGATCCAGAAGGCTGAGAGAGGGTGTGCAAGGCCCCGTCTCACGAGCAGCGGGCATTTCGGGGGCACCTTCATGGGCTAGACTGACAAACAAGCCTTCCCAGACTCTGCTGCGTGGGGTAGCTGCAGCGTGGGGGAGACCCCTTCCGCACCCCCAAGGCTGGGCTTTCCCAGCAGGTGAGTGCAGGCAAGGGGACGCAGCGGCCTTGCCTCAGGCTGTGTGTTAGCTGACATAGCCAGGGCTCTGTCTGGCCTTCTCGGTGACCTCTTCTTCCTCAGACCCTGCCCAAGGCACTGGACCTCATGGTCCACTTTGATTTTATACTATTATGTTTTGTTTTGTTTCTGGGTCACACCTGGTGATGCTCAGGGGTTACTCCTGGCTCTGCACTCAGGAATTACTCCTGGCGGTGCTCAGGGGACCATACGGGGGCTGGGGATCAAACCTGGGTCAGCTGCGTGCAAGGCAAATACCCTCTCTGCTGTGCTATGGCTCCAGTCTGATTTTATATTTCTGACTGAAACTTTCACTCTTGCGTACATGGAGATGTTGCCTGGCCTGTAGGCTTCCCCAGCTCTATAATCCCTTGATAATCTCCTTTGAGGCACATGGGTGACTTTGCTTATCACTCTGAGCCCCCTTGACAACAGGCATGTGCAACTGCTCCCGGCGAGCTTGCCCCCGAGCACTGGGCATGTGGGCAATGTGCTCCGGGCATGAGGTGGGGCTTCATCTTTGGAGCGGAGCATGGTCCGGCTCTTCAGACCGACACCACCAATCATTAAAGAATCAGAAAACTTGGCTGGAGCGATAGCACAGCGGGTAGGGCATTTGCTTTGCTTGTGGCTGACCCGGGTTTAATTCCCAGCATCCCATACGGTCCCCTGAGCACCATCAGGAGTAATTCCTGAGTGCAGAGCCAGGAGTAACCCCTGTGCATTGCTGGGTGCGACCCAGAAAGAAAGAAAGAAAGAAAAAAAAAAGATCAGAAAAGCTCTCCAGAAAGCTAACTTTCTGAAATGTCATAAAGAAACACAGATCATACATATTTTGGGTTTTTTGTTTGGTCTTGCCCCTGCCATGCTCCTTGCCCATTCTGTCCAAGACAGGGGACTTGCATCCATGATCTTTCCTGGAAGTTTTCTCCCAGAAGCTCCTCAGCCCCAGCCTTGCCTCCCCCTGCCCCTCCCCAGCACCTCTCTTGCGCTCTCATTAACTCAAAGAGCAGAAGTGTGTTGGTATCACCCCCATGACACACTTTTGGTTTTACTTTAAAATCATTTTCTACGTTGAGGCATTTTCTTCTTTTGTCTTTTCTCTGTCAAGTTGACAAAGAATGCTCTAGAATAGTTCATCAGGAAATATTACTGTGTGAACGCTTGCCACGTCTAGCTTCTAGTGGCAGGAAGGAAACAGACTGTGAGCTTGATAATCTCAGGGAAGAGAGAAATTCCTGCTGCTTGCTACCTGTCTGGGGTCCAGGGATGAATGGATCCCGGTTTCAGTGGAGAGCGGAGCCCTGGTGTGTGGCCTGAGACACGGACCAAGACGGGTATTGCCGCTGCAGGGCTAATGCCTCGGGCCCTTCCGGCCCCCTCTAGAAGTGTCCATGACGCCTGACCACTGCCTTGCAGTTCTTCATTCTATCCCTTACAAGCCAGCCAGTCACCCTGAGGACATTTAGCTCTGCTTATGTTCTATAGAATTCTGAAGAGATTGAGCACCAAGTTTGAGAGTCAACTTGTTTATATCCCAGTCCCACCATTTGCTGTGTGAATGTAACTTGTCTGCCTCGGCTTCTTGTCCATGAACACAGATGAGTATCTACTTCATAGCATCACTGCAAGGACCCAGGAGAGTAGAGATGCGAGTGCTTCACGCCTGCTGCATGCCAGAGCTCTCAGGGGGACCTTCTAAACAGTGAGTCCAGTAGGCGTCAGCTCTCACTCCTATTCCTCTGAGTAAGGGCTCACTCCCCGAAACTGTAGACTCAGGACTTTCTTTCCTTCTTCTTCTTCTTCCTCTTTTTTTTTTAAGGGAAAAGCGAATTTATTTAGCATTGATTCCAGCCTAGTGGAGGCAACCAAAGCTGAGCCCAGCCCCTCCCACCCCACCCTACCCCACCTCACCCCATTAACGCCTGCCTCCACCCTCCCGAAGGCTCAGTTTACAACTGCTCAGAGGCCCCAGCACTGGGGAACAGTTTGCACTGGGAATTTACAGCTGGGGTGGGGCAGAGTTACGTATGACAAGGTGACATGTACACAGACGTGTCCGGATGGTAGAGTCCACAGACATGGCAGCGTGATATTGCGATGGACTGAAGTGGAAATGGGGACAGGCTTTCCCTGACAGGTGATAGAGTGACAAGCAATTGTGGGAACAAGAATCAGCCTCCCTCACAAGCAGAGCCAGCCAACGACTTCACAAAGTCTCTCTGGGGGCAAGACAAAGCGCAGGGGCTGCTCGGCACCGAGCACTTTTCTTTCCCGATAGGATAGCGCACCCAGAGAAGGAGTAACTCAAACTTTGGGCCCATGGCTCTTCCTCAGATTGAATGATGACAGCAAACGACTACCAGGAAGATAATCTGAGCTGACCTGGTCTTCCTGAACAGCTCTGCGCTCGGCCCATCAGGACGGACAGCAGGGCTGCTGGCCACCAAAAGACAGGGCACAGCCGTGCGGGGTCTGCTGGGGACAAGGCCGTCCTCTCCATGGGGCTTCCACTCCGCAGAGTGGAGCGAGGGCAGACTGGCCCGGGGGGGCCTCTGTGCCTTCTCATCTGAGTCTGAAACCCTTAGGGATGGCACACATATTGAAGTGTGAATTCTGTCTAAGCACGTGACTCACTTTCCATGGGAGAGACTCCCACTTTAGCTTCCGTCAGTCTTCGGTGCAACCGTCCTGAATCAGCAGCTGTCTGGGCTCCCGAGTCCATTGCTAAAGCGCCGTTTCCTCTCTCCATCAGCCACTCACTGTCCTTCACCCAATTTCTTCACCCCACCCTCTCTTCCCTTCTGGTGACCACTAAATTTGATCTTATAGTCTAAAAGTTAATTTTAATTTTACTTCGTTCGTCCATTTTCACCCCATTTCTCTATGGGTCAGCTATGAATGAAATCGTATACATATACTCTTTCCTCCATCTAATTTATTTCATGGGATAAAATGTTCTCCATATTCCATGTAAAACTCTCCACAGTTTCATTCAGATTATTCCAAACAGCAGGCTTCATATTTTTTTTAGGCTTCATATATTCACAGCGGAGGTTTCCATATGTTTCATATTTTTCATATTCAGCAGGCTTCCATATTTTATAGTTACATTGTATGTATGTATGTATCTATCTATCTATATATATTCACTTATATGTGCCTTGTCTTCATCTAGTCATCTGTGTGGTTTTTAGGCTGTACCTGGCAGTGCTCAGGGCTTACGACTAGTGTGCACTCAGGAATTACTCCTAGGAGACTTGGGGGACCATATGGAGTGCAGGGGATTGAGTCCGGGTTGGCTGTGTGCAAGGCAAGAGCCATATAACACTTGGGTCCCAAGCAACCCTCTGGGGATGAGCCTTGGGTTATTTCCATACCTTGGCTAATGTAAATAGCATGAACAGGGGGTGGCTGTATGTTCTCTAATCATCATCATCATCATCATCATCATCCCATTGATCGTTGAATTTATCGAGCAGTCTCAGTAACATCTCCATTCATCCTAGCCCTGAGATTTTAGAAGCATCTCTTTGCTCGGCCTTCACAATGATGCTACATTGGAGGCACTTTCAGGGTCAGGGGAATGAGACCCAGCTCATTAAATGTTCTTTAATAGCATTTAAAAAAATCATCATCGTCATCATCATCATCATCATCATCATCATCATCATCATCATCATCATCATCATCATCATCATCCTGTTGATTGTCAAATTTCTTGAGCGGTCTCAGTAACATCTCCATTCGTCCAAGCCCTGAGATTTTAGAAGTCTCTCTCTACTCATCCTTCCAACAATGCCGTACTGGAGGCTCTTTCAGGGTCAGAGGAATGAGACCCAGCTTGTTACTGGTTTTAGCATATTAATACACCATGGGTACCTTGCTAGGCTCTCCCATGTGGGCAAGAAACTCCCAGTAGTTTGCCAGGTTGTCCCAGAGGGAGAAGTAGGCTATAAGATATCTGCGGCTGCTTTGTGGAGCAGTTCAGAAAGCTTGCTTTTAAGTCTTTGGATGCTGGCCGTTGACAGGATTACACGGCGTCGGGGCAGTCCCTGGGTGTGACCACCTAGCTACTGGGAGATGGGAAATCTGGGCAGAGGAGGCTGAGTCCCGATCCGAGCAGCCTTGGAGATCTCAGCCCCGGGTCCCACACACCTGGGTTCCTCTGCTGGTTCCTTCATGCATGAGGCTCATCCGAACGTGTGGAGAGGGGTCTTGAGCATGGCTGTGGCTAGGCTCCAGAGGTCTTCGGCCGCTGGGAGCTCTGCTCGGGTGGGGTGGGAAGCTGGAGCCCATCCCCTCCGAGGAGACCCCGGAGAAGACAGTCAGGCACGTGGGCAAGAGATTCTCTGCCTTAAGCATATTTAAAAAAATATGTTTGGGTAAAGTCCGAGGGATGGTATAATTGGTTGAATGAAATTTCTGTCTTTAGTTTCTCGAGGAGCCTGCATCCTATTCCCCACGTTGCAGCGAGGTACATTCGCACCAACAGTGGAGAGTTCCGTCCCTCCACATTCTCTCCCACAAGAGGCTCCCAGTGATCGCTCGGTCTGCCCGCCCACCTGTAGAGATGCACCTCAGTGGTGAGGAAAGAGGGAAAAGACAACGATGACTTGGTTACAACTGAGCTAGAGGGATGCAGAATTTAAGCCTTGGGAGTGTCCAGATAGGGTTCCTGAATGCACAGCCTGTCTCTATACATACGTCTAACAAGCATTAAAGTAGGTCAAGGGTTACAGAGTCTGGAACACTTCTGGCCCTTTCCAAGTTAGACAGTAATCTTTGAAGGAGACCCTAAGTCGCTCCATGATTTCAATCTGAAGAATTACCGACTTATGCTCTAGGTCCCTTCTGTCATGTGTAATGACTGGATCATCTGACAATTCTAAGAGGATAAAGTACCAATATAAATCATTGCCCTGGAACTGTCCAAATGGGCCTGGCCTCCTGTACCTCATGCTTTGGTCCCTAAGGAGGCTGTGTTTCACTGCTTCCACCCAGGACCCCTCAGAGCCCCATCATTCCATTCAACAGCAACAAAAGCTCCCTCCAAAGAAGCACCACTCTCGGGGCCCCAACACCAAGGACCAGCGCGGGTTGAATGTGGCTCACAGCCTGGATCTCTGCAGAGAGCACTGACTACAGGAAAGATGGGCTGGGGAGGGTTTCTCAGGGAAACTGAGTCAGGACGATGTGACATCACCGCTGGCAGCTGTGCCAAGGGAGGCCAGCGCGTGCTCCATGTGCAGCGTCCTGGCCTGGACCTCCTGCCTCCGAGCTCAGGACAACGGTGATGCCCCCAAAGACCCGGCCACCTTCCGCTGAGCTGGGCGGGGTGGGGCGGGGCGCTGGCGTGCTGGCAGAGAAGAGAATGTTCTCGGCTCTCCCCTGCTGGGTGGCAGGAAGCAGAAGGCAGGGGTGGGGGTGTGTGTGGGGGTGGGGGGTGCCCGGCAGGACGCTCCCACAGCAGCCCCTCACCCACCCCCACACAGGTCTGTGAGTCGTGCGGCCTCGTGGCGGAGGGCGGGCTGTGCACAGAGGCACTGGGAGGATGTGGCCAAGGAGGGCAGGAGCGTTGCAATCCATGCCCCACGGCTTCCTCTCCATGCTGGCCTCTGCCTGGCATCCTGGAATGGCAGCGCTGTCCTTCCCTCCGGGCCACCCTAGTGGCCTCATTCTCCCAGTGCTCCTGGTCCAGCGAGGCCTTAACACACAATTCTCCCGTCAGGCCCCATCACCTCTGTGACTGAGAGAGCACTCATCCCAGCACTCCTCACTCTCATGCCTAAGTGCAGTTCCAGACACGGTTCCAGCGACCTGGAGTCGTGTCCACAGCAGCCATCTGCCTCCCATTCCCACACCTACTCTCAGAGGAGCCAGGCGCCCCCAAGCCTCGCACGGCCGGCAGTGACGGTCCTCAGGCCCGCTGCACCCGTGACTCTGAGAGGAGTCCATACCTCCCTCCAGCTCCCAGAGCACTAGCCCGCCGGTCCCGGCCACTCCTTCCTGACCCCACCTTCCCCTGCCCTGCCCGGCTCCGCTGGCCCTTGCACAGACCTCCCGTCCCCTCGGTGACGGCCCTGGGGCAGGACTCACCGGCAAGTGCCCGAGGAGTGGGGTGATGCTGTCGGAGACGTACAGGATGCTGCCCTCCGTGGTCACTGCGATGATGAAGCCGTCCAGGGCCTGCGGAGATGGACCAGCCGCACGAGAGGGAGCTCTGGGTTAGGCAGGGCTCACTGTCCCCAGGAAGACCCCTGCTAAGAGCCACACTGCCCAGCCCTGCCTCACGCACAGGGTAGCTTGCCCACAATGCCATCCAGCCTAGGCAAGTGTTCGCACAAGCAGTAAAGGCTCCATCAGAAAACTCTGACCTACTGGTATCATAAAGCAAAATGTAGTCATGGAAATGGCCTAAGCTTTTTTTTTCTTTTTGGGTCACACCCAGCGATGCACAGGGGTTACTCCTGGCTCTGCACTCAGGAATTACTCCTGGTGGTGCTGGGGGACAATATGGGATGCCGGGGACCAAACCTGGGTTGGCCGCGTACAAGGTAAATGCCCTACCTGCTGTGCTACTCCTCTGGCCCCAATGGCCTAAGCATTTTGATGATACAAATACCATCAGGCTAACTCAGAAACAGCCCAAGCCCCATGAAAGGATGTGTGATGTGTTATGGCCCCACCAACGGCACTCTGAGCTCAGCAGTGAAGAATCACAGAAGAGTAGCAGACCAAAAAATGTGTTAAAGGCAGAATGCCCCCTGTGGGTTCATGCGATCTGATGGAGCTGTCTCAAAGGACCTTCCCGTTAGCCCAGGGCTGGGGGGGAGGGGGCAGGGCAGGGTGGTGCAGGGCTGGGCAGGGTGGGGCAGGGCTGGGCAGGGTGGGGCAGGGCTGGGCAGGTGAGGTCAGAGAAGGCAGAGGGCGGGCAGCTCCAGTAGACGTGGAAGGATTGCCGAATGAGGAAAGCTGCGTCTGCCTGAAAGTTAGGCGTCTTGCTCTCAAGCTGGTGGCAGAGAAGAGGAAAGGCAGCCTCATTTCCGACCCTTCATACTGGGTGCGTGTAACCTCCAGCGGGCATGCCTGGGAGGTGGTTCCTAATAGCTGCAGGACACAGCATAAAGGGCCACCCCAGCAGCTGGCTCTGAGGGTGCACCAGAGAATGACAGGCACGACTCACAGCACCCAGCGCATGCCCCGGGCTTCCCGGCACAGCCCCAGGCCCACCTTCCCTGGGCTTTGCCTTCGTGAAAGAGTGTATTTCCCTGACAGGAAAAAGTTCTGCTTTGGGTAAGACAAAACCAAAATTGAAATCTGTGCCTAGAAAGTTCTGGAAACATATCACCAGGCACTCAGCTCCCATGTGGGCTGTTGCACTTGCTCTCACCCTGACAGAGAGGGGCGTGCCTGCAAAACACCAAAGGTCGGGAGAGGTTCATTTGCTCAGCAGGAAAATTAACATCCGGTCACCAGTACCCTACACTGGTGCTGCACGCTCGAGGCTGGAGAATTTGCCTGAGCACCTCCTTGTGAGCATCTACCTTCCAGGTTTTCAGCGGGGCGCTATTCTGTGCCCCCACATCCCAGGTGCTGTGGCAGTCGGAGGAGGGTTTTGGACGGCACTGGCATGGGAGCTGCTGGCATCTCTCGGGCAGAGGCCCAAGAAGCTCTGGAGCACCTCCTCATAGCCCCCGCCCGCGTGGAGACCAGACCGCAGGCGGGCAGGGCCTGGCTCGCTTTACATTCCTGGCCAGCATGCAGGCACACCTCCCTGCTTTCCTTTCTGTTTCCTCTCAAGGGTTTGGGGGAATTGTTTTACTGATTTAATTTCTCTTTGGGGGTCACTCCTGGCGGTGCTCAGGGGATGGGCAGTGCTGGGGGTTGCACTGGGCTTTAGGCACGCCGAGCATGCACCCCGGCCCACCTGCCCCCGGCCTCTAATTTGGCTGAGATCATGTTTTTGGTGCTTCTGAGGAGGTGGGGCCTACAGATGAAGTCACACAGCCTGTTTTGGAAAAAACAGATGAGACATGGGCCAGAGCAGGGACAGTGCAGAAGGTCTTCTTTTCCGGGACCCAGTCACCGCCTGAGTGACAGAGGAAGTGGGTGTTGAAAAGCTGCAGTTATTTATAGATGGGAGATAACTTTCATCAGCTCATTGGCATTTTCCATCCGGCATCCAGGAGCTGCACTGAGTCACTGCTGTAAGAATGCTCTGCTCGCCTGGGAAGCCTCACTCAGGCACCGCACAGTGGCGCAATGGAGCAGGGCCCAGGCTGCATCCCCATGCAGTGGAGCAGGGCCCAGGCTACATCCCCCATGCAGTGGAGCAGGCTGTGGGCTGCATCCCCCATGCAGTGGAGCAGGGTGCAGGCTGCATCCCCCCTATGAGGTGGAGCAGGGCCCAGGCTGCATCCCCCATGCAGTGGAGCAGGCTGTGGGCTGCATCCCCCATGCGGTGGAGCAGGGCCCAGGCTGCATCCCCCCTATGAGGTGGAGCAGGGCCCAGGCTGCATCCCCCATGCGGTGGAGCAGGGCGCAGGCTGCATCCCCCCTATGAGGTGGAGCAGGGCGCAGGCTGCATCCCCCCCCATGCGGTGGAGCAGGGTGCAGGCTGCATCCACATGGGCGGTGGCTGTCCATGACCCAGGGGTGCCAGGTGCTGTCCTGATCCCCATCCTGTATTAGCTGCAGGCGGCGGGAAGCAGAGTCTCTTCCTGCCCGTTTCTGACCCGACGAAGTGTCACTGTACTCTCTGGGACCATCCCTGGCTGAGAGCAAGGATCATTCTGGATTTCTCCATAAAACTCAGGTTCAGCACGGTCTAGCCAGCTGCCAGCCCCCAGAGCACTGCACTGCAGAGTACTCAGGGTCCCCACGAGCTCTCCCTGTAAGGGTGGTCCTTTTCTGTGGTTGTCCTTTTGGTGGGAGGCACACCCGGTGGTGTTCAGGACACAGGTCACTCCTGGCTGTGAGGACAAACCCAGGACTCCTGTCCGCATTACAGTGCTCTGGCCCTTTGGTCCAGGTGAGATCCTGCCCTCTTGAGCAACCCCTACTGGCCTTACTGCTCACCTCCTCTTTCAGATGCCCTCTAGATGGGTCAGCCTGGAGCTTGGTTTGGGCCTTTTTGAGAGAAGAAGGAAGGAGGGAGTGTCCCCCAGGATCTAAGGGGTCCACTTCCTGGGGCCCAGTGGGCTCAATCTCCTGTAAACTAAGGAGACGCAGCAGCTAGAGTGAGACGAGAGCACGGCTGGAGCGGCCTGTGGGGGCCTGGCCACCAGAGGGAGGACCTGGGGCCAGTCACGCACCACCAGCTAACCAGAAGCCTAACAGCAGTATTGTTGCTTTTAAAGGTACAATGGTTTTCCCAGATTCCATGAAGCAACAGTTCACCCAGAGTGTCTGCTGTTTCTAGGGCCGCAATAGTGTCACTCCAGCATCTCGTGGGATTTCCTTTAGATCCACATCAAGGCCTGAATACTGGAAGCAAGGGAAAATGTAGCCACACAAATCTAGAATCTCCTGTTTGTGACTATCCCAGGCTCCAGTCCTTTCTTCACTAACATACATCCACTTTTTCTACTGTATGAAATTCTGTTTTCCTCAAACTCTTCTGCTATCTTGAAACTGAATGGGAAAAAGTTTGAGGCATTAAAAAAGACTTTAGGTGTGTTTAGACTGCAGGAAGTCCTCACGAGTGCCATCTCTAGCTCAGTGGAAACTTCAACTTTGAGTGAAGTGAATAAAATGAACAACGTGCTCAATGGAAAATTGCCTGAAGGCCTTTGAATTATGTCATTTTGCTCAATATTGGCTGGGGTTATTTTTTCCTCATCAATGTTATAATAAAACGATGTTGACTGAAAGAATGCTTTGTTTGAGAACCTGCTGTACTTTTCCATAAGAATTAAAAGATAAAACGACTCACATAAAATAGCATAATGATGCATTAATTCAGAAAATTCACAAGCAGCTCTAAATGTAACATACTTAAAAGGCATTGCTTCTGGAAAAATTCCATATTTTCTTTAACTATATTTCACATGTGGATTGAAGTTTCTTTTCCTCTACCAATTGTTCATTAGCATGTTTATCTTTCATAATATTTGGACATATTCATCCTGGCATTTCTTATTCTAGGACTTTCTGTTTTCTGCAGATCTAATCCATGGAAATTGGAGCTTCCATCAGTCTTCTCTAAGCATGTAGGATGCAGTGTAGAGGGGCTGGAGTGATAGCATAGCAGGTAGGGCGTTTCCTTGCATGCGGCCATTTGCCTTGCATGCGGCCGACCCTGGTTTGATCCCTGGCATCCCATATGGTCCCCCGAGCACCGCCAGGAGTAATACCTGAGTGCAAAGCCAGGAGTAACCCCTGAGCATCGCTGGGTGTGACCCAAAAAGAAAAACAACAACAACAACAACAACAAAAGATGCAGTATAGAGAGATTTATCTTGAGAAGCCACTGCTGAAGGCCCCTCTGGCAGAACCACTCAAACTCCCTCTGCCAAGACTCCCACCTGGCCCCCTCCTAGCTCCAGAATCAGACCCCACATCTTGGGCTGTCCCTTTACAGCTGCACCCACTCCCCAAGACTCCCCCCCTCAGCCCCCACACCCCGTGTGGAGGTCAGAGGTCAGGTCAGACCTCAGTATTCACAGGGGCTTTCCCCATGTCAGCCAGGACAATTGAGAAGGCGCCAGAATCAGGTACCCCCAACTGAGGCAGAGACAGAGCCAGGGAGGGGCGTGTGCTGGGTGGAGAGACAAAGGGCCCATTGGGGTTCACTGCCACATGCCAAGGTGATATAAGATGAGCTCTAATTAAAAACATAACTTTAAAGGAAAAAAAATTATTTCCAGTGTTCCACTGGGGGAAAGGCAGACATACTACCACTCCCTGCATCCTAAAGAGGAACCATCTGAGCCCAGAGTCTGGGCAGAGAAATGATCTCCCTTTGCCCTTCCCATGGCCCTGAGCACCCTATCCCTGCCCCTTCTGCTTCCTCTCTTTGAGAAGACAGGAGCAGCCTGGTGCCGGCACCCAGGGGCAACCCAGGCCCAGGCCCCGGTCCTGGACTCCTGTTTCAGATTCGTGTCAAACACCAGCAACCGTATGCACATCTTTCCAGGGATTTTCAGTTCTATGGCCTCTTTCCAGAGTCAAGAATGGTAACTTACTCTGGGTAGAATATGCTCTAATTTACTGAAAAGCATACTTCACCTCCAACATCAGCTGGGTGAATTCTTCATTGCTCAGGAATGAAGGTTTCCAATCCTGTTGAATGTCACAGATTTCTGTTTGTGCTGAGACTTCTATAAAATAATAATAATAATAATAATAATAATAATAATAATAATAATAATAATAATAATGAGCTTTCATTTTCAAAAGCACCTAGAAATTGGACTGAACAGAGAGGATGCATGCTGTGTCTATGTTGCTCTGTGTAACCTCTGTATAGTTTAATTAAAGACGCTAACTGCGCATATGTTGGCCTGGTTTCCAAGGACGGGGAGCTTTGATTGAACAGGCTTAAAAGCATCTCTTGTTGTTTTCACACCCTATCATGAGCTTCACTCACTGCATGGACGTAGAGCCTGCAACGGCGGTGGATCGATTCACAACGAGCCTGTCGTCCACGGTTCGAGTGAGGTTGTTGCTGAGACAATAGCATGCCACTTAGGATGGGTCTGCAGGGACAGGACATCAGGCAGGACACCGGCCTTCCACACTAGCCAGGCTTCCATTTCTAGTACCCAGTGGTGCTCCTGAGCAGCATCAGGAGTGCTCCCTGAGCACAGAGTAAGGAGCAGCCCTGAGGACCTCTGAGGATGCCCCCAAAACAAGAAACAAAAACAAAAATTTGGGATGGCTAGGCATGTTTCTAAGCTCCTTCTTCTGGGTCAGGGTGAAGCGAAATACGTGAAATACCCAAGGCAGTTTCAGATTTCCAGGAAAATCTTGAATTTGTGGCGGAGAATCTATTATGTCTATTTGGAATGATGTACAGTTCAGCATTTCCAATGACTAAGGTTAATGTGCTTTACAAATACATGTTACATAGTTGCTTTTAATGCCAGAATTTACTCTTCTCAAAGCTTCTGGTCTAACTTAGAGTTGATTTATTCAGATGAAACAAGATACCTTTATATCAAGGTGTCATTCATGTTTGTAAATTCAGTCATTAGTCTACACAAGACTCCTTAAATATGCTAATCTGTTTGCGTTTTGAAAGAAGGTTGTTTCATTACTGAAATATTATCATCTTATCACATTATTACAGACACTCTAAATGCCAAATAGAATGCTTTTCCTCCTTCAACTTATCTTTCACCTTTAATCATATGCTTGATTACTACATATTCAACTTTATATAGTAAATATGTAGAAATTAAAATATCACTCATAGATATTACACAGAAATACAACAGCACTCATGGATCACTCATGCAGTCCTTGGGGAACCCTCTGTGTGCCAGGGATTCAACCTGAGTCATCTGAAAGCAAGGGAAGTGCCCTACCCACTATCCTCTCTCTCTGGCCCCTATAAAATACTTTTGATTCAAAACTTTCTAGAAATAAACACAGATTCTCATTGTAATTTGGAATATTTCAAAGAGAATAAATATGCATACCAGGATCAAAATTTATCCCCTGAGCTAAGAAAATAGGAATGTTTGAAAGATTATTGAAGAACAGAAGTAAATAGTTCAGCTACCTGGCCCTAATTACCATTCCCTACTTAGCATGCTGCATCCCTTCAGTGTGGAGGCAGAAAGCATGTCTAAATGCATAGTTCGTAACCTGTGTTACATAGTGAAATCACCTCAAGAGCCTTAAAAATATTAGTGCTTAGCTGGGGATATGGTACAGGAGGTGAGGTAGATAAGGTTTGCAGGTGGCTGACCCTACTCCAAGTACCTGATGTCTCATATGGTCCCTGGAGTCCTTTTAGGAGTGATCCCAAAGCACAGAGCCAGGAGCGGGCCCCGAGCTCTTCTGAGCTTAGACCCCACCGAAAGAAAACAAAATACTGGGTTTGGGCCTTGCTCCATGGTGTAAGTGTAGTAGATCCCGTGTGTTCATACACAGCTCCTCGCCCCCCGCCCCCAACTGATCCAAAACATCTGCTCACGGCGGTGCTGTCCTGCTCCCTCGGTGGCTCGTTTCCACCTCCTGACATGCATCAGTGTGCTTGCAAAACTCCTGAAAATTTAACAATCTTCTTTTGCAAGCTGGGACAAGCCACTTCCTGCTCAAAACTAGGGTTCTGTCCCAGAAATCCAGTGGTCTGTGAGGTGCGACCTTGTCATGTACATTGTAAAAGCTCCGGGAGCTTAGTTCATCTGTGGTGGCCCTGGGATGTGCTGGCGACAGGCTCAGTAACCAGCACCACCTCCCAGCCCGGGGAGCCCGGCGGCACTGCTGCCTCTGTCTAGTGCCACGACAAAGCATCTGAGCTCTGGTACACTTGGATCAAATGCCAGAAGCAAAACAAGAAAAGATTCACATAAGTGATTCTAACAGGCAGTGGGGGGTGGGATCCAGAACACAAATGGTCATGCTGTGGAAAGCTAGAGTGTGACCCTGAGAGGCCCCTGCACAGCCCCAGATGGGCGAGCAATGGAGCCTGGGAGAGAGCAGGGGCAGAGTGCCAGCCTGCAGCGCTGAGGCTGCAGGTTCAATCCCAGGACTGACCAAGGCACAGTGATCTTGGATACCACTACCAAGTGTGCCTGGGTACCACGACTAAGAACGTGAGCCCCACCATCAATATGCGAGCAAGGGTGCTCACTGCAGTGATGACAAAAACCAAGGGAAAGGGAAAACAAGGTAAAGTAAGAAGACTGAGCTCTGGAGACAGGCAGCTTTCAATTTCATCCAAGTCTGGCTCCGTGACATGGATGAGAAGCTCAACGTCTCTGTGCTCACTTGGTTCATCTGTGAGAGAAACAACCTCAGAGCACAGCTCGGAAGTGCAGAGTGTTGCTCTGGTGGAGCCCTTCCAACAAAGCTGGGCCAGCGATGCTGACAAGGACTTTCTGCCCAACTGTAGGTACCCGTGTAGTTGCTGACACAACAAATTAGAAGAAAAGTTCTTTGTCTTAGTGTTTTGATTTGATTCATATTTTGGTCCAGCAACTCTATGCTCTGGATTCTGTTTTCAATAAGGGGAATTGCAGAAGCCGAGAGGGAACCTGCATTAGCCTTTAACTGGTTGCATTTAAGAGAGTTGTGCAGAAATGAAAATGACAATGAGATATGACTTTCCACCTCACTTTAGTTGAGACAGAATGGTCTCTACTAAAAATACAGGAAACAAACAAAAAAAATACAGGAAACAACCAACGTTGGTGGAGATGTGGTGAAAAAGGACACCTCGTTCCTAGGTGGCAGCTGATGCAACTGGAACTGCCAACTGGTTCAGCCTGTATGGAAGACTATATGGAGATTTCTCAAAAACTCAAATTAAAATCCCAGATGATCCAGCAATCCCATTAACGCGAAAAGAAATTTGCACACCTAAGTTCATTGCAGCAGTGCTTACAATGGTAGATATCTGGAAGCAACCCAAATGCCCAATCAGAGATGAGTAGATAAAGAAATTATGGGAGAATAGAAATTGTGGTATATTACACAATAAACGGCTACTTAGCTACAAGAAAAGATGAAATCTTGCATTTTATTACAACTTGGAGGGAACCGCAGCATATCATGTTAAAGCAAAGTGAGTCAGAGGACAAGTGTTAGATGATTTCACTCATATGTGGCATATAAAGAGGCAAAACAAGGGAACAGACAGTGTCCAATAAAAACAAATCCTTGGTTTGGCAAAGGAAGTGAGGTTAGCTAGTGGGGCCGGGGGTGGGGGTGGGGACATAAAGGGCTGATGGGGACTAGAAGATACATCAGGATAGTCCTGGACAGTCTTTGAAACTTTGGTGGCAGTGCAGAAACTTTGTGTAAAAAGAATCAGTATTAATATCTCATAAAGCATGTTACAGCAATAATAACAAAGTGAGAGGAGGGTTGCTCGGCGTGAGCCCGAGTGTCACGAGAGAGGGCGCTGGCGGGGGCCACTCCCAGCGTTGGTCTGCAGTCCAGGCCCGGGCTGAGGATTCTGTAATTCCCCGCATAAATGTGTGCTGATGAACCTGATCCCAGCTGTCCTATTTAACAGCTGTCCTGCTTCTCAGAGGCACTGACCTAGTTTGAGTAATTTGCACAAAACATCTTGGTAATCAAATCAACCTGCTATTTCACTTGGCGAAATCATTATTTAGGAAATATAACCATTCTGATTAAATTATTGGGCAATCAAATCCTGCTGCAACACTTTATCCCAATTCTACTTGATTGCTCTTCGCTGACTTTTACTGAAAGCAAGTAACATGTTCTTTATGCTCCCGGGCAGCTTTGGGAGAAAGAAAGGAGGCTGTACATTTTAAAGAGGTATATGCAATTATTCAAAAACAATCAACAAATAAGAAGCATAAAAAAGTGTTCCAGTGTCTCAGCCATGCTCTCACCCATGAAATCATCTTATCTAGGAAAGAGCTCAGTGAAAGAGAAGCGTTGCCATAAGCCCAGGAGAACGGTGATGCTCTCAGGAGCCTGACATCTCTGACTCCATGATGGTGGATGCCGCTCCTGGCTAAGGACTGTTCTGCTTGATTGCTATTAGCTACTGAACCGTTTTTCAATACTCTCTTCATTTTTTGTTGGTACCATCTTAAGGAATGAAGAGGCAAAGCTGTCAGTGCTAAAGGGTGGAAGGGTTTAAAGAGGAGTTAAGGGGAGAGAGAATGGTTGAACGAAGAAGTCCAAGGATATTTCTGATAGTAGGTTCAGATTGTGGGATATTTTACCTGTGGGCTTTTTACTGCTGCTCTACAACTGTGTCAGTATTCCAGGGCAAACAGGATGCAAGGCCTTGCCCATTGTACAACCTCTTAAACCCTAAAAAGCTTTGCTTTTTGATGGAATGCTGGGATAACTGATTATCCACATGCAAAAGGGTGAATTTGGGCTCCCATATCACTCTATAAAAAAGGTCAAAATGTGAACTAATATTGAAATGCTTAACCTGAAGCTTATATGGAAGAGCTTATCACTATAAAGTTCTAAGAAGAAAAAATAGATTTATGTTTTAATCTTCTTAGATAATTGTTCCTTATATTTGAAAGTGAAGCAAATATGAGAATAACAATAAAAGGATAAGTTGAACTTTACAAAAATTTAAAAAACTTAGTAAAGGGAATTAATTACCTTCTATTTAAGAAAGTGATGACATAACCTAGAGAATGAAGGGAATATTTGCAGATTATATATATCTGATAAGCATCTAACATTTGTAATATACATGAAGAACATTTATACCTCAACAATAAAACTGCTAAAAATTGGGCCAAAGATGGCTGGGAGATAGTATAGTGTGTGATGTGCTTGCATTGCAAAAGGTCAATTTGGATTTGATTCCCAGCACAGCATGTGGTCATCCGAGCACTCCCAGGAGTGAGCACTACCAGGTGTAGCCCCAAACCAAAAGAAAATTGGGGAGGAAAAGATTTGAATATGCATTTCACTAAAGAAGGCAAACAAATGGCCAATAAGCACATGAAAAGATCACAAAAGACTCAACATCATTTGTCGTGAGGGAAATATACAAATTCACAATGACATATCACTTCATATCTATAAATAAAAACACACACATGCAATCAGAAAATAACAAGTGTTGGTGAGGATGTAGAGAACAGTCTTTCTACATTGCTGCTGGAAATGTAAAAAGGCTCTACTGTTGTGGAAAACAGTTTGGCAGTTCTTCATTACCTGAACACTTACTCATCGTCTGACCCAACAATTTCTTTCCCAAGAAAGTTGAAAATAGATACCCACTCACAACCATTTCGTGAATGGTCATACTAGCATGACTTATAACAGCCCCAAAGTGAGACCAACCCAATATCTATCAACAGAGAAACAGAAAACCAAAACGTGATCCACCCATAGATCCAAGTATCATTTCACTATAAAATGTAATGAAATACTTATACTTTCCAAATATGACATAGGCCAAATAAGCAAAGGATAACATATTTTCTGATAACATTTGTGTGATTCCCAGAAAAGGGGACATTTTATACATAGAACGTGGGTTGATGGGGCAAGGGGCAGTGGGAAATGGGAGGTGACTGCTAATATGTATATGGTTTCTTGGAGGATGATTGAATTATAGTTGTGATGATTATACACCTAATAAACACATAATTATTTTCTTGGTAAATGAATTGCTTCGCAAAAAAATGGAGTAGATTAATTACTTCAATTTTATGTTTTCATGCTGTAGTTCGGACCACTAAAGTGGTTAGAGAAGGGAAGAGGGATGAACAGAGAATCCAGTTCAGTGTGATGCATTTCCCTCGGGGCGAAAGGAAAAGTGCTTGCTCTGAACATTCTGAATGGAGATGTTCCCAGACTAAGAGCACCCCGTTTGGGCTGGGTGCCACCTCCAAGGCGGATTTGGAGTCTCTCCTCTGGCAAGTGAAGCAAGCTGGGCTGGAGCATGTTGCTCCTAACCCTCCTAGTTATGGAGTCGCCACGGGGCAGAGGTGGTTTGGCGAGAGGCAGCCTGGGACCGGTTAGACAGGGCCTTGCTAGGGGAAGGAGACCAGAAGGAAGGCCAGCGAGCTAGACCTCGGCAAATGGAAATGATGGGGCTGGGAGAAATGGGCACGGCCTTTACCGTTGTGTTTCTGCAGGAAGCCAATGACCTTCTCGAGCACGGTGGTCTTGTCCATTTTGCGCGTGTTCCCGGGCAGCATGGAGCTGAGCTCCTTGATGAGAACATTGAACTGGTCCCGACGCTTCTTCTCAGACTTATTTCGAGAAGCTCTGTAAACACAACACATGCAGGTTACGGGGCCACTCTGCCTCACAAGGGCTTCACTATGCAGTCGAGGTACCTTCCACAAGTGGCTGTTCTGCTGGCATCATATTATCAAGACTCTTTCAGGGAAAGCCAGTTTACCACACTTCAGAGCTGAGTAATGGGGACAGAAAATTGTTTTGCTAGACTGTTGGCCTCAAAGAGAGACAGTATTAATAAGGAAGTTCTGACTCAGATGCAAAATCTTACACGGGTTCCCTCCATGCCAGATTCTACCCACTTCAACCATAAAAGACGCTTCAGCGTTTAGAGAGCAAAGCCCTTGCTCTTCGCCACTGGCTGCCCACGCCCAGGGCTTGCTCTCACAGCCCTGCTTTTGCTCCACATCAAGCCCTCCTATGCCGGCTGCCACACTGGGAGAAATGACCAGGCCTTGAGTGTCCAGCACAGCCAGGGCTGCTCAGGGCACCGACAGGCCCCTCCCCAGAGTCTGGGAAGATGAGACGTCAACATGAAGCACTGAGTCCTGCTCTGCCAGGGCTGCCCATGTCCAGCTGTTGAGAGGGGCTGAGTCTTTTTTTTTTACAGCGTTAAATATTCTCATGAAATGGCAGGACCCAATTGCAGAGGCCTAGGCACGGGCCCATAGCGTGATTGCCGGAAAGGGGAAACCGGGAGGGCATCTGGCCTCACTGCTGTCAGAGGTAAGATGGGGACATTCTTAGGGACATGAAATGATTCTTCTAGATCGAACTTCATGACAGAAACACAAGCTTGTTTCCATTAGCCTCTGTATCGTTTGTCCAAACATACAGAATGTAAAACATCAGTGAACCCTCATGCTAAGGACTCTTTATCCACTTTATTTATTTGTTTATTTATTTATTTATTTGGTTTTGGGTCATACCCGGCGATGCTCAGGGGTTACTCCTGGCTCTGCACTCAGGAATTACTCCTGGTGATGCTCGAGGGACCATATGGGATGTTGGAGATGTCCGAACCTACCGCATTTGGACAGAATACTTGCGTTGCACAACCCTGGTCGGCTCTGTGTAACGCAAGTATTCTGTCCACTATGCTATTTCTCTGACCCTCCTGATAAGTTCCTTAAGGCCTTCCCTGGGTCCTGTAAAATCATAACTTTGTTTTTTGTGTGGCGGTGGGTACACACCCAGCTGTGTCTGGAGGGGGGGGGGACCTGCATTGCTGGGGACTCAAACTCAGGAATGCACTCCACCCTCTTGAGTTAGCTCCCTGACCCCCTAGTACTAGAAATCTTGACTCCAGTCAATATTCCATCGTGGTTTACCTGGTTCACGAACCTGTGTTCAGTTAAAAAAAAAAGTCAAATTTAAAATATTGACATACCAAACTGGACACGTAGAGAAAGGTCCCAGTAGAGCTGCTCAGTTGAAGCACAGAGGGTCTCTCCGGAGCCCAGAAAGCAGCTCTGATGGTCCTTAGGGTCACAGGAGCATGACTGGGGTGTCAGAGGTACAGGAGTGTCCCAGCAGACACCCTGACCGGAAGCTCAGGCCCCAGTCTTGGGACCCTCTGAGGAGGGTGGAAGACACACACAGGCCAGGAGTGGCTTGCAGCTCCTTCCCAACAGCTGGATTATTCTGTGGCTGTGCTGGGAATGTTGCCGACCCCACTCAGATTCACCCAGAAGGACTCGCTCCGTAAGGAAGCTCTGACAGGGCAGCTACACCCTCTGGGCCTGGCTCCTGGGGGTCTGGAATCAGGCGTCCCAGAGCTGCTGGCCACTCACTAGGAGACCATGAGCCAAAGTTGGTGACTCAGGACAGTTTAGTTTCATCCCGTAAAGAGCAGCTTCCGAGAGTCACAGGCCCCAGCTTCCATGAAACCCTGCTCCTGAGAACACAGGAATGCACCCAAATTCCACACGACACCAAGGCCACAAACACACCGGCTCTCGGCCTGTCAGCACTTGGCACTTGACACCAGCACAGTCTTTTCTGTTCATTCTACCTCAGCCCGGGCTATCTCCTGGGCACACACATGCCTCAAGGCTCACTTCAGGGCACACTCAGCCCTTTCACCTAAGGTCATCCTCGACTTGCCTTGACTCTTACTCCTCTCTGTCCTTGGTCTCGGGGAAGCCCTGAGGTCCTGAGGGGTGCTGCAGGAGCCTCAGTACTCACCAGGCGCCTCTCCACAGAGGCACTGCCTCCCACAGTTGAGGCCAACTCATGCTTGAGTAAATTGCAATGCCTTTTGCTCAGCCAGAGAAACACAGTGTTCAAACACACCCGCGAGAAGAAAGGAACCTTTCAACTTGCATAGTGGCTGTCTATGCATTATAAATAATTTTTTGGCCTAGATTTTTTAAAGATGACATACAACCTCCATAACTAAAAAAAACCAACACCCCCTCCAAAATTCCTGTCCTAGTGTGCCCATGTAAATTATTTGTGAACTGGCACCACCCAGATCATTATTGCTCAGTTCCCTTTTTCCGTGGGTGCATTGACAGCACAAAGTCTGGCGAGAAGATGACTTTCTATCAGGACTTTCTATCAGTCCTGACAGAAAGACGAGCCCGAGTCTATCAGCCACTATGGTGCCCAATGGAAAAGATACTTCACAGCAGAGCACCTACTTGGTGGGCCTGGGGCCCATATGCCGTGTGATCCAGGCGGTACTGCTATTTGAAAGTGCTCAATGTCAGCTGGATCCACAGCTCTGAGGACAAAGGAAACAACTCAGATGACTTTGTCCGAACCCACCGCACTTGGACAACAGGCTGAAAGATGCTTCAACAACCAGCTAGAGGTGTGCATGGTCTTCCTTCTGGGAAGCCTCGGGAGGGCTGCATCTGGGGCGCCGTGCAGGGTGAGCGGCCAGGGAAGAGTTGAGTGGGGAAGACTGAGTTGAGTGGACAGTGACCTTTGGGGTACTCAGGAAAATCAAGTGAGAGACAAGGGCAAAGGGAGGCCAGCTGGAGGGCGGGCACAGGGAGCAGACCCAGCTCTGGGTGTGAGTGGCACCCATCACACAGCTGCGTTCTCCAAGGCAAGCCTCGGAGGACTGTGCTGGTCTGGCTGGTGGGCTAGGGAAGGTGGGAGAGCGGCAGGGAGGACCAGGAATCAGGCCCCGCGCCCCGCAGCAGGCAGGGAGGCTCGTGGAGACGGCATGTGCAGACCCACACACGGACACTCCAGGGGGCTTCCAGCCTCGAGCCCTCCATCGGGGGCTTGAGTCTGCTCCACACTGAGTGCTTCTGTGGTCTGGTCCATGCAGATGTGGACACGGACACACACACAGTGTGCAAGGCCATGTTTACACACAGCTACTCCGTGTGGGAATATGTGTGAGTGTGAGTGTTTGTGGATGTGTGTGGATGTGTTAGTATGTGTGTATGAGTATGTGTGAGTGTGCTTGTGTGTCTGTGTGTGAGTGTGTGTGTGTGTGTGTGTGTGTGTTTATATGTAAGGCTGGGTTAGGCCCCTGGGGAGGCTGTAGTCAAAGCATGAAGGGGGCTCAGAAGGGGGTAGGGGTCTGTTTCTCTGGCACTCTCACACCCACAGGGGCGCACACACATGTCAGGAGTCACAGAAAGTTCTGCTTCCCTCAGAGGAGAAAATAGAAACATGTTCTAGAACTCCTGATCAGTAAGAGAGCTCAAAACTGAGGGTAAATTCAAAGAAAATGGGAAAAACCCGCCACATGGAATTCCACATTTGTAACTATTATAGATCACGGTGAGTAAAATGAGACGTTGAAGGCTCTTCCTCTGCTTTGTCCTGTTTCCCCTTTATCTGAGCACTGTGTTTCACAGAACTGCTGACAGTGCAGTTGTCACAGGCATCCAATATTCCAGCACAATCCCAGCACCAGTGGGACCTTCCTTCCACCATTGCCCCCATTTTCCCAACCACCTGCCAAGCCTGTCCCCTTAGCAGGCACAAAATAATTCATTTTAGTATTGCTTGTTACCACTAACTGGCTAGTAGAATTACCCAAATATGCTTCAGTAAAATGAAGCTTGTGAAACGTGTCCTGTCTGTCCTTGGGTTCATTGAGTCCCTGCCTGCGGGCCCACTAAGCTGCTCGCTGCAGGCGGAGCCTCCTGGTTACTGTTCAGGCGGAGTTGGCTTCTGTGTGACTTTCCCGTGTAGTTTGGTGTGTGCCTACTGGGGTGTCAGGACTGTCGGGTTTGGGGGTGTGGTGTGGGGGTGGGGTTGTGGGGGCACCCAGGGGCAGGGGTATGGGGAGAGGCTCACCCCCACTCCCCCCACTCTGAGAGACCCCAGACTTCCCAGCCTGGAAAGCTGTGTGCTCGGCACATTTGGCAGCATGGCGTCTCTGCAGAGGTCAGTCATGAAACATGGAGTGGGGCTTTGGTGCCGCGGCCGCTCTGGGGTGTGGGCACACTGCTAGGGCCATGGCAGCAGGGGACTCGGCCCCGACCCAGGACTGAGGTGCCAGGAGTTTCCGTGGCTTGGCCCAGGCTCCGTGAGACTCGTCTGGAGTCTGTAAAGCTGCGCTGATGGATGAGCTCACATGGCGACAGGTGTGGGACGTGGGTGTGTGACGCCAGAAGGGCGAGGTGGGTGGGCTGCCCACTGTGAGGGAAGCCCAGGGTCCTCAGGAGGGTCTGTCCCTGAGTCTCCTCCATGTGCAAAGAAGTGACCACAAGATCTCCAGCTTAAGCCTCTCCAGCTTGGGGGGTGGGGGACTAACTAGCCCTGAACCTAGCAGAACTTAAGGCAGGAAAACGGACGCTCTTTAAAGGTCGAGTCAGTATAGGTCTGTTAACTGCGAGACTAGATATAGGGGAAATACAAGACACTTCTGAATCAAAGGCAACTTGCCACCCGGGTGAAACCGAACGAAATCAAACACTTTCCAACAAAGTGAGAAAGCAGAGCTAGGCAGTGATGGAAGAAGCCAGAGGCATCCCTTGCTTCCGAGAGCAGCTGACGGAGAACGCATCTGTGTGAGGCTGGAGAGCACAGTGGGTGGGCACCCGCCTGCACACAGTGTCCCTGGGCTCACTCCGGCTCAATTCCGAGTGCTGAGCTGGGAAAAAGCCTGAGTGCAGCTGATGTGGCCCCCAAACAAGCAAACCAAAGAGTAAGTGAGCGCAAAGCACGGACAGGTCTCTGCGGGGAGACGCTGAGGGGTCTCAGAGGAGAGTTTCCCCACGCGCAGTCACCGAGGGTGGGAGAGGAGAGTGAAGGAGTAGACAAGCACCCAGGTGAGCGCTTGTCCTGCTTCTGCAAAGGGAAGTGAAGGTGCCGCTGCCCAACTGCCAGAGTCCTCAGAGTCACAAGGCCCCAACCAGCTCTCTGCAGGTGCCTCCCTTGGGCGCGGACACAAGAGCCATGTGCCGGCTTGAGGAGACCACTTTGGTGGTCCAGTCCGAGTGAAGCCCAGCATCGCCACTGCCAGCCCGGGAGGAGCAGCCCTCAGACGCTTCAGCCTCCATCAGAACACGCCTGCTAACCAGCTCCTGCCCGGAAGGTCCATGGGAAAAGAAACGTCTTTGCTTTTTTAACTTTTTAATTGAATCACTGTGAGACAGATCCTTACAAAACTGTTCATGATTGGATTTCAGTCACAGTGTTCCAACACCCATCCCTCCACCTATGCACATTTCCCAGCACCAGTGTCCCCAGGTTCCCTCACCTCCCCCACCCCTGCCCGCCTCTATGGCAGGTGCTTTTACTCTCTCTCTCTCTCTCTCTCTCTCTCTCTCTCTCTCTCTCTCTCTCCTCCCACCTCCAATTTTGGCCACTGTGGTTTGCAATATTGATACTGAAAGGTTATCAATAATATCCCTTACCTACTTTAAACCCTCAAATGTTGTCCAGCGAGATCATTCTCAGCTATTATTGTCATACTGGTCTCTTCTCTATCTTACCAACCCTCAGCCCCACGCATACTTGTGGTTATCAACCATTGACCAGTCCTCCTGGCCCTTGTTTTCCCTGGCCATAGAAACATCTTTGCTTTAACCCCACACAGGATGATCTGTTATCGCAGTGATGACCAAAGGTAGTTGCTTTTGGAAATAAACACGCATCAAGGGCCCAGCCTCATTTCTTCTGGATTCCACACAGCCCCACTGGGATGGCTGACTCTAGGTGGGTGGGTATCCCACTAATAAGGCCACAGGCCAGCAAAGCGAACCCATCTGTGAGGCCTTATCGGGAGTGAATCTTATGCTCATTAAAAAAAACCTCCTAAATAATAAACGCCCACGAATAGCTAAAGCAATTCTTGGGAAAAAGACAATGGGAAGCATGACCCTCCCCAACTTCAAACTTTACTACAAAGCAGTAACAATTAAAACAGCATGGTTCTGGAACAAAGGCCGAGCCGCTGATCAATGGAACAGAGTGGAATATCCCTACATGCAACCGAAAATATATGACCATCTGATCCTTGATAAGGGGGCAAGAAATGTGAAATGGAACAAGGAAAGCCTCTTCAACAAATGGTGCTGGCATAACTGGACAGCCACATGCAAAAAAATGGGCTTAGACATCGACCTAACACCATGCACAAAAGTCAGATCAAAATGGATTAAAGACCTCGACATCAGACCACAATCCATAAGGTACATCAAAGACAAGGTTGGCAAAACCCTCCACGATATTGAAGCTAAAGGTATTTTCAAAGATGACACGGAACTGAGTAATCAAGTAGAAACAGAGATAAACAAATGGGACTATATTAAATTAAAAAGCTTCTGCACTGCAAAAGACACAGTGACCAGAATTCAAAGGCAATCTACAGAATGGGAAAGGATATTCACCCAATACCCATCTGATAAAGGGTTGATATCAAGGGTATATAAAGCACTGGTTGACCTCTACAAAAAGAAAACATCCCAACCCCATCAAAAAATGGGGCGAAGAAATGAACAGAAACTTTCTCAAGGAAGAAATACGAATGGCTAAAAGGCACATGAAAAAATGCTCTTCATCACTAATCATCAGGGAGATGCAGATCAAAACAACTATGAGACATCACCTCACACCACAAAGACTGGTTCATATCCAAGAGAACAAAAACAACCGCTGTTGGCGTGGATGTGGGGAGAAAGGAGCCCTCCTACACTGCTGGTGGGAATGTCGACTGGTTCAGCCTTTTTGGAAAACAATATGGTTGATTGTCAAAAAATTAGAAATTGAGCTTCCATTTGACCCAGCAATACCACTCCTGGGAATATACCCTGGAGAAGCAACAGAGTATAGTATAGTCAAAATGACATCTGCACCTGTATGTTTATCGCAGCACAGTTTACAATAGCCAGAATCTGGAAAAAAACCAAATGCCCGAGAACGGATGACTGGCTAAAAAAACTTTGGTACATCTACACAATGGAATACTATGCAGCTGTTAGAAAGCATGAAGTCATGAAATTTGCATATAAGAGGATCAACATGGAAAGTATCATGTTGAGCGAAATGAGTCAGAAAGAAAGAGATAGACACAGAAAGATTTCACTCATATGTGGAATATAAAGTACCAGAGAGGTACGAACTAGCAATGATTCAACCTCTGGCAGAAAGCCCTCTGGACTTAGTCACTAAAATACTAAAATACAGAAATCTAGAACCTCACAGCCGCTACTGTGGCCACACAACCTCATATCTCCTCATTCGCAGCAACGGAAAACAAATTATCAAATGCTTCCTTTCCAGCAGGTTCGACTCTGGGGGGGAAACGCCAAACAATAATAGTGAGTTTTTTTGTTTGTATGTAATCAAAGTAAAGAGAAAGTAAAGTGAAATTTATCAACTACACAGGCGGGGTGGGGGGCTGGAGGGCGGGGGCTGGAGGGCGGGGGATGGGGGGAGGTTTACTGTGGTTCTTGGTGGTGGAATATGTGCACTGATGAAGGGACGGATGTTCGAGCATTATGTAACTGAGACTTAAGCCTGAAAGCTTTGTAACTTTCATCATGGTGATTCAATAAAACAAACAAACAAACAAAAAAAAAACAAGGAAAAAAACCTCCTAAGTAGTGCTCAGGGGCCGGGGGTCATTCCCGGTAATTCTTGACCAAATGGACAGCCTGGTGAGAGCTGGGACCTGAGGGTGTGGTGCCAGAGCATCAGGCTGCACTGGGAGCCAGGCGGTGCTGGAACCTGTCTGCAGCCGCAAGGCTGAAGCTTCTTTCTGTCTGCAGGGCCTGAAGTTGAGGATTGTATAAGGGACCCAAACTCTTGGGATTGAAGTACACCAAGTCAGAGCTCAGTGCTCAGGGCCGGAAAGGCCAGGCCCAGGGAAGGACACAAACGTCAAGCATCCTCTAGAGTCAGGCGGTTCTGTCCAAAGAAGGGTGAGTTGTCATAAAGCATGAGAGTCTCATCAATCACATTAACAAAATGCTTAAGAGAATTTCTGCTGCGATTTGATGGGCATTTATAAAAACCTGATGAAAATAATCAAAATATTCATAGAGTCTCCAGGTAGACTGATTATGAATTACCTTTACCTAGCTCTTTGAAAATTTAAGTATTTTTCTATGTTTATATTTTTCTATGTTGGTATTTATATCTTTCAGAAAGCAGTGGGAATAAAGGTGAGATTTCTGCTGCCTAACAAAGCACCCTGCAAAGGGCCTCCATGGAGAAAGGGGAAAGATCAGAGCCGGAGAAGGGTTTTGTTTTTCAGTATTCTCTCAGACATTTTATTTTATTTAATTTTATTTTTTTAAATGAGGAACTTTTTTTTTTAATGAATTACAAGCTAAGTTACAAATAATGTTAAGAGCAAGAACACTCAAGGACAAAAGGTGGGAGAGACAAAAATAATAAAAATGGAAAAAAAATTTTAAAAAGAAAGCCCTTTTGCTTTCTTTTTAAACATCTGCATTACAAAACCCCATGGTGTGCATGGCAACAAATCCACCCACTCCCATTAAAAAACTACTATAACTTGAAATATAAATATAATTGCTCATCCTTCTTTTAAAGAAATATTTTTCCCTATGCTCCCTCCCATCCCCCCGCAACTGAGCCACAGCCCTACAAAAAGGTGTAAGAATTCTCAAATCTATGTCTAAACCCTAACTTCCACTCCTGGGGCTGCTTTTGGGGGAAGATGGTAACACGGGATCCCTGGATCCCTAGCACCTGAAGGATAAAAATTTTGAGACAAAAAATAAAATTAAACTTTCACTTGCCTTGTAAGGACTCAGTGATATCTAACTCCTATCCCAGAGCTTCCGAGAGACCCCTTGGCCTTAAGAGGAACAGTGAAAGGGGCTTAGCAGGCAAGAAAGCGAAGACCAGAAAACACATTTCTACTACACATTTGGGGCCATCTGGTAGTGCTGAGGGCTATCCCTGACTGATGGGAGACCACCAAGACTGTGTTGAGTCAAGGTCTTAGGTAAGATGAAATACTAAGGCTAAGGTATAAATTGGTTGGGTCTTTCTTTAAAGTCCTAATCCCTTCAAACAAGCCCCTACATGTGCTTTTGTTTTCTTGGTTTTCAGAAGTTCTGACTTAGCCCTTTTGCTTTAAGTTGGCCTCACAAAGCCAGTGGCCGGAGGTACGGGAGTCTCTGTCCTAAATGTAGGAATAAAGATTGAGGGCCGTTGGGCATGGCAAATCATGGATGGGGAGAGGGGAGTCAGTCTTTTTCTGTTTAAGTACCAACCCTCCTCAGCATTGACTAAGATGTGAGGAGAGAGTAATATAGGCTGACTTAAGTGCATCTGAGCTTCCTTTGACTTTCTCAAGTTTCCTTTCATTTTCCACCTATTTCCTCTATCCTGGTATTCCCCAGAGTTATCTGGTAAAGAGGCTAAAATATGTTAAGGCAGCCAGACAAGATCAGAGGGCTCCAAGCTAGATCAGGCCGCCACTGGAAGAAAGGGCATGGGGCATGGGGAAGGATATCACAGACAAGATGGGGTACTGGCTTGGTCACGTCCTGGAAGAAGGGGTGTGCCAGAGCTGCCTTTGCCGAAATCTGCTTGTTGGGGTTGTAGTGCAGCATTTGTGATAACAAGCTCTGTCCATCTTCTTCCAGGGGAGGCACAACTTTGCTAAAATCTTGGCGGGCCAACTTGGGGAGACTTGGTTTATAATCCGGCATAGAAGTAACTCCGGGCCAGAAGTAACTCTGGTGTGCCCAGAGTCCGAAGGATTCGGAAGAGCTGGTCGATCTCAGAATCTCCAGGGAACAGGGCTCGGCGGGCCACCATCTCAGTGAAGATGCAGCTCAATCCAGATGTCCACAGCTGTGGAGTAGTATTTGCAACCCAGAAGGATTTCCGGTGCTCGGTATCAGAGGGTCACCACCTCGTGAGTGTAAGTATGATCAGGGACTCCAAAGGCTCTTGCTAGCCCGAAGTCTGCGAGCTTGATGGATCCCTCTGCGTTGATGAGCAGATTCTGAGGCTTGAGGTCTCGGTGCAGGACCTGATGAAAATGGCAGAAAGCGAGGTCCTGGAACAGCTGGAACAGCTGGAACAGATACCTCTTAATGAGTGGAAGAGGAAGGCCAGTGAGAGCAGAGGCATCCATGAATTTCTTGAGGTCCTGGTGCAGAAACTCAAAAACCAAGTAGAGTTTATTTTCTGTGTGGATGACATCGAGCTCCTTGAATAGCGAGATCTCCCTGATGGTGGTACTGGGTACACTCTCTGTCTCAGTGTCCAGGCGGATTTTTTTTTAAATTAATAGTTTATTTTTAATTAGTGAATCAACGTGAGGCTACAGTTACAGATTTATACATTTTTGTGCTCATGCTTCTCCCTTACAAAGTTTGATAACCCATCCCTTCACCAGTGCCCATTCTCCCCCACCAGTAAACCCAACATCCCTCCCCACCTCCCCAGTCCCGGCTCCCCCCACCCCACACTGCCACTATGGCAGGGTATTCCCTTTTGTTCTCTCTCTCTGATTAGGTGTTGTGGTTTGCAATAAAGGTGTTGAGTGGCCATTGTGTTCAGTCTCTAGTCTACATTTGGCACGCATCACCCTTCCCCCACATGACCTCCAACCACATTTTACTTGGTGTTCCCTTCTCTGAGTTCAGGCGGATTTTTTTAAGCGCCACCACTTCTCCCGTCGCCTTATTTTTGGCTTTGTACATCACTCCGTACATGCCCTCTCTGATCTTTTCCACTTTTTAGGAAGTTCTCCATGAAGTGCTACGGAGTCGGGTCAGCTCGGCCCTGGAGCAGGAGCCTGGGAACCCTGCAGAAAGCCGGCCAGACTCTCAGGGGCGGAGGAGGGGGAGACCAGGCCCAGCACTGCCGCCACCAGGTCGGGAAGGAACAAGGTCTGTCTCTCACTCTTGTTGGACTTGAAACAATGTTGCTGCCTCCCCCCTCCCCCTCCCCCTCAACTTCCCCGCCCAGACATTTTAAAATGCAGAATTTTATCAAGTTGAACATATTTTTTATTTGCTAATTTCAGTCTTCACACCAGTAATGTGTTAAGGAGCCCTGGAATACACCCAAGGGGAGAGAGACTAGCTGGCACCACCCGAGCTCGTGGGGGGGAGGCGTGCCCCAGCTGTGGAGACTGGCCTACGGCGAGACCTGTTTAATGCCCGGGAGGTGCCCTTCCTCGGCGGGCCTGGCCCCGTGCTTGGGGCGGTGCTGCCTCAGCCACAGATCTCAGGCAGTGCCCGGCACAGCGGGGTCTGGGGTGGGGGGGCAGCGCCTGGGGCTCAGTGCTCAGAGCAGTTCCTGCACCCAGCACAGGGGGCAGCAACGGCATCTCCCATGGAACAAATGGTGCCTCCCACGCATGTGACCCCCCGGGAGCCCAGGCTGTCTCTCTGCAGAGACCTGGCAGGGAACTGAGGGGCTCCGGCTGCCCTTCCCTCCCCCGGATGTAGGGGCCAGCTCTACTCGGGACCAGACCATCAGAGACTGTCAGGGCCCTGCTGGGAGGCAGTTCCCGGGGATTTTCCTTCCGAGCATGGAAGCTGGCACAGGCACACAAGGCCCTGCACGTCGCCACACCTGAGGCCACGGTGCCCTCCGGAGCACGGCGGCATTTCCAGATGATGGTTTCCGACGGTCTCTTTTCCATTTAGGATTTGGTGAAATTCTTGAAAGTGTTTAATAAACTGCACATTGCCTCAGAACTCTCAGGGAGGTTCTAGGTCTCTTCGAGCAAAGAGAGCGCCGTAGTTTTGAGTCCCTCCTCGCCCCCTCCTCTGACATTGCTTTGGCCAACTGCAGACCCTTCAGGGTGGGACCCAGCGGGAGGAAGCCCCTCGCCATGCTGCTGGTCTCTGCTGTCCGCCCAGCCCCACAGTTCCCTTTGTTGCCTGCGGAGTCAGTCTCCTGGAAACTGTAGGGTGGCACAAGTGAGTCGGGCACCTGTTACCTCTCTGCTCTTCCCCCAGTGCCTGCTGCTACCTTCATCCCAAAGGCAACACAGGGGATGCCACAGAAGATGTTTTACATCCCTGCCCCACACCATGCCTAAAACTCAGTATATGAAAGGAAAATCACAGTCACTTTGGCAGAACCGTCTCCAGGGCTGTGGCCCTACATGGCATGCATACGGGTTCAAGCAGGCCAGAAGTATAGAGGCAGGCATCTTTCCTTCCAGATCTTCAGAGCTCACATCCAGAGAAACAACTAAATGAGGTCAGCACTGGATCTGAATGATATTACTGTTCACACAGCAGCAGGATGAGAAAACGGGACTTTTCTCCATGCTGGCTGTGTGCAGCATGCAGCATGCAGGCCTTGCACTTTCTCTCCACTCTTTCAGGAGCACCCATCTGCCTCCCGACTCCCTAGCCTCCAGGGGCAGGGCGTGTCCCATGCTTCCCGTTTGCTCCCCCACCCATGGGATCTGGTACTTCAAGTTGGAGTGAAATGACAGAAGGAAAGCAGGTCTCCAAATAATGCCCTTTGCCACAACACGGGTCAGGCTTTTGTTTTTTTCTCATCAACGTTATAATGAAGTGACATCACCCGAGGGCCCACTGCACTTAATTGTCAACAAACTACAATAGGCCGGAGGTGAGTGGGGTGGGAAGTGGAGGCAGAGGCGGCTTCTGAATGGCTAATCCCTGGCTCTCTGCAGCAGCATCTGAGCCACACAGCCAAGCTTCTTCCTTGTTTGGCTCTAACTTCTCTCCCTTGCCTGAGTCATTCTGAAGTGTTGAAACTAAGGACTAGGGTAACAAAACAATAAAGTTTTTTTGATCTTATATTTCAGAACAGGGTTCACTCTCTAGAGAATTCCAAGAAACATTCACCCCTGCCTGACACTCAATTCTTATTAACAAAAGTCCCCAAACTCAACATCCATCTCATCACCCTCAACAAAAATGTGTGGGATTCTGAGGGACCAGAGTGACAGCACAGTGAGTAGGGTGCCTGCCTTGCATGTGGCTGACCCAAGCTCCATCCCCTGGCACCCCGAATAGTGCCCTGAGGACTAGTAGCAATTCCCTAGCACAGAGCTAGGAGTAACCCCTGAACATTATGGGTGTGGCCCCAAAACAAAACAGGTGTGTGGGATTCTGAAAACAGAACTCTGGGCAATAGGAGGCAATGCAAATTTAGTGAAGCACAGACCCCACTTGTTCGATAGTGGGGTATAGGAAGAATCCAACATGAAAGCTAATCTCCTTCGAGTGAGAGCACTTCTTCGTGCTCAGTCCTGTTCAGAAACGGGGTAAGCTATATTCCACAAGATGCAGAAAGCATGGAAGTGGCTCTAGAAAGCAGAAAGCGAGGACTCCTGTGAGTGCTCTCTGGGCTGACATCATGGAAAGGCACCTCAGGAGGGGTGGCTCTCACCCACGGAGCACCTTGAGGAGACCCAGGAGTCCAGTCTCAGTAACCGAGGAAGCAGAGCACAGGCCACTCGCTGACCAGCACACTTCCACAGCCTCAGGTATCTCACCCGCCAATGAAGCTAAGCCTGGTTGAGGGGGTCTGGGGGCCTGTAAGATGCTCCGGCCAGCAGTGCTCCTCCAGAGGCCTGGCTGTCCTTGTCAGCAGCCCATGTCCGTGCAGAGGTTAAGCACAGTGCACTGAGTTCCTCAGTCACTTAGGAATAAGCAGCTCCAAGTGTCATCCCCAGTTTGCAGAAGAAAAAGTGGAGGCTAAGAGCCCTATAGGAATTGAGACAGACCTGTAGACCAACGGAACGGAGCTGAATACCCTGACACAGACCCTCAAATATACAATCACTTAATCTTTGACAAAGGAGCAAGAAATGTGAAGTGGAGCAAGGAAAGCTTCTTCACCAAGTGGTTCTGGGAAAACTGAACAGCTACCTGCAAATAAATGAACTCAGACCTCTGTCTAACACCAGGCACAAAAGTCAAATCAAAATAGATTAAAGACCTCACTCAATGTCAGACCTGAATCCTTAAGGTATGTGGAGTAAAACGTAGGCAGAATTCTCCATGACACTGAAGCTAAAGACATCATCAAAGATGAAACACCACTGAAAAGTAAGTGAAAGCTAAGATAAACAAATGAAACTACATTAAACTAAGAAGCTTTGGCAAAAGAAACAGTGACCAAGATACAGAGACAGCCCATGGAATGGAAAAGGTTATTCACCTTCTGATAAGGGGTTAATATCAAAGATATACAAGGCACCGGTAGAACCTTATAAGAAAAAATCCTCCAACCCCATTGAAAAATGGGGAGAAGAAATAAACAGAAGCTTCCTCAAAGAAGAAATACAAAGGCCAAAAAGGTACATGAAAAATGTTCTACATCACTAATATCAAGGAGATGCAGATCAAAACAACAATGAGATATCATCTCACACCACAGAACTGGCACACATCCAAAAGAATAAGAACAACCAGGGCTGGCATGGATGCATGGGAAAAAGGGACTCTTTTATTGTTGGTTGGAATGCCAAGTGGTCCAGCCTTTTTGGAAAACAATAGGGACATTCCTCAAAAAACTAGAATTTGAGCTCCCATTTGACCCAGAAATATCACTTCTTGGAATATACCCCCAGGGTGCAAAAACATAGCAGAAACACCACCTGCACCGCTATGTTCATTGCAGCATTGTTCACAATAGACAGAATCTGGAAACAACCCGAATGCCCGAGAACATATGAGTGGTTAAACCATGGTACTTCTACACAATGGAATACTATGCAGCTATTAGAAAAATAAAGTTATGAAATTATCTTATAAATGGATGGTCATGGAGAGTATCATGCTAAATGAAATAAGTCAGAAAGAGAGGGACAGACATAGAATGACTGCACTCATTTGTGGGATAGAAGAATAACAAACAAAGTATAAGACTAACACCCAAGGACAGTAGAAACAAGGGCCAGCATGAATGGTTCATGGTTGGAAGCCTGCCTCAAGGGCTGGGGAGAGGACAGCTAGGACAGAGAATGGACCATTATGAGAGAGAAAGTGAGAGAAAGGGGGGCAGGGAGGGAGAGGGAGAGGGAGAGAAAAGAAAAGTGCCTGCCCCATAGAGGCAGTCAGGGGTGTGGCAGAACGGAAACTGGAGACACTGGTGGTGGGAAATGTACTCTGGTGGCGGGATGGGTGTTGGTGCATTGTATGACTGAAACCTGAAAACTAAAGCTTTGTAACTGTATCTCACAGTGATTCAATTTTTTTTAAAAAAGATGGTGAACAAGATCAAAGGCAGGCCTCTGCATGTGCACACACGCGCGCGCGCGCCCGCACACACACACACACACACACACACACACAACTATGTCACATCAGAAATAGAAAGTCACACTTATAACTGGAGCACAAAATGGTAAACAGTGAGACTCATTATCTAGGAATTCCAAATGTCTCAATCAGATTGTTTCCTTTTTGAGTATAAGGACTGTGTTTAACATCATCCCTTCAAAAAATAAAATTTAAAAAAAAGCAGCATTAGCAGCATGCAGTTCTAAACAGCCAGCAGGCAGGCAAGCACTACTCCCTAGATTTATGTGGAAACTCACAGAAGGACGTGGAACCATGTCCTAGTTCAGAAGACTTGATCAAATAATCCAAATAAAGCTTGAGTGCCCTGAAGCTTTGAAAACCGTGCCAAAGAGCACATGCTTTCTGGAGAGTGGCCTTAAAGGTAAACATTTCTAATCCACCCAGACTCTCAGGTAAGTGAGAACAGCCCACGGCCAGAAATCAGAAGCTTCAAAAAGACACGAATCTGAGGGTTGTGTTATGAATAAATGTCCTTGTTTTCTCCTGATTATTACGAGGAATACTGCATTACCCCTCATTACATCCGTGTGAAGATGCCCGGGTCTGACCAAATCCAAACCTATTTCTGCATCTGCTAATGAGATGAGGAGTGAAGGACCCAGACTCATGGAACTGCATTTGTGCAGGAAGTGTCCAGATCACCTGGATGTGGTGGCCAGCAAATGGGACGGAAACAAATGGCACGTAGCTGAACAAAATTTGATGGATTTCTAAGAACATTTAGGCAGGATTCCTTTTTTTGTTTGTTTGTTTGTTTTAATTTTTTTTTGCTTTTTGGGTCATACCCGGCAATGCACAGGGGTTACTCCTGGCTCTGCACTCAGGAGTCACTCCTAGCGGTGCTCAGGGAACCATATGGTCAGCTGTGTGCAAGGAAAATGCCCTACCCACTGTGCTATCGCTCCAGCCCCCCGCCCCAGGATTCCTTTTAAATGTGATCAATTTTGCATATGGTAGTACCCAAACATATTTCTCCTTTCTTGATTTCATGGTAAACAGTGTAGTAAAGAGAACTGCATTTGGGGACTTGGGGCTGAAGGATGATACTAAGAATGATGACGGCAAAAATGCATGTCCTGCAGACCCCAAAGTCACACACACTAGGGCCTGACTTTAACAACAGTCTTTTGTTTTTTAATTGAATCACATGAGAACAGTTACAAAGCTTTCAGAATTAAGTCTTAGTCATACAATGATCAAATAACCATCCCTTCACCAGTGCACATGTTCCACCACCAAGAACTTCAGTATACCCCCATCCCATCCCCCACCCTGCCTGTGTGGCAGATGATTTCACTTTACTCTCTCTTTACTTTGATTGCATTCAATTTTAGATAGAAAACCGACTATTGCTATTTGGAATTTTCCCCCCAACAATCAGACCTGCCAAAAAGGCATCATTAGATCATTTGTTTTCTATTGCTGATAATGAAGAGCGTATGATGTTGCACGGCTGTGACAGCGGCTGCGCAGTTTTGGAATTCTAGTATTCTAGTAATTAGGTCCAGAGATATTTCTTCCAGTAGCCGCTGTGTTCCAAGATTGGTTTGTGTGCCTCTGGGATCATGGCTGTTCAGGAGCGGAGGAGCTGTTCATGGGTGACCACTCAGGGTCTCATTTGAGCAGGAGGCAGGGCCAGTTCTGCTCCCCCCCCCTCCGAAATCGCAGGATTCCTCATGCTTCCCATTACTGCAAGCTCCTACCTCTCCGTCCACTTGGCTCTGAAAGGTGGTAGTCGCCATCCTGCCGCAAAGGGGAAAAGGCCATGGGACAAAAACCCCTTCCCCTCCTCGGAGGCTGCACGGGGCAGTAGCTTAGTTCATAGTCCAGGAGCATTTCTGCCAGCAGCCGCTACGTTCCAAGATTGGTTTGTGTGCCTCTGGATTCATGGCTGCTCAGGGGCGAGGGAGCCATTCCTGAGTGATTTTTTTTTGTATATCAGGAAAGGATGCGTGGCCGCGTAAGCACCTATGCGGTTTAGAGAAATAGTCCCGTTCCCCACATAGCTGTGTTAGTAGAAGCTCAGTGTCACCGGGATTCCAACTGGAGAAGGCGGGGACTCTGCACCTTCTCTGTCTGGGGCACCCCGGTGTTGTCGGCCTGGTCTGGGGTCGGGAGCATTCTCTGGCTTGTGGTGCCCACCGGTCAGGATTCTTCACTGCTGAGTGCGGCAAGATGGTGCTGGGGGCGGTTGAGGGCGTGACTTCCCGTGTTAGGGGCGGGCTGGAACCACCCAGCTCCAGTGCCCCCATGAGGGTTTGGAGAAATAGTCCCGGTCCCCACCTACTGGAGCCATGTTAGTGGAAGCTCAGTGTCATCAGGATTCCATAACAACAGTCAATCTTTAAACAGTGTGGGGGTGAGGGGCACTGAGCGCTCAAGCCTGTCACTGAAATTAAAGGATGCACAAGCCGCTGGTCTGACCCCAGACCTCTGTTATCCCTGCTTTTGCAACTGAAGCTGACTGGATCTGTGAAAAAATCCTATTTTTTCCTATTTTGTGGGGTCCAAGCAGTGCATATTGTTCCAGAATCAACTGTAGTTAATACCGGAAGAGGTTTTTGTCTTGGCCTGGGGGATAAGAACTGGCCTAAGGTTCTGAAGCCAGAATTAACCTCCTGCCTCTTACTAGAGCTGGAGGATGTGACTGGTTCCCCCCTGTGAACTGGGCGTCACAGTGATACTCAGCTCAGAAGGATGGGGAGGAGATGCCACGGCAGCTGGGGACACTGGCCGCCGCAGCCTGCCTCCTCACCACTGCAAAGCGTGCTCACACAGCGAGTGAGGGATGCTTTTTATTTTATTTCATTTTGTAGCTACTTATTTGTTTTTTAGCCATGCTTGGCAGTGCTCAGGGATCACTCCTGGCAGGGCTCAGGGGATCATGCATGATGCCAGGAATCAAATTTGTGCCGGCCACGAGCAAGGCGAGTGTCTGACCAATTGGACAGCTCTCCAGTCCCCAGTACAATCTATAAAGAACCATTTGCTAAGTTTTGTGGCTAACTTCCAAAGCAGCCAGAGAAAGGGGAAGCGGAGGGCGAGACAGCTGAACTTGGAGGAACAAAGAGGCTTGTGGAGTCAACAGCACGCCCAGACTGTGAGGAAGGCGGCTCGTCCTGCCTCCAGCCCTGTCTGCAGCTTCCGAGGAAGAAAGCAAGAGGCGAAGCACACCCGCCAGGAGCCAGGTTCAGGGTCCATGGGGGAGGGCGAGAGGTTCACTGCTGCTGGGGATTAGTGGCCCGAAACCTTGCAGCAAGGACTGGGGTCCCCAGCGCCCAGGAAGGTGTCTTCTCAGAATAAGCCGGGCTGCTCTTTAGGCTAGGACTTTTGTTGCTTTTGTTATTGTGGGGCCAAATCTGGCAGTGCTCAGGGCTTCCTTGAGGCTCTGTTCTTAGGGATGACTCCTGATGGTCCTGGGGCACCCTATGGGGATTGAACTCTGGGTGGCCCTGTGCAGAACAAGCCCTCCCCATTGGATATCTGTAGGCCTCCCACACCCCTCCCCCAAAGGGTTGCTTAAATCTCCATTACAGAACGTTTTTGAGCACACGAACGAGAAGAGCTGAGAGTGTCATGCGTCCCTGGTGAGATCTCAGCTCAGACTGTCCCAGCCTCCTGGTCATGGGCTTTTCATCCATAACGGCTCATCTTGGCGCTGCATTGAGCTTTAACCATTGATCCTTAGCGCAGCTGAAGCAAGAGCACATACCCGCTGTGTCTGGCCTCAGTGCTGGCACTGCCTGTCTGTCGGGGGGCTGATGCTCACGTGGCTGCACCACCTCTTGCTGCAGACTCTGCACAGAGTCAGACACCCTGAGAGCCACTTTCTGGGTGGCCTCTGGGGGTCCCAGAGAGAAGAACCTGCAACTTACACCCAGATGTTGTAAGGCAGCTGAGAGGGGAGGTCGGTAGCTTACACCCAGATGTTGTAAGGCAGCTGAGAGGGGAGGTGGGCAGGTCTGCGAGTGGACAAGGACGGCCAGCTGCCACACACACAATAGCAGGAGAGAATGTCGGCACAACTGTGGCTGGTCTTGCGTCTGAGCCAAAGTTCACCTAATGGGCTTGTGGCATAGACACCCCTGCTGGTCTCTGCCCAGCTCCTGGCCTGCCCGCCTGCTGGCCACCCCGGGCTTATGCTCCCCTTTCTAGCCCTTCTCTCCCCAGACAAGCGCCATGCCCAGGTGAATCACGGGAAATTGACATCAGACATGACTTTACCTTTGTGACACCTCCTGGTACACGGGAGGTGCTCAGAACCGTGCAATCAGCAAACACGGACACACACTTCCACAGCCTAGGCCTGTCAGTTGCGAACCGCAGCTCCAGGCTGGCCCAGGAACAGAGCAAAGTGGCCGGGAAGCGCTCGAGTTCCACAGGAGGAGAGGAGATCTTTATTTATTTATTTATTTTTGACTTTTTGTTTTTTAAAAAGTTAATTATTTTTTATTTTTTAATTGAATCACCATAAGAAAAGTTACAAAGCTTTCAGGTTTAAGTCTCAGTCGTACAATGATCAAACACCTATCCCTTCACCAGTGCATCTGTTCCACCACCAAGAACCCCAGTATACCTCCCATCCCACCCCACCCCTCGCCTGTGTAGCTGATGATTTTCAATTTTTTGACTTTTTGACACATGGAGATGCTTAGGGTTACTCCTGGCTCTGCACTCAGGAATCACTCCTGGTGGTGCTCAGGGGACCATATGGGATGCCGGGATCAACAGGCTATCTCTCAAAATGTAGGAATACTCATGACTCTGAGAATCCAGAGCCAGACAACCCCCGTCATAGAGCCAGGACTGAAGCCAGCTGCCCTGCACGAGTCAAGCTGACTTGCTGGATTGTCGGATCTGGGAAGCATTAACAAGAGGCCCCTGAGAGGGTCCAAGCAGCAGGCTGATGCATTATTAAAAATAACACCACTTGGCATGTCCTGGACAGTGAGGAACTTCAGGTGAAGAACAAAAGTCGAGGGAACAAGGCTAGGTGATTCTAACAGAATGCTGAACTTCCCACTGGCGGTGTGCCAGGGGCACTGCCCACCCACCCCAGCCCATCCTGGGGGGCTTTGAGCTGTCCTGAGGTAAAGCAAGTCCAGGAAAACGAGTGGGCACTGTGGGGGCAGCAGCCTGGCACTTCTTACCTCTTTGCTCTGTCTTTCTCATCTTCATCCATTAGATTTTCTGTGCAGTTTTTCCTGTGAAAAAAGAACATATGATTACTGTCTGTTTCTAGAACTTTCTCCTGAGTCTTCCTAGTCTGTGACCATTTTGGCCTCACGCCAGAGCTTTCAAGCTTTTTGATCCCAGTCACTCTTTATATGCTCAAAAATTATTAAAGGCTGTTTGGTTTCGTTTGCATTGGTGCTGGGGAGATTGAACGTAGAATCTTATCCCTGCAGAGCACATGCTCTACCCCCGAGCCACAGACAGAACCTCCTGAGGTTCCGAAGAGCTCTGGCGTAACAGCTGAGAAATCCTCTATGTGCAGGTGCTTATCGTGTTCAGAATTCAGAAACCTCAGGAGAAAGGCACTGGGCGCTCAGGAGTGTGAGGCCCACCGCTACTGTGAGAGAGTGCTCCGGCCCCATGGTACCCAACGCCCAGGCGGCACTGAGAACTTCTGTCTTGAGGCAGCTTGATGAAGCATCTGTTTACTTCAAGCTTGAACTCCAGAACAGGTCACAGGGAAATGTCTCCCTTCTTTCAAACACACATGCTGGAGAATGCCTCAGAGCAGGAGCTGTGGAGGACAGCGCTTCCCAACAGTTTCCCAGTGGTTGCCCCCCATTTCTTTCCCATGCCCCCACCGAGCTGGCCCCCTAGTCATATGCTGTGATTCTCCGTTCGTGTGATTTTCACCTGTTGCTCCCTTGAAATGTGCCGGGGGCCGTGGCGGGAGTGTATAGGCCCTGGCTGAGAAATGCCGCTGAGAGCACTCAGGACCCCCCAGTGATTTAAAGCACATGACGGACCACGCTGAGAAATAGTCCGGAACATTCTCGCAGCCACAAGACAGCCTCAGTCTTGCGTGCTCTGCCCTCCCAGGCCTGGCTGCGTTCCCCTCCGGCCTGATCCCGTTTCCTCTCCTGCCACGTACCACAGAGGAAGGCAGATCCTCCAACCATGCGCAGTCCCGCCCTGCTCAGCCCATACAGGCGCACTTCGGTGGTGTCGGGGCTCCAGAGAGGGGAAGGCAGCGTGGCCGACCTCCAGGGTGGGGACGGGAGAGTCTGAGTCACTCTCCCACACAGCCTTCTCCTCAGGGGCCCAGAGACCGAGCCAGAGACCGAGACATACACTTTGCAAACACACACCGTCTATTCTCAAAACGGGGTGTTTGGCGCAAGCCGTCCACAAATGTCTCTGAGATGATTCGGTTTTACGATTTAGGTAAGCTGTACACAGGCAGGGGTCCAAGTCAAGAGGAGAGAAATCCTGTAGCCCTGGACATGCAGAACTACAGCCCCCTGCCCCCAGCCATGGCAGAATTTGTAAGAAGAACGCGCAGCAGTCTGGGAATTGCATGGCAATGGCATTGGCTTAACACAGCTGCAAGGAGGCGTCTGCCTGACACTCTCCACATTCTATCTGTTCAAAGTCTTAAGAGATGAGAAGCGCAGTGTTGAGCCCCTTAACGAGGCTCTGTCCCAGGTCTGTGGCCCTGAGTCAGCCGCTGTGTCCCGGGCGTGCAGTGAACAGTGCCAGCCAAACCCAGGGAACGGTCCCAAGGTCCGGAACCCTTCCTGAAGGATGAGGGGGCTTAAAACCGAAAGACCTACAGATGACTCAGGGCCATTCTTCACCTCTTGGTCGTCGCTGGTTTAGATCTACTTATCCTCGCCTGCTTCTCCAGCCCTGGAAGCCGGATCATCAGCACACACCTCCTTAGCTCCCCGACTCTCCCATCCCCTTCAGCCGAATCCCCTCGAATCCCCGTGTCACTGCCTGTGTGACAGGAAGGTGGAGGGCTCTGGTCCCCGTGACACTTGCCCCAGGATATCCGTCTCTGGGCACTCCTGCACTCCTGCTGTTTCTGTCTCCCACACTCTCTTCACTGAGAGGAGAAGGGTGCATGGTGGTGCTCAGGGGCTACTCCTGGCTTCGTGCTCTGGAGAGACCTGGAGGTCCTTAGGGCACCAAGAGCAACACCAGGCTCGGAAGGGACTGGCTGCATGCAAGGCAACCCCTTCCCTGTACTATCCCTCTGGCCCCACTTTAACTTAAAAGATGGTGTGTGTCAAGGCTCAATGCTTACCAACATATCAGTAATCTCTTAGAGAAGGACTCACTGGCCCCTGGGGAGAATACAACAATCTTCACACACTCTTTGCTAAGGAAGGTATTTTGGAGCATTTTCAGCAGATTCTTCATAACGAACAATACAAAATAAATTATTTCAGTTCTACTTTGGGGTAGGGGTTGGGGTTTGGTATGGAAACATCTGATGTATGGTGATGGGAAGGTGTCATAGTGGTGGGATTGGTGTCCAAATATTCATTGTATCATTGTATTATTATCATCCCGTTGCTCAAGGATTTGCTCAAGCGGCATCAGTAATGTCTCCATTGTGAGCCTTGTTGTTACTGTTTTTGGCATATCAAATACACCACAGGGAGCTCTCTAGGCTCTACTGTGTGGGCGGGATACTCTCTGCAGCTTGCTGGGCTCTCCAAGAAGGATGGAGGAATCGAATCCGGGATGGCCGCATGCAAGGCAAACTCCCTACCTGCTGTGCTATCGCTCCAACCCCATTCGAATATTAAATGTAATCAAATACTGTGAACTGCTTTATAAAAGTAAAATAAAATTTAAAAAAGTGTACGTGTGTGTGCGTGTGCATGCATGTGTGTTCATCTCTGTGTGTGTGAGCATGTGTGTGTGCATGCGTCTGTATGTGTGTGTGCATGTATGTGTGTGCCTGTGTGCATGTGCATGTGTGCATGCATGTGTGTGTGCATGTGTGTGCACACATATGTGTGTTTGTGGGGGGGTGGAGACACAGTGAGCCCAGCGGGTAAGGCCCACGATTCAGGTACGCTGTGTCCTCCTCGCCCCCCTCCCATATGCTCCTCCAGCCCCTGCGTGCAGAGCCAGGAGTGAACTCAGCACAGCTGTGCTCAGGCCCCAAAACAGCAACAAAAATGAGGGGTAGGGTCACTGGAAGACAGCAGTCGGGGCGCATTTCTTGTGCATGCCCAGCGCAGGTGCCACCGTAGGCTGGCCTCTCCCCATCCTCTGCCCTGACAGGGATTACCTGCCTGGGGCCGGGAGCACTGATGGCCCCTCTCGAGCACTGCTGAGGCCTTCCCAGGAAGGCTATGGTGAGGAGCAAAGCACAGCAAAGCTGCACTTTCACTGTTTGCTTTGGGGTCCCACCCAGGCCACACACCTCGTCTACACTCGGGGTCACTGCTGGCTGGATAGGGGACGATGTGCGGCTTCAGGGACCAAACCTATCTGACCCTGCACCAGCCAAGTGCCTTCCCCACTGCATATTTTTCTGGAAGAAGTTTTTCTGGCAAAAGTTTGTCACTTTTAAAGTCCTATTCCCAGGCACGGGGCCCGTGGCAGCACAGCTACGATGCCCGACACACTAGAACTCTGTCACTAGCCAATCGAAAACTGTCCATTAGAGACTCAGCCGCCTGCTCCCCAGGCCCACAGCTACCCCATCCCACTCCTGCCCCAGGTGTCCCATCTCTGTGTGACCCCTTTGTGATTCTTTTGAGATGAAACACAGCATAACTGTCCTCAAGATCCAACTTGTCTCCTTCCTTCTGAGGTTGACTCTTTTTTTTTGGGGGGGGGTTACTCCTGGCTCTGCACTCAGGAATTACTCCTGGCGGTGCTCAGGGGACCATATGGGATGTTGGGAATCGAACCCGGGTTGGCCGCATGCAAGGCAAATGCCCTCCCCGCTGTGCTATTTGTGCTATTGCTCCAGCTCCATGAGGTTGACTCTTACCCCATTGTGTTTAAGCACCTTTTGCTCGCCCCTTCCTGGGCCAGGGCGGTGAGTACTGTGCTTCTTACCCCCCATGAGGGCTGAGCACTTGCCACTTGGGTACTTGTGTCACTCTTACTCCACACACAGAGGCGTGGAGGGGTCTGAGAGCACCCACAGGGGAGAGCGTCAGAGGGAAGCGCAGCAGTGCAGGGAGTCTGCTCAGGGAGACACAGAGCAAAAGGAACCGCCAGACTCACTGAATCCCCTGGGCAAGCAGGGGCTGGGGCGAGGAACGGAAACGGGGTCTTTTGGCGGAAGGGCAGCACCCAAACTTTAGGGCTGGGTGCCAAGAATTTGACAACATGGGGAGGTGTCCATTAAGGTAAACATCTGACAGGCTACAATTTGTAAACTAATGAAAATCAATTAAAAATTGGGGAACTAGGTACAAAGGAAATTAGAGAGAAATTTGTGGAGTGGCAGTAACTCTTCTCACCTCTACAACAGTTCTGGAAGGCAGGATTTTGTACAGGTATTTTCCTATGCCCACAGGATTCCAGGGCAGGAAGTGAGCACAAAGGAAGGAACAGAAAACTCAGTTTGGAACAGAGAAATAAACATGTCCTTGAGCTTAACCAGGAGAGACTGGAGCGGCAGAAGCATTAGCGGTAACTGTCCACCCGAGGCCGGCATGTGTGGGCTCTAGAGTCCGGGTTCTGTCAGGGCGGGGTGCAGTGCAGGGGAGCTAGTGGACGACGGCGTCCTGGGCAGGAAGGCAGGCCACGGACACCTGTGGCGGAAGTCACCAACATTCGTGCCTGGGGATGGAGTGGTAAGTATGGGGGAGGCATTTGCCTGCATGCAGCTGATCCGGGTCCCACCTCTGGCACCACATCTGGTCCCCCAGCACCATCTGGAGTGATTCCTGAGTGCAGAGCCAGGGGGTGCCCCAAGCCCAGTCACGTGAGTCCCCAAACAAGATGAAACAAAACAGACCCCAAATCTGCACGTACTGGCCGTGGAACTAGCTGCTCCTGGGAGGCCTGTTCCCGTCGGCCCCGTCTCTTCTTTTCCTTTCTCCTTTCTCTCTCCTGCCTGCCACCCTTCCCTCCATCCTTTCTTCTTTCATTCCCTCTGTCATTTCTTCTTTCCTTCCCTCCGTCCTTTTTCTTTTCCTTTTATCCTTTCCCCCTCCCTGCCTCCTTTCCCTCTAACTCCCTTTCTTTTCCTTTTTTCTTTTTAAATGGCTTATTTGTGTTCATCTCATTGATTTGTAGAAATGTGTCTTTTCTGGAGATAATTTTGTTTGGTTTGGGTTTTGGGTCACACCTTGTAATGCTCAATCCTGGGAGTCAGACCCAGTGGTGCTGGAGGGACCCAGTGGTGGTGCTAGGGACAGGGTCTGGGCCTCCTGAATAGAAAGCAAGTCCCCAGGGTCTTTAGGCTCCTCGAGCCCTGGACATGAGGATTCTGGCAGGTACGTGCATTGTGAACACTTCTCCCAGTCGCTGATTGGCCTTCTTAATTTCTTGGTGGTGTCTTTTGATGAATAATTTAAATGTTGATAAAAGCTCAATTCACATGGTTTTAATTTTATAGTTAGTGATTTTGGGGTCCTGAGAAATGTTCACCACCTCAACATCATGAAACATTGGTCTATGTTGCTATGTTTTCTTCTACAATCAATAATTTTACTTTTCATATCTAGATTTTTGGTCCACGTAAATAAAATTTTCAGGAAGTAGTTATGGATCACCTTATCCTCCAGGCTGGACATTTGATCATCTAGGATTAGTTACTGGAAAAATGTTTGTTCTCTGTTTGAATTCAATGACAATTTAGTTGAATTTCTTGTGTGACACTCTATATTTACTCACTCTTGGCTGAGTTTCATTTCTTTTTCTTTCTTTTTTTTTTTTTGGAGGGGGGCACACCCAGTGATGCTTGGGCTGACTCCTGGATCCTGTTGGTGCTCAGGGGACCCTATGGGATGCCGGGGACCCAACCTGGGTCGGCCACATGGAAGGTAAACGCCCTCCCCACTGTGCTATGGCTCCTTCCCTGCTCCACTTCTTAGCAAGGTGCAGCTCATCCCATATGGCGCTTAGTAACTCTGTGGACAGTGGATAAGAGAAGGAAGAGACGAAGAAAGACAGAGGGAAGAGGGCAGGATGGGCCAGCCATTCCCATCCGCATGTGAACTCTCTCAGCCAGTCTCTGGGTGAGTCAGGGAACCCAGTGGAGCAGTTATAGGGTGCATCTAAAGACAGGATCACGCCCTGGAACCACATTAAAATAAAAAGCTTCCTCTGTCTCTCCCCTCTCGCTCTCCCTCTCTCTCTCCCCGCTTCCTCTCTCTCCCTTTCTCTCTCTCTCTCTCCTCCTCTCCCTTCCTCTGTCTTTCCCTCTCTTTCTCCCTCCCTCTCTCCCCATCTCTCTTCCCCTCCCCCCATATCTATTGACTGTAGGGCATCTCAGAGACCTGAGGACATCCTAACAGTCCCTCACCAATCCCTGCTGCCGCCATGTCTGAAGAAAGCATGATCTCTTTCCATGCCCATCCGGCGCCATGGGTGACCAGAGGTTGCCCCAACCAGGTGCCGCCTTCCTGCCCACAGGGCCAGCTGCCCAGAGGCCCGGCTCTGTAGACGCCCCCTGGACGGGCCCCCTGGAGCAGAGCCGAGGCTTCTCTGCTGCCTGTCTGTGGAGGGGGTGGATGCCAACTTCAAGTCGCCACTTTAACTTCGATTCTTAAAGCAGGCCAGTCCCAACTGCACAGTCGTGTTCTGCACCAAGCTCCTTCCCCGAAGGGTGAGCCCAGCTGTGCTGAGGTCGGCAGGAAGCAGGGGCCAGGTGAACGTCATTGACACTTGGGGGCGGGGGAGTGTGTGAAGATGCTTGTGCAGCCCAGAGGCAGAGCAGGGGAGAACGAGCCCGGGAGGCCAAGAGCAGCCTCAGGAGCCCCCGCAGGCTCCCCCTCTCCACCCAAACATTAAAAACAAGGACAAGGGGGACTCGCCCAGGGGGGCGACAGGAGGGCCCTGACTGTACAGTCTAAGAGGAACATGAGCCTGACGAGAACCTGGCACAGTGTCTGACACAGAGGCCGACGGGGCTGAGCTGCTGCGCCACAGCATCATCGTGAGGATGAGGCAAATGCCTGATCGCCAGCACTGGGCGTGAGTCTTAAAACATCTTTGGGTGAGGCAAGGCGTATGTCTCCACCCAGCAGTAATGCCGAGAAGGGCGCGCACATATGTGTGTGTGTGTGTGTGTGTCTGTGAGTGTGTGTCTGTGTGAGTATGTGTGTGTGTCTCTGTGTGTGTCTATGTGTGACTGTGTGTGAGACTGTATGTGTGTGTGAGTGTGTGTGTCTGTATGTGTGTGTATCTGTATGAGTATGTGTGAGTGTGTGTGTGTGTGACTGTGTGAGACTGTGTGTGTATGTGTCTGTGTGTGAGTATGTGTGTGTCTGTGTGTGTGAGTGTGTGTGTGGGTACATAGCAAAAGGACACACAGGCACACACACTCACACTCTCTCACACACACTGACACTGCCTGGAGTGGACATGGCCCCAAGTTGGGAGTGAGCACGGGGGCGAGGAGGACACGGAGTGAGCTTGGGAGGCAGTGACTGCACACAGCAGCCCTCATGCACTCACAAGGCTTTCGAAATGATGGTCAAGAAGAAATTTCTGCTCTAAGGGCTTGGTCCTTTCCCGCAGCTCTGAGCGTGGGTGAACAGTCAAGTGGGTGGCTATTTCCTCATGCCCAGTGACCCTGGACCCCCTGGGTGTCTGTGAGGGGTTTCCAAAGAGGGTTCAGGAAATGTGAATGACTCTGTAAAGTGGGAGTTGCTTTTTCTTAAAAGGTGACCTAGAACGTCTTCTAGACAAAGCCCCTGACCTGCAACCCATTTACAGACATTGTAAACGCCAGTTATAATTATAGACTAGATGAAATGAGCAGATGTGGCTGTGTGCCAATAAAGCTTTATTTACAAAGATGATCAGTGTGCCAGCCAGCCTCCCTGCACTCACCACTCAGCTTCCCTCTGCAGTGTCTCTTAAGGAACTTTCTGTGCGGCTTCTATGGAACCAGGGGTTACTCATCATCAATTTTCCCTGAAATGACTACCAGAAGGCAGTTCTGAGGCAAGGGAAATGTTTCCACAAATTAAAATCGTGATATTTTCAAATTGGCTTGGAAATAGTTTGAATTACAAGTCCCAAGTTAGCTTGAAAATCCCAGTATTCCTGCCCACCACACCAACTCAATCTGAGTTAATTTCTGTTCAGTGAAAGGGCACAAACATTGAAAACAAGGACAAGTGAGAACCACGATTCTCCGCAAATGACGCTTCTTGACCGTCAGTAGCCAGGGTGCCTCCCCCGCCAGGCGGCCCTGGAGGGACCCCCCGTCATTTGCGATGAGTGTCTGGATCTTGCGCAAGAGAGCTTGAAAATGATTTCTCCTCATCTTAGTTAAGAAATGACATGGCGCTGAGGAACGCTGGCAGATGAGCGCCTCTGCCCTCCTCGGAGGCTAGGGTGTAACGTCAGGATTTTAGTTCTGCTCCTCCAGCGAACGCCATTTGGGTGGTGATTTGCTGGCTGGGCACTGGGAGGCAGCTGCTCTCCCCCGCTCCCCACTGCCCTCTGCACCTGGCCGAGGCTCTCCAGGACACACAGGAGGTCACTGACAGCACTGGGCTGGTGCTGGGGCCAAGCGGCACCTTGGGCCCTCGAGGTAGGCCGCTGAGTGGTCCCTGAGGGGTCCAGCGGGCCCCACATCCCCTCCCACTGACGGTGATTCTTCTGCCCCTGCAGGCTCTGCTGCCTCCGAGAAAGAAGGTGACGCCTGTCCCCGCCGCAGCCACTCCTGCCTCCCTGAGCAGCATCTCTCATGGGGGATGAGCCTGGGGGTCTCACCGAGAGAGTTCCAACAAGGATCCAAGATGTGAGGCCTCAACCTCAGCAAGCTTCTGTGGTCATGCCAAAAGGACCCCACGGTTTCCCCTGGATAATCTGGGCATTATTTGTTGGTCACAGTTCTTATTCCCCTCCCCCCAACAGTCCGAGGGTTCATTTTTTAAGGAAATAATGACATAAGCAATGAAGGAATGGATGGAAAAACTTAGAACATTTGTTATAAAGTGCATTTGCAATGATGTCTTTGGGTCAGCAAGGAATTCCCAAAATAAAATGACTGTCCACAGGCTTGTCTGAGGGGGACAGTGTGCGGTCAGGGTGTGGACATTGACATCTAGAAGAATCAGCAACAGGGCCGGCCCTGGCAGCGTGCGAGTCATGTGCAGAGCTGAGGGGTGCAGCTACAGTGGGAGCTGCCAGTTGGTGCCCCTAGGGGCCATGAACTCGGACTCTGTCCCTCGGGAGGCCGGGTGGTCAGGCTCCTTCAGCCCTGGGAGTGCTCCCCGTGGCTGTGCTCAGCTTGCAAGGACAACAAAAGGAAAGATGGCCTTGAAGCACGAGGACGGCGCATGAAGCGCAGCACTCTGGAACCCAGAGCTTCGGGAGTGAAGAACAGGAATGGGTGACGCTGAGTGGGGAGGCAGCCTGGGGGAGTGAGGAGAGGTGGGGGGGCAGGCCCTGCGGGGCACTGTGGCAAGAAGCCTCTCAGCTGTGAGAGTGAGGCCCGGGTGACAGCTGCCCGAGTCTCTCCGGTGCTGGACTTGCCCCAGTGACTGCCCAACGCCTGCCCTCCGGCTGCTGCCCGCCCTCTCCACAGCAGGCGCCTCCCAGAGAGAGCTGCCTTCAGCTGCCCCTGTGACCTCTGGACTCTGCTCCAAAGGAACATGACAGACCCAGATCTTTCTTGCCAGAGGGATCAGGGCGCTAGCTGGACTCTTCACGGGTAGTGTGACTGGCAGTGGCTGCCCAGCGTTAAAGTGCTCAGGGACCCACCCAGCGCAACGCAGCCTCCGCAAGAATCTGGGCTGGTGCCAGGAGACTGATCTTGGTAGATGATGCTCAGACTTCTGTGTCTAAGCCCAATATCAGACCTGAATCCATAAGGTACAGAGAGGAAAATGTAGGCAGAACTCTCCATTACATTGAAGCTAAAAGCATCTTTAAGGATGAAACAGCACTGACCATGCAAGTGGAAACAAACATAAACAAAAGGGACTACATCAAACTAAGCTTCTGCACCTTAAAAGAAACAGTGACCAAAATACAGAAAGAGCCCACAAAATGGGAAAGAATATTTACCCAATACCCATCTGATAAGGGATTAATATTCAGGATATACAAGACACTAGTAGAATTATACAAGAAAAAACCTCCAACTCCATCAAAAAATAGGGAGAAGAAATGAACAGAAGCTTCCTCAAAAAAAGAAATACAAATGGCCAAAAGGCACATGAAAAAATGCTCCATATCGCCAGTCATCAGGGAGATGCATATCAAAACAACAATGAGATATCATCTCACACCACAGAGACTGGCACACATTCAAAAGAACAAAAGCAACCAGTGCTGGTGTGGATGTGGGGAAAAAGGGATGCTCTTTCACTGTTGGTGGGAATGCTGACTGGTCCAGCCTTTCTGGAAAACAATATGGACAGTCCTTCAAAAACTAGAAACTGAGCCTCCATATGACCCTGCAATGCCACTTCTGGGAATATATCCTGAGGATGCAAAAAAGCACAGTAGAAATGACATCTGTACCTATATATTCATTGCAGCACTCTTCACAATAGCCAGAACCCAGAAACAACTGAGTGCCCGAGAAGAGATGACTGGTTAAAGAAACTTTGGTACATCTACACAATGGAATACTATGCAGCTATTAGGAGAGATGAAGTCATGAAATTTGCTTATAAGTGGATAGACATGGAGAGTATCATGCTAAGTGAAATGAGTCAGAAAGAGAGGGATAGACATAGAGGGACTGCACTCATTTGTGGAATATAGAATAATATCACATGAGGCTGACACCCAAGGACAGTAGATACAAGGGCCAGGGGGATTGCCCCATAGCTGGAAGACTGCTTCATGAGTGGAGGGGAGAAGGCAGATGGAATAGAGAAGGGATCACTAAGAAAATGATGACTGGAGGAATCAGTCGGGATGGGAGTTGTGTGCTGAAAGTAGATAATGGACCAAACATGATGACCTCTCAGTATCTGCATTGCAAACCATAATGCCCAAAAGTAGAGAGAGAGTATGGGGAATATTATCTGCCATGGAGGCAGGGGGAGGGTGGGAAAGGGGGGATAGTCCCAGGATATTGGTGGTGGGGAATGTGCACTGGTGGAGGGATGGGTGTTTTATCATTGTGAGATTGTAACCAAAACCAAAACCAAAACCAAAGATTGTGAGCTTGTAACTATCTCACAGTGATTCAATAAAACAAAACAAAACAAAAACAAAAAACAAAAACCCCTTCAAGCCCAGATGTGTTGTGTGTGGGAATCTCCTCTCAGGCCAGGCTGCTTCCCTCTTCTATCTGTTCCCGCCACTCCTTGAGACACCAGGGCCTTGGGGAGGGGACAGCTGGGAGGAAGCCACTGGGACAGGGGGTGGGGGGCGCGTGGAGGGGGATTGGCTGCAGGATGGAATCTGCCAGGTCACTTCCCCTCAGCACTGGCCAGTGGGGGAAGCACGATGCATCTCCTGGAATTAGGGGACACCCAGGAGAGACAGGACAGTCACCAGCCCACCCCGCCAGCACGAGCACACTTGGGTGGAGGCTGGGCCCGGCAGCCACGACACGGAGTAGCCACGGAGCGGATGTGCCAGTTCCCCTCTCAGGAAGTCCCACAGCCCCTCACAGTCTGGGGAGAAGCCCCCTGGGGTGGGAAGCTCCCAGCCGGGTGAAGAACAGGTTCGAACCTGCCAGGCCCCATGCCCTGCATCCAGCCCACGGAGCGGCCATGCCCTGACTGAGAATGTCCGTCGTGCCCGCCTGGACAAGGGTCCCGCTTCCCCACTGCTTGTGTGCTCGAGCCAGAAGCCGCCTCAGCAGCTCTCCCTCCTCACACCTGCCCGGGAGAAACCAGGAAAGCCCAAGAGAACTGAGGTGTTTCTCCTCACAAATGGACTGACCCTTCCTCTCACAGAGGCTGGTGACGTGGCGCCCATCAATGCCCGGCTCACCCCTGCCTCCCCCGAGCCCCAGCTCCCGGGCGCCAGGAGACTGAAGACCGACCGCCTCAGTCATGAGAGTTCAGTCGGGCCCTGGCGGGGGCAGCAGAGGTGCAGGCCGGGCGAGTCCCTGAGCCGGAGGAATGCCAGAGGAGTTTAATCCCTCCCCCTCCCCCGACGACTCTCCACAGACAACACCCTGTGTCCACACGAACCCCAGGGAAATGTTCCTGCGAAGCATGAGTGCTAGTATGTCTTCCCATGAAATGTGTGCTGCTAACAGCATGGTGGGCCCAGAGGAGATCACGCCGAGGGGAGTGGTCGGAGGAAGGGACAGACTTGGGGTGACCTCTCAGACGCGCGGTGGCCTCTGAGACGTGCAAGGGAGCGTTGCAGGGCTCAAGGCAACGTGGGGTGTCTGAGGCCACAGAGGCGAGCCGGGTGCTGAGGGGGCCGGGTACACTATGGTGGGGGGTTCTGAGGGTTCGCATGTGCATGAGAAACCATCCGGAATGGTATCATGAACCACAGAATCCCAGTTTTAGAAAGAAAAAGATATTAATATACAAAGTAACACCCATTGCTCCCCCCAGGCCACTTGGCACAGCTCGGTGGGCGCGCTTGGGGGCAGAACTCCACGTGGGCCCCCACCCCACCAGATGCTGCCACCTTCCAGGCCCTTCTGGCTCTCTGGAGTGATGCCCATCGCCCTGTCGCTCTCTGCCCACTCTCCTCTTTATCCCTCAGCCCCCCGGCTCAGTGGGGAGGGCAGCGGCACTGTCCCCTCACCTCCTAGAGGCTCCTGGGGCAGCCTCGCATGGCCTCTGGGCAGCCCGGCCTCCCCCAGCCCATCAGTTTCGGCCGCAGGGATGGAGAAGTGGCGCCCAGCGTCCATGCACATTTCCCAAGTTTCCAAGGAAGTCGGGCCTGTGGCCCCAGCAATCACTCGCTGGAGGGTAGGAGGCAAGAGAGGGGGGTCTGGCACACACACAAGCCGTCCCCAAGTCCCCTCAGGCGCGGGCCTTACCCCTCAGCCTCAGGGCAAACAGGGTATGCAGATGAAACTGCACGTGCCCAGGAAGCGGCTGTCCGCACTGCTCAGAATGCGCCTCTCGGCCTGGGCCCCGGGACAGAGCTACCAGGCTTAGCCTGCTCGGGCAGACAGGAAAGTAGGTCAGGGTCCCAGTGAGAGGAGCCCCTGGCACACACTCGGACGCTCCAAGGCGGGGACTGGCCTCTGGGCCAGTGGGAGGCACTCTGACGGGCTGGAAGGAGGAACGCCCAGAGCAGGCGTAGGAAACGCTTCTGAAAAACTGCACAGAAAAAGCAAACACAAGAACAAAGCCCGGCCAGGATGGGCGCCTGGCTTGCTCGCGGGCAGCTCTGTCCCAGACAGATGCGCTCATGTCCTCTGTCCAACCCCCTGGCGAGGGGCTCACTGGCCCTGCGCACGCCCGGCAGCCGCCCCTCCAGCGCCCCAGCTCAGCACTTTCTGGGAGTGCGCCCGGGGGAGGCAGGCCTAGCCGGCCAGCTCTCTGCGCTGTCCTGGCGGCTGTCGGATGCCGAGCAACTTTTCCTGAAACCTGGAAGCCACATAAACCACCAGACACTTGGAGGGAATTCCTGAGCCCGGGCGATCTAACGTGCTTCCAGGAGCTGGTGTTTGAGATCAGGTTGCCTCAGGAGGACACAGTGCCAGGCTGAAGGCTGACCCGGGGGGCTCTGGGCCTCCAAGGAGGGTGGGACCCCCAGGCCAGCCCAGCTGTAGCTGCGGGTGCTCCCAGAACAGCAGCAAAGGAGAGCTGGTCTGTGGATTCCCACAGGTATCCTACTTTATTTTTTTTAGTTTTTACTCACTGTGGATTACAGAATTAAGAAGTCATTGATGACTGAGTTTCAGGCACCCAATGTCCCAATACCAATCCCTTCCCCTGTGTGCACTTCCCTCTGCCAATGTGCTTGGCGCCCTCCCACCCCCCACCCCCCACACTCCAACACCCCACCCCCGCCTCTAGAGAGGCCACCTTGCCCAACCCCGTGTCCTCCACCCGCCCCAAACCAGAGGCAAGCTTCCTGCTGAAGAACTTTCTGCTTTCTTTCTCTTGTCTTTTGGGCCATGTTATCTCCATGGTTTTCTTAATAGAGTAAACGGGCTGTGACCTGGGACAGACCACAGTATAAAATCTCTAAGTGTGGGCAGCTGCACCTCCTAGAAGCCTTTCTGCTAGAATCTAGGCACTGTCTGCTTGATTTCACTTCGCATGGCCCTTTGGCTTGGTTTTGTTCAGGGGCTCAGGGCCTATTCCTGGCTCTGAGCTCAGGGATGCCTCCTGGTGGGGCTCTGGGGACCATATGTGGTGCTGGGGATCAAGCCAGTTGGCGGTGTGCAAGGCAAGTGCCTTATGTGCTGTCCTGTGGCTCTGACCTCTGCTTTGTTTCATTTGGAAATAGGGAAAGACTGTCGAAGAATTCTCTGGAGGGACCAGAGCAGGGGTAGAGTGGGGAGGGTGTTTCCCAGGGACACGGCCAACCCTGGTCCCATCAGCATCATTGGGTGTGGCCCCAAAATAAAGAATCAAAAAGCAAAACCAAAAACAAACTCATTTTGGAAATGCAGCTCTGAAAATCCATGGCCTTGGCAATATTCACTGTGCCCTCTTCAGAAACATGTCTTCTGCGTCACTTTCGAAGCCAGAGATCCGAGATCCAGGTGTCCGTCCTTCCTTCTCTCCCATGCTCAGGGGTGGACCCACTCCCAGGCTGTGCCCCAGACAGTGACGGGAGGCCTCGCCTTCCAGTCACCACAAGTCACTCGAACTATCACAGCCCCTGTCGCTCACCTTCACAGGACTAGTGAGACTAGGGACACAAAATCTGCCAGACACTGAGACTGAGATGCAGGCGGGTGAATATTGGCTGGTAATCAGGAAGCCCGGGAACCACGACGCATATTAACCACAGGTCCTCATCATAGACATTAAGAAACTATATATTTAAACCCCAAAGATCTTTACCTGCTTTCAGACACCCAAAAAAGTAGTCCTTTTAAATGTGATTTACAGTCCTGAAGATTCCTCTCCCAGTGGCTTGGTTCCTCTCACGGACAGGGCTCCTCCCCTCTCCTCCGCTTTACCACAAGGCCACAACTACAACTTTGTTGAAACTCAGACATTCAGATGATTTAAAATGGTTAATTTTTTCATTTTGAGTCAATTTAACAAAGTTAAAAGTGAAATGTTGTTAAACTAAATGGGTTGCATTTCAGTCATATCCATTCTTTAAAACACGCATTAGTAGCATTATTTCAAAGCATGCTCAATTTATTTGATTTATTTAATTAAAAATCTCACGTGCTTAGCGGTATTAGAGTCCTACCTTTAAGTAAACTCATGACATCTTCAACCCTCATGGTATACAAAACTACCAGTTTCTTTAGAATAGAACTAAATAACCAGTCCAACGCCACACTCACATTTTTTGGATGTTATAAGAAACAGAAGTAAATTTTACTTTTACAAACTTGTTCGAAAGAAAAGAAAAATTAACGAACACAGAATAATAAAACAAAAGATATGTGGTTTCAATAAAAACACTTCAAACGTTGTCGTTATTTTGGGAGAACAACATACATTCATTGTGACTCAATCATTCTTTAAAGCGGAATGGTAAAGGATTGTAAGCCATTTTTATTAAAGAGTTGAGTTCTCTGTTATTTAGAGATATATGGGCAATTAGAAAAAAATGAGAGTAATAAGTATTAAATTAGTTTTTCCTGATTTTCTTCTAAAAGTAGTTTCTCATCGTTCACTCTTACTCATGCAAGCGTCTCTCCTCTTTCACATGGCTTAACTCTTTATTCTCCTTTGTTCCAGGGTAGAAGGAAAGTTTCTATTTTGGACAAATTCATGTCCAAGAATAACTCAGGTCACTTCCTCTGAACAAATATCTTGAGGTCATGAGCACTCTAGAAGAACTACAATGACATAGCATTCCTTAGCCATGGTCACTGACAGATTTTGTGTGTGTGTGTGTGTGTGTGTGTGTGTGTGTGTGTGATGGCAACACAGTGTCATATTACAGGCCAAGAGCACCCGGGGTAGGAGCAGGGATCCTACCAGAGACGGAACGAAGCCAGCTGCGCTGAATGCTTGCTTTCCACTGGCAACTTGCTTTTGCTCTTGGCCATAGAAAGAAAACTCAATGAATTTTCTATCTTCTCAAGGTACTGTTTGCTTCTGGAGCTTCTGAATCTCCTCGTTGGTTCGGCTAGACTGAGGGAGAAGGAGAGTGTGTGTAGGCGAGCAGTAGCATGAGTGGGGGGCGCAAGGCTCTCTCCTCACACGCAACTGAGCCCCATTCAAGCCCCGACAGCGAAGGTGGTCTACCAGACTCCAGGAACGACCCTAAGCACAGAGCCAGGTTAAGCTGAGCATGTAAAAAGCAAAAAGAAAAGAGAGAAAATCTGAAAAAAATGAAAGAAATAAGGAAAGAAAGGAAGAAAGAAATGAAGAAAGAAAGAAATGAAGAAAGAAAGAAAGAAAGAAAGAATGAAAGAAAGAAGGAAGGAAGGAAAGAAGGAAAGATAGGAAGAAGAGACAGACCAGAAAGAGAGAAAGAAACGTGTAATCTGGATTTGGACAAAGCAGGAACAACATCACCTAAATGATAAAAGACTGAAGAATGCAGTGGATTTATGAAAAAGTAGGTGACTTAAAAAACGCCTCAAGGAACATTACCCATAGTTCTTAAACACTTATTTTCCACTTTGCCCTCCTCCCCCCCATCCAAAACCAGGGTCAATTCCCTCAAGAACTGCCCTGCCCTTGGGAGACTCTGGGGCAGGCAGGAGCGGGTGAAACATGGGCTCCTCAGGCACGTACGAGCCACCCCTCTCCTGCCTTCTTGCCACAGATTCACGAAATGCTTCGGGGCTAGGCTCTGATGGGCTGGGCGCGCAGGGCTGGGGATGGTCTCTGGTGCAAGGCGCAATCCCAAGGCTGTGTGGGCTCCATCGTGGACCCCCTGGGGGACACAGGAAGTAGTAGAGGCTGGAGCAGTGGGTGCTCACCTTGAATGCGACTCACCCGGCACCCCATGATCCTCCAAGCCCTAAGCACAGAGCCAGGAGGAGCTCGGAGAGCCACTGCGTGTCTCCAAAACAAAACAACACAAAGAAGAAAAACAAAGACATAGGAAACCCCTTTGTAAACTGTGTGAAATGAAGACCATGAGTAGGTTGTTTAACCCGAGCTGCTTTGGATGAGAGGTGCCTCCCAGGTGTGCACACAGGTGGGGGGCGGGGGGAGGAGAACTGTGGTGACAAGGAGTGTCTCTGCAGGGCAGTGCATGGCGGGAGCAGGGGAGCATGCTGAGGGGCTCCCTTTCTCTGTGAGATGTGCGCCCAGCTCTCCTGAAGGTGGCCCCGAAGCTCTGGGTTATGCTTCTCTGCAAGTGACTCAGAGAGGCTTAAGTGCTGACTTCCTGACCTTGTTCTCTGTCACTGGGAACAAGGCTGTGACCTCACTCTCAGCCCCTGTGATGGAGCGTGCTGACAAGCAGGTCACAGTGAGTTGCCCATGACAACAGCTTGGCAGTCAGCCACTGCAGACATCAAGTCTGAAACGAACTTCAGGGTTGGAGAAAGGAGTGACGGCGCCAGCACTGCCAATGGCAGTGTCCCCGGGGTTCCTCAGGGACGGGCCACTTCCTCTTGCTTAGATCCCTGCCCACTGTAGGCAGGGCCCCTCATGTCCACCCGCTCTGTCCACTGTCTCCTTTTCTGACAGCTGAGATCAACTTCCATTTCCATGGAAAGTCCCTGTCTACAGGAATGGATGCGCACTTCCCATCTAGGAATGAGCAGACTCTTCCCGAAGGCGGGGGCGGTCTTGGAATACTAACACTTTCAAGTCTTTCTCTGAGAAAGCGTGTGTGTGTGTGTGTGTGTGTGTGTGTGTGTGTGTGTATGTGTGTGTGTGTGTGTGTGAGGGGGTAGGGAGGGAAGGAGAGAATGAGAGAGCATGGGCATAGATAAGACAGAGGGTCTCTGTGTTATGAAACGTTAGAATATCCTATGAACCACGCCCCCTCTCTTTCAAATGAACTCCTACCTCCTGGAACACACGAGGAAATTAGTCTTTGTGGTGTATGCAGACCTCACAATTTTGCATTTTAAAATCAAGGTTGTGGTTGCACACAGTTACAACACTGAAGTGACAGAATGACACACCTTGTAACCACTGATTCTCTGGTGCTGACCATTAGTGACCCACGGCGCCGTGGGTACATGGAACACAGAATCCTTTCATGCCCCTCAGAGCCCTGGGGCAAGAGACAGGACAACAAACAATAACACTCAAAAGGGAAAGCGCTCAGGGTAGAACCCCTGCCTGCAGGCACCAGGCAGCCAGGCTGATGTTCGGCCTGTCCCGTGTGTGCTGAGCGTGACTAGCGGCGCTGCTGTGGGGGTCCCAGAACTCCAAGTGTAGGGTCCTTTGTGCACCCAAACGGGTGTAGCCAGTTAGCACTGCAGTGAGCACGGCCAGCAACGTGCCAGCTGGCGTCATTCTAACAACAGGGAAGAGGGTCGGGAGGGTAAGAAAACAAAACAAATCACAAAGGGGGGGAGGTGCATCCATGACAGAAGAGCAGGGGGCCTGTGGGGAGGGTCTCTGCCCCAGGCCCTACTCTGACACGCCAGCCTGGGGGATTCCTACAGTTCTTGGTACGCGGAGTGGAGGAGGGGTGCGGGGGGTGGGAGGGGTGGGCTGGGTGCATGGGCACTAGCTCTCCTGTGTATGAAGCAGTGAGACTCCTTCCTTGTGCTCGGGCTGGCAGCTGGTGTTCCGGACTTTCCACACTGCGGTGCTTTAAGGCTCTTGTCTTGTCTAATCCTCGAACCCTGGTTTCACCAAGCCCAGAGACAAGCTGGCAAACAAGTCCGGGCTGTGTGGGGAAGCATCTTGGGTGCCAGGAGTCTGTGGGGAGGCAGCGTCCAGCCCTGCCCTCGCCCGCCTGCCTCTCTGAGAAGCCCACGTTCCCCAGCGGGTCCCCGAGCGACAGCTAGATGGAGGAGGGGTTCTCCTGTTCCCTTGTAGGAGTCTGCGCGGGAATACCCCCCTTTGTGATCCCAGACAGAGCAAGGTTAAGAGGGTTCCGGAGCGTGAGCCCCAATCGCAACTCAGAGGAGGGGAGCAAATAGGGTCTGGGGAGCAGGTCTCTGAGTGAGCCCAAGTACCTGGCCCCAGAGCGGGGGCCTCTGTCCGAGCGGGCTGGGGTCTCTGACACAGCTCCCCCACACTGCCTCCTCAGCCCTGTTCTCCTGGCTCTCTCCTCCCCAGCTCCCTCCTGCAGGCCCACTGCAGCCTGTAGGCTGACAGACACACGCCACAGCAGCTCTGCGGGACCACAGCTGTTTCCAAATGCTAAGGCCCGCAGCCTGCTAACTTCAACATGTTTCATTGTGTTTCAGCCACACAGGTCACTTCCCTGCCCTCCCCTCCTCGATTGTATGGTTCTTACAAGGCAGTGCTCGGAGAAGGCCCTCAAGTGCAGGGAGAAATACGTCTTGATAAAGTGACCTGGCACCCTAAGGAGGAGGGAAGGGTTTCTTGAGCTGAGATGCATGTCCTGCTTCGCCACCAAAAGTGGGAATGAGAGAGTATAAAGTAACAAAAGTGAAGGGCTGAGTGAAGCCAGGTTGATCCTAGAGATTCTCAAAGGGGGCCCTAAGATCCCAGGGGTGGTGCCACTGACACTCCTCAGACTGGCCTTCCCTCCAGACGTAGCTTGGCTGTGAGAGGAGCAGCCTCCTAGAAACACTTCAGGAAAGCGTTCTTATTCTAAGCGCTCTGGGAGGAAAAATAATCACAGGAAGCTCAGGCCCTCCTCAGAGTCATGTGAGCAGAACTGCCAGCCTGGCTCTGACAGGCCATGTCACCTCAATCAGTGATGCTCAGGGATAAAGGTGGACCAGAACCAGTGTCCCAGCACCTCTGGTACTCACAGCTTCTTTTTCTTCTGGCAGCTCCCTTCACTCTCCCTCCTCTCTGTGGCCTTGAGAGCCCGTGAGAAGGTGACCACGTTCCCCCTGTGCCTGAGTGAGTCAGCACAGCTGGGGGCCCAGACTCCAGGGACCAGCACTCTGACTAGAGACTGGGTCTCCTGCCGGCTTGAGGTCCACCTACCGATTCCTTCCTCGGATGTAGAATCGCCCACGTAAGGCTGTCTCCCCACACCTGACAGGCTAACAGACTTTCTTAATGAGCCACTAGACTCCCAGGTTCAACAGAAAAGTCAGGTTGGACAGACAGTCCCTGGCTTCATGCTCTCCAGAGGGCCAGGCGGTGGTGAGGACAATGCCAACACCACAGCTGAAGTGCCTGGGCAGGATGCCTGGATGTGGCCATGGCACGTGGCCACCGTCCACATTACGCATTTTGGTCCGAGAATGGGGTGCCCGTCATGTTCTCTGCTTCAGATTTTTTAGTTGTCTACTCTGAAAAAACAAAAAATGAATTTGCCTTCCCAGCGTGGCTACAAACCTGAGAAAGCCTGCCGCTCCCAAAGCCAGTCTCTGCCTTGGAGGCAGGCCTGTTCCCTCCTAATCCAACACAACAATTAGCTGTGGCAAACAGAGAAAAATAATCAGGTTCTCTGGACTGTAACAGGATAACAGGATTTGTAGCATTTGATAGTAAAAATAGCTTAAGAGTTCTCACTTCAGAAGCCCTCACCCAGTTTTCACCTGTTTCCTTCTCCGCTAATATCACAAGGTCTGTGATTTGCTTATTCGGGTATTTGACTCCATGTAGGTGTTATTTTCCTCTGGGAAAGCTTTTATGCAGGCTCCATTGTTCTCCACTTAAGGTGCAGTGGGAAGGTCCATGATGCTTAATCTGAGCCTGAAGACCAGTCCCATGTCAGTCCTTTCTTTAAATGCCAAAGAAATGGTCTACACAACCAGCGGAACACAGCTTTGCCTGCTACTCCGAGTTTGGACAAGCTGTTCGTTCCAGCTATATTGCAGGGTCTGAGTCTCAGGAAGGGTGCTCTCTTCTCATCCTCTGGGGCCCAAGTAACACAGGTATCTCTACCACCTGCTGGTGTTGAGTGTGTGGATGATGAAGGCTTTTAGTCGTGTTCACACACATCACAGAAGATCACTACTGAAACCATTTTTAACTCTTCTGTTCAGTGGCGCTAAGCAGTGTTTATAACCACCATCCTCCACCTCCAGAATGTTTGCATCTCTCCAACTGAATCTTACCTGCTGGGCCTCCAGGCAGGAGAATCATAACCCTAAACAGAGACTTTCTACAGCAAACGCTCGTGGTCCCAGCCCTGGGGAACCATCGTTCTATATCCTGCGTCTACGAACGGGCTAGTGTAACTTCTGCATATGAGTGGACCGTGCAGTGTCTGTGTCTGCTTTATTTCACTTATATGTGAAATATAAGTTGATGGCTCATCTATGTTGTAGTGTATATTAGAATTTCTTTTCTTCTTATGGTAGAATAATATTTAGTAAATGATTTAGTATATCATGTGTGTTTCAGGCTTTGCTTCTCCTCAGCCTATTAACACGTCCCCCATCCTACACTCGTTTTCAGTAAAGTATAAACTCAACAGATTATGTAGCAGGAGGATTGCAGGGGCTCATTCCCCCTCCTGGGAACCCCGCACAGCTCCAGGACAGACAAAAGCCTTGTTGGAGAACACCCCCTCTCTGAGGAAGTTTTCCAGAAAATGGTCTTGCTGTATATTATTTTTATTTTTTAAAACTGCAATTTTTTTTTTTTTTTTTGCTTTTTGGGTCACACCCGGCGATATACAGGGGTCACTCCTGGCTCTGCACTCAGGAATCACCCCTGGCGGTGCTCAGGGGACCATATGGGATGCTGGGATTCGAACCCGGGTCGGCCGCGTGTAAGGCAAATGCCCTACCCGCTGTGCTATCGCTCCAGCCCCCAAAACTGCAATTTTTAAGTTTAAGGAATCTGAGGTTCTTCGCAGAGCATAAACCATAGCTCAGGTCTGGACAGGGCGCTGTGAGGGGTTCTCCAAAGACCCAGGTTTGCTGTCGGTCACACCCGGCTGCTTGGGCCTCTCACTCCCTTTCTCGCCTCAGGCAAACTGATCACTTCTTTAAAATGGGCAGTTTACAAAGCAGCACTGAGAGGCTGGGTCACCCCTTCTTCCCACACGCAGGAGGTGCCTCCAGCAATGGCCCAGAGGCAGAAACCACTGGGAAAACTTTGGGGAAGAACAGAAGCCTGGAGTGGCCACAAGCCAAAGGCCAGCTCTGATCTCCGCAGGGCTGTCTCCCTGGCATTCTCCCGAAGTACACACTTCCATCAATCTCTCCACACCCATCCCCCTGCCCCTTTCCAGTCAGGTGTGCAGAAACAAAGGAGAATCCCTACACTAAAGTCGCCTGCAAAAAAAAAAAAAGTAACCCAGAAACCCAGATGCATAAACAGAAACACACGACAGGCAGCAGTTCCTCCAAGAAAACCGGTCTCCGGGGCATGAACTTACAAAGACTGTCAGGAGGTAACAAAGAAAGGCAGAAGAGCCAGCTTAGTGAAACTTAGAGGGTCTTAGAAGAATTCAGAGAATCTTAATAAAAGATAGAGAAGCAGGCCCTAGGTTTCATTAAAGAGCTAACAGAGCGGCAGGAGTGCCTGGTCAGGACGTAAGCATGCTAAACACCGCTCAGAGGGCAGCTGGGCTGGAGAGCATGCCCAAGGAAATACAGCGAACGCAGAAAGCAGGAGCAACAGAGGCCGTCTCACAGACGAAACAGCTTTAGAAACAGAAGCTAAAAATCACAGCAATGACTCAAATGGAAAATGGGGAGAGAATGAGACTTAGAAAAAAACGAAAAAGAAGTCTATGAGAAATAGCAGATTCTGAATATCAGTTACAGGGAAGCAATGAGGATCAAGACCACAGTCAAAAAAACAGCAGCTGAGAAGTTTCTAGACCCAAGGACAGAACCAACTAGAGATATCCAAGGAGCTGAGAGACGACGGCTAACACCAAGCCATGCCACTGTTAAATTATCAATGATAATTATTGATATCAATAATATCAGTGATAAAGAAAACCACCCAAGGCTGCAGGGAAAGGAGGAAAGTAGCATTGTGGTGTGCCCGGGTTTTACCAGTCTTCTCAGCAGCAGCCACAGAGAAGAGTGTAGAATGACACATGTACTCTATTAAAGCACACAAAATCCCAGCTAAGAATGTTTTACCTGGCACGGTATCAGACAGCTATGATGGATAAATAAAGGCTTTTTCAGACAAACCAAAGCTAAGAGCGTGCCTGCCCCTGAATGGTCTGTGAGATATGTTGGAAGAAGTTCTTCCATATGAAAAGAAGAAACAAAAGATGACAAAATCTTTTGGGGATAAGGAACAATATAGTAAGAAACAGAACCACTGTGATATGGGATCACAATAAAAAAGGAGGAAGAAAATGATATAACTGAGAGTCTATGAAGACAAGTCAATACAAGCCCTTTCCATTTGTATTTTTTAAATTATTTTTTAAAAATTGAATTGCCATGAGATAGACCATTAAAATCTGTTCATGGTTGGATTTCAGTCATTCAATGTTCCAACACCCAGTGTACATTCCCACCACCCATGTCCCCAGGTTCCCTCCCACCCACCTCTATCCCCTAGCCTGCCTCTATGGCAGGTACTTTTCTTCTTTCTCTCACCCCTTTGATACAAGTACTCTTTATTTCTTTAATTTTTTAAATTTTTTTGAGGGTACAGTTACAGATTTATGCATTTTTGTGCTCATGTTTCCCTCATACGAAGTTCGAGAACCCATCCCTTCACCAGTGCCCATTCTCCACTACAAATAAACCCAGCATCCCTCCCACCCTCCCTATACAAGTACTCTTTAAAAGGACTTTTTAAATATAGAAAGTTTGCAGTGATACAATTCCCACAAACCACAAAACATGTACAGAAGCAACAAAGGAAACTATTCACATGAAAAGACATATCAAAACATGTGTAATAAAAACAAAAGAAATATAAAACAACTAGAAAACAAAAGTAGACTGTTAGTAAGTCCATATATCAATAACAGCCCTGTAAATAATCTGAATTCACCAGTCAAAGCACACAAAGTAACTCAATAGACTAAAACTAAACAAAACTGGATTTATCTATCCTGTACATACAAGAGACCCACTCTGAACATAAAAAATAAACGAAAATTCACAAAGAAAATATAGAGCAAGGTGTTCCAAAGCAACAGGGTAGGAATAAAACTGGCAGGAACTACTATTCTTGATCTGATAACATAGACTTCCAACTTAAAAAGGTAATAAGAAACAAAGATGCTTATTGTAAATTGACCAAATTATCTACCCATAAAGGTCTCAATAGATATAAATACATTCAATATGGCACCCTAATATGCAAATCAATTATTAACAGATCTCAAGAAACATCATAATTGTAAGGGATCTCCAGTTACAGCAATGGATAGAAGAAATTACCAGGAAATAATAATATTGGGGTCTGAGAGAAGGAGAGAAGAGGGAGGGGAAGGAAGGAAGGGAAGAAGAGTGGAAGGAAGAAAGGGAGGAGGGGTGGTTATGGGTAGAGCGATAGTACAGTGGGTAGGACTTTTGCATTGCATGTGGACAAGCCAGATTTAAACCCTGGAAGCCCATGTGGTCTCCCAGCCCTGCTAGGAGTGATCTCCGAGTACACAACTAGAAGTTAGCCCTCAGCACAGCTGGGTGTTCCAAAACACGAAGCAAACAAACAAATAAATAAAAAGCTAGATTACTATTTAATATAACACATAAAGTTAATTCAAAATAGACTAAAGATTTAGATACCCCAAACTATGAAATAGATGATACTGATAGATAATACGGATACACTCAAGGACCTCCGGACAGTATTTGAAAACAAAATAAATATTGAGCCCATAAAATTAAAAAGCACAACAAAAGAGATGAGAACAAAGGCAAAGAGGCCAGCACTCAGCAGTGAGAATCCTGGCTGGCAGGTACTGCAAGCCGGAGAATACTCCAGACCCCAGACCAGGCCGACAACACCGGGATGTCCCAGATGGAGAAGGTGCAGTCTCCCCACCTTCTCCAGATGGAATCCCAGTGACACTGAGCTTCTATTAACATGGGTCCGGGATGTGGGGACCAGGACTATTTCTCCAAGCCCTCATATGGGCACTGGAGCTAGGTGGTTCCAGCCTACCCCTAACACCGGAAGTCACGCCTTCAACCCGCCCCCGGCACCATCTTGCCACACTCAGTAGTGAAGAATCCTGGCCTGCGGGCACCGCAAGCCAGAGATTGCTCTGGACCCCAGACCGGGCCGACAACACCAGGGTGCCCCAGACGGAGAAGGTGCAGTCTCCCCGCCTTCTCCAGATGGAATCCCAGTGACACTGAGCTTCTACTAACACAGCTCCTGTATGTGGGGACCAGGACTATTTCTCCAAAACGCATGGGTGCTTATGGAGCTGTGCGACCTTTCCTGATATACAAAAAATCGCTCAGGAACGGCTCCTCCACCCCTGAGCGGCCATGATCCCAGAGGCACGCAAACCAATCTTGGAATGGAGCGGCTGCTGGCAGATATACTCCTGGACTGTGTACTAAGCTATGGCCCTGTGCAGCCCTGGGAGGGGAAGGGTTTTTGCCCCTCGGCTTTTCCCCCTTTGTAGCAGAATGGCGACTACCACCTTTCAGAGCCAAGTGGACAGAGAGGTAGGAGCTTGCAGTGATGGGGTGCACGGGAAATCTCGCTGTGGGGGGGCAACAGAACCAGTCCTACTCCTCACCCAAATGAGACCCTGAGTGGCCGCCCATGAACAGCTCCTCTGCTCCTAATAGCCATGATTCCAGAGGCACACAAATTAATCTTGGAATGCAGTGGCTGTTGGCAGAAATACCTCTGGACTTAATTACTAAAATACTAGAATTCCAAAACCGCGCGGCTACTTTTGTGGCTGTGCAACATCATATGTTCTTCATAATCAGCAATAGAAAACAAATGATCTAATGATGCCTTTTCCACAGGTATGATGGTCGGGGGAATAATTCCAAATAATAACAGTGGGTTTTCTGTCAAAAATTGAATGTAATCAAGTAAAGAGAGAGTAAAGTGAAAATCATCTGCCACACAGGCAGGGTGTGGAGTGGGATGGGGGCTATATTGGGGTCCTGGTGGTGGAACATGTGCACTGGTGAAGGGATGGGTGTTTGATCATTGCATGACTGAGACTTAATCCTGAAAGCTTTGTAACTGTTCTCACAGTGATTCAATTAAACAAAAAAAAGACAAAGAGGCCATCTAGGAACTGGGAAGGGACAGTTTCATATCCTACATCTGTTGAGGAATAAATAGGTAAATCTATAAACACCCAAAACTGCACAACAAGAAAGCGAGTAACTCAATGAAAAATGCAAACAGACACTTCTCAAAAGAGAAGGTACAAATGGCCCACAGAGAAATTATTATTATAGGGAAATGCATATCAAAACTATAATACCTATTATTTCACAACTGTGAGCGTGGCCAGTATCAAACACCCATTAACAAAGAGCAAGTCTTAAGAGGCATGATGGACAGTGACACGGACACTGCTGAGGAAGTGTAAACTGGTACAGGTTCGAGAGAAAACAGCATGGGCCTTCCCTAGAGAACAAGCATAGGATGCAGCAATACCCACTCTGAGGCATTTATCTTGAGAATTTGAAAATACTAATTTGAGTCTCAACTCTATTTTCATAACAGTATTATTCACATTAACCAAAACGAGGACTCAGAGGACTCATCCCAAATATGCACTGACAGATGATTGGATAAAGAGAGTGGTATATATATATATATTCTCAACAAAATACTACTCTGCCATTTAAAAAGATAAGATTGTGCCTTTTAGAATAAAATGAGATTGGAACTTGATGTGATTAAGCCAAGTGAAATAAGTGAAGAAGTGAAAAACCAGATGATATTGACCAAATAAACTGGCAAGAAATAACAAAACTAATTTCTGAACTTGGAGAAACCTATGGTGTTCGCAGAGGAAAAGAGACAGAGATGGAAAGAATGAAGATGGGGGTCTTCATGGTGCTCAGAAGGTTCTGGGACTGCAGATGAGGGAGTGGTTAGAGTTTCGCACACAGACAGAGGTGTGGAATTACAACCCTGAAATCCCATAACACTGTGAACCAAAGCATGTCAATGAAAAAGTAAAAATTTAAAAATAATACGAGAGCCCCTCCCAACCTTGGCCAGGACCTGTGGGGACACACTCCCCACTCACCTCCTCCCCCTCTCCCCTCCCTTATTTGGAGTTTTGGTCCACACCCAGAAGCATTTTTAATAAGCTTTATTATTGTTTTTGGTCATTTTTGTTGCTGTTCATTTTGGGGCCACACGCCTGACTGTGCTCAGGGTTTTCTCCTGGTGTGGCTCCGGGATCAAATCAGGGTCAATCAGGTGCAAGGCTAGTACCTTACCCCCCAAACTATCTCTGTGCCCTGCTTTCTTTTTTTCTTTAAGGAATTTATGATCATTCAGCAAGAAAAGAGCCACCAGAACAAATATTAATGGAACCCAGAAAATGGCTATTATTCGTTAGGTCTTATAATTTCTCTTGAGTGCCTGGAATGCATCTTGGCTGGTCTTCAAACAAAAGCTTGTTATTTTATTTGGTGTTCCCTTCTCTGAGTTACCCAGAATGAGAGACCAGCCTCTCAACACCTTTATTGCAAACCACAACACCTAATCAGAGAGAGAGAACAAAAGGGAATTCCCTGCCATAGTGGCAGGGTGGGGTGGGGGGAGATGGGACTGGGGAGGGGGGGAGGGATGTTGGGTTTACGGGTGGTGGAGAATGGGCACTGGTGAAGGGATGGGTTATTGAACTTTGTATGGGGGAAGCATGAGCACAAAGATGTATGGATCTGTAACTGTACCCTCACGATGACTCTCTAATTAAAAATAAACTAATAAAAAAAAAGAAAAAAAAAGCTTGTTATTCTGATTTCTAATTTCCAAAAGAGGGCATACAGTAGGCGTTTAAATAGCAGAGTGTTTTAGGGGCTCTCCTAGATCCTTTAAGTTAATTTTATCTCATTTCCTCTCGTTAGTAACCCATCATCCTTTGTTTAGGTGAGAAACTGAGGCAAGTCGATCTCTGGTTAGTTAGTGATTGTGGGGGGCATCCTACCTGAACAGTGGACCCCCCACTAGCACCAAGGTCATCAGTAGTCTCTGTTCTCTCAGCCACAGAAATGAGCCTCTTCTCTACAATGCAGGTACTTGTGGTGACCATTTGCATTAATTATTTTTAGTTAACTCACTCCCCAGGTATGGCTTTAAAAGAAGAGCAGCTCTACTGCGTTAAGAGCTGTTTCATTGGACCCAAATGCCCTTTACATGTTTGTTGTTTGATTTCCAAGACTCTTACGACATGCCCTGCAGTGCCCTGTGGATGACAGGAGGCAAGACACTGGCCCTCCCTCGGAAAGCCCAATGAAGACCAAGTCTGGAGCAGAGGAAACTTCCGAAGGGGCGGGAAGCATAAAGCATCTCAGTCAATTAAGTGACACCTCAGGCCTAGTTAGCAATCATCCTTTAGCCTGCAGAGCTGCATTTCTAGGACTCCAAAATGGCAAATTCTCAGCAGGCAGAGGGAAGGCAGAAGGTGGGCAGAGCGTGCAGTTTTGGGTGCAGGTGATGGGAATGGAAGAATCTGGCTGAGCTCAGGGAGGCAGCCAGTGCACTCCCTGCCGAGGGCAAGAGTCTCAGCTGGTGGGTCCCTGTGGTGTGAAGAGGAAAGGGTGTGGCCATGTCTCTGTGAAATGTGGTGCATGATACATCAAGGCAGATCCCACTGAGGCAGAGGGTGAAAGCATGCCCTGGCAGAGAGGAAGGACGCGCAGGTGCCACTTGAGGGGGCTGCTAGGACCAAGGCAATGCAGCAGAGAGCACCCGGGGGAGATGCCTGCCTGCATGCAGCCAACTTGGGTTCGATCCCTGGTAGTCCATGGGGTGCCCAGGGCCCCACCAGGAGTGATCCCTAAGCACACAGTCATGAGAAACCCCTGAGCATCTCTGGGTGTGGTCAAACAACCCCCAGCTCCTCCCCCACCTCCAAAAGAAATGTGAACAACAACAACACAGAGAGGTCAGCAGTCACTGGCCTCGGGCAGCTGACCTCCAAGGCTCCGGGCAACGGGCACAGAGGGGCAAGGCCCAGAGGAGTCAGTGCTGGAGGAGCTGTGGCCACCAGCCCTCAGCTGCGTGCTGCTCGGGGGTCGGCAGGTCCAGAAGGACCAGGAGGACATGGGCTCCATCCAGGCCATGCTTGGCAGGAAGAATGGAGCAGAGAAACAGGTCTCTGCTGGGGACAGGGGACCCTATGGCCTTTGCCACACAGATGTGTTCTCACGCACAGTTTTACTCGCTGACACCTGTGACTTAATGTCAATAAAAACTAAAGACATACACAGAAACAGCAAGTCACTGCTGAGCGGGCTAAAACAGTCTGTACATGACGAAGCCAGTGCAGGCGCCCGGGGTAGCTCGGGAATGAGCAGGGGAAGCCCCTGACGTGGCTGCTCTGAGAGGTGGGGGTCCAGCAGGGCACCCCACAGAGCCTCAGAGTCCAAAGGAGGAGTGACCTCGGGGATGAGGAGCCAAGGGCCCCGAGGGGCAGAAGAACAGGACATTGTGCCCAAACAGGCAGGGGGAAGTCTTCACCAGCAATAGAATTGGTGGTTTCAAAGCCCTTTGAAGAGAATATGAAGGTTTCACGTTGACAGTACCCAGCTGCATAGCAAAGCAAGAGCAAATTCTCCTTAGAAGAAAGCAATGGTAATCCAGCCTTCCAAACACTTTTGCAATTAAGTTCCAAGGAATATGGGCTCCATCGAAATGCACAGATATCCAAGGGAAGAGAGTAGCATGGAAGAGCCAGCAGAAATGGCAGCAAGTTAAGATTCACGATGATCTCAGATACTGAAAATATCATATGTAAACTATAAAACAGGAATATTTAAAGTGTTTGATGATACAAACAAGACCAAAACTGTCTGAAATTGGAAAGAGAATTTATGTAATAAGCATATAGCAATTCTGGGCCTGAGAGGTAGTGAAGGGATAAGGCCCTCAGCCTGAAGGCATGTGACCCTGGTTGTATCCGGGCATCACCAGGAATGGTCCCCAAGCACAGGGTCAGGAGCAAGCCCTGAGGACCATCAGCTGTGGCACAAACAACCACATCTAATAATTCAAAACAAGAAATCTTAAGAGAGTGTTCAAAATAAGAGAGCAAAGGTGGGGCAATTTTATTTCAATTCTTATCCAGATTTCATGAAAAAAATAAAAGAAAAGATGACAAGTGTAAATTGGAGTTTGAATATTTTTGTTTTCATTTAGGGCCGTACTTGCAGTATTCAGAGGTTGTTCCTGGCTCTGCACTCAGACGTCACTCCTGGCAGTGCTCGGGGGCCATAGGGGATGGTGAGGATGGGACCTAGGTTGGCCGTGTGCAAGGGAAAGGGCTGACTTGCTGGTCCATTGCTCTGCCCACCTCTGCCCTGCGAGATTAAATACCAGTGGAGGTTTAACAGAAAGCAGAGTGAGGTCCAAAGGACAGATCAAAATCATATCAAAACTGGAGTTCCAAAAGAGACATTAGAGAGGAAGGGGGAGGGGAAATCTTCAGAAGAACTTAGAAGTTTTATGATACAGCACCCATCCACCACAGACACAGAAAGCCCAGCATTTTTTTTTTGTTTTGGGGTCACACCCAGCGATGCGCAGGGGTAATTCCTGGTTCATGCACTCAGGAATAACTCCTGGCGGTGCTCGGAGGACCATATGGGATACTGGGAATCAAACTTGGGTCGGTCGCGTGCAAGACAAATGCCCTACCTGCTGTGCTATCACTCCAGCCCCAGCATTCTTAAAGTAAACAAAAATCTCCCCGATCCTGGGACCAGAGCAATAGTACAATTGGGAGGGCACCTGCCTTGTGAGCAGGTGACCTGGGTTTGGTCCCTGGCACCACATGGTCCCTCTGATGTGGGAACATTAGAGGCAGGATGTCTGGGTGACCCACTCAAGGGGTGGGGCAACGGTGAGTAGCACCACTCACAAAGGCATGAGCAGTGCAGGGAGTCAGTCTGATCAAGCTGCTGGGGTAGGAAAGGGGTCACAGAAACAACCAACGGGAACTTAAGGAATCCCATCTATCACCAGGGGTATGTGTGACAACCATGCTGGCAAGCATCGTGCGTGTTTAGTGACAGCCTGTCACCAGCCCGTGAAAGCCCTTTGGGAACGACACTCACAGCGGCTCTCTTTGGGATACCAGGCGGAGTACATATGCATCCATGAAGTTGCGGGCTCTCCCTCTTCTCCAAGTGCCCATGTGCTTCTTGGTCAGATTTCTTTAATACCCCGAGCTCCACCAGGAGTGACCCCTAAGCACAGAGCCAGGAGTAAGCCCTGAGCACAGCTGTGTGTGGCCTCTGAGCAAACAAAAATATCTAGCCACTCCCGGAAATGATCCCCAGGAGATTTCAGATTCAAATGATGAAAGACAGACAGATGCTGATCAGTCGAGACAAGAAGAGAGCCGCCAGCTAAAGAGAAGATGCCTGCGGCTGCCAGAGTGGGCATTGTGGTGACTGGTGATGTGTGCTGGGCGCAATGACATCTGGGACCTCTGAGACCGGCACCGGCCCAAAGGTGTGAAGGCCTTGTGGGTATGGGACCCATCTTAGGAGCCCATGGCCCTTAAGATGGAGAATTCCAGATCCAGAGCATGGCTTCCCCCTACCACCTGGAGGGGAGACCCCACCACTAGAGCAAAGCATCATACCAAGAATATCAAAGGAGGGGCGGGAGATAGGTCTTGCCTGAAGTCCCCACAGCTAGATGGTCCCTAGATACACGGACCATCTCCTGAACATCCCCAGGGGATCCCTAAGCACTTCTGAGTGGGTCCAAAGCCCCCAAATAAATAAATAAGATAAAAGAATATCAAAGAATGCCATCAGCCGTTACAAGATCCCCCGTTTGGAATTCCCTAGGGAGAGACATGGGGAGCAGTTGGGAAAGTGCATGCACATGAACCAGCCTGAGAGAGCGGGAGGGGGTGAGGCTCGAGCTTTCCTCCTGTGTGGCTGCTTGGGAGTGCCCTGGGCTCTCTTCGCTCTGAAGAAGCTCATGCTCTCTCCAAGTGATCATTTCTCTTTCTTTCCCCTCATTTCCCAAATAAATTGAACTCAATCCACTTTTGGCCTCCTTCTTGAAATTCTTATCTCAGAGGGAAGGCATTGTTCCTGCAAAACCCGGATTCGATGGGCAAGGACCGCTCCCCACTGACAGAGCCGGTGTGACTCAGGTGCAGCTTGAGGGCTGTGTGGGGTGGATAGACATGCCGTCTGGAGCAAGCAAGTGCCCATCGCAGATGTTCATTAGTGTTCGGCACACGCCAGGACACCAGAGGGGCAGAGAGGGGAGCAGCCCCTTCCTGAGGCTCCCGCCTCCCTTCTCCCCACACCGCGTCAGTCACAACTGAATCCATCAGCAGACCCTGGAAAACATTTACATGCAGGATTCCAGGGCCAGGGCATGGCCATTGTTCCAGAGTGGGGGTCTTCTCCAGGCATGTTTCAGGCCCAGAATTCTGGATCTAAAAGTTTTGCTACTTCTTAGGTGGGTCCCGTATTTCAAGCACCTTCTTGCCTTTGACTGGTTGGGGTTCTCTGCAGTGTTTTCAGACAACACACTGGGCAGACATCGCAAGAGGAATCCAGAAAGCCAGAGGCTAGAAAGACAGAGTTACGAGTTCTGTGCCGAGGGCATGCTGCCTCCCTCTACAAGGCACACCCAGAAAATGACCATCCATCCTGGTAGAGGATACAAGAGCCTCATTGGAATAACTCTCAGGATAGCTCCAAGGGAGTAAGCACAGGTGGGAGTTCTTAGACACAAGAAGTGTAGGAAGCCAGATGTAGGAAGCCAGATATAGGAAGCCAGACGTAAGGAGCCATTTTTACAGAGCCTGGCTTCTTTCAAACAGAGGCCTACTTAAACTTCCTGCCATTGCTGACCTTGCTGACCTTACTGCCCCGCCATTGTTATCTATGATTGACCACTACCCATACGGGGGTCCAGGCACGTATACCATAGCACTGCCTCCCAGCAGGCAGGTATAAATGCTGTAGCTGCCAGTGAATAAACGCTCTCTCTCTTTCCTCCTCCTTTTGTCTCTGCGTCTGTTCATTCGACTGCATCCCCTTCTCAGTCCCACAAAGGGTCCTACCTGCTGGACAGGGCAGGGCCCTCACAAGAAGAAACAGCCTCACACTATAACAACAACAACAACAACAATAATAATAATATTGAATCATTTAGGATGCAAAACAGATGAGACAAGAACAATACTGTATAAGTAACAAGTCATTCTAAGTTCCTATATCTTGAGGGGGAAGAAAAAAGCATTGATGTGGAATTTGATTAAATATTTATACTCAAATATAGGGAAATCATCAAAATAAGAGGCATATAAATCATAACAAATATGATTTCAAAGTGATACATCACTTCTTGAGTTTTTGGCTAATCTCAAGTGTAGAAAAAGTGATACAAAAGTCAATGTGTGGTATAAAATGGCTAAGAACAAATGAAAATATTTCAGTGATGTAACAATTGTGAAGATGATTGTTTAAATATTTATTCATCAGAAAGGAGTCTTAAAAATCTTACAAAAGTTATTTGTAAGAAACATCTATAGTGTAAGGGAAGAAAATGCGTGCTTTTCCCCAATCTTGGGGACCCCTTCGGCTGGGATGTGTGATTCCTGTCTTCTGCTTTCTACTGTCAGTTCTCTGTCTTGTGCTTGCTGCAGCTCCCCTCTGGAATATTCTGGCTCTATCCTCTTTGGAGAGTATCTTTCTGGAGAATCTCTCTGGAGAATCTCTTTCTCTACCCTTATATTTCTCAAATGAACTTTTCTCATTTCTCTGTCTCATTCCTGAGTTTCCTTCTGGTGTGGGTGGTGATGAGATGGGTAAGGAAATGCACCTGGGCAGGGATTCAAATTGTTTTTCCTTTTCCTGCAGAGAGCAATGCTTTGCTCCAGTCTGAGCCCACGGGTCCCTGAGAAACCTCTGGGTGATAGGGATAAAGTCCCACACCACGAAGCTCAAGCAAATTTGGTAACTGTGTGGGTCTGATGAAATGCAAGTTCTGGGCCACGAAGTGCTGCTGGCCAACCTGCCAGCGCCGTCACCCAGCACTTCCCAGGTGGCTGAGGGGTAGAGAGGAAGGAGACCAGACCTTTCTCCTCCCACTTCCTGTAGGCACTGCACAGTAACTCCTCTGGCTAACAGTAGGAATTTCTGAGTTGGTACATTTTATAAATAATAAAATACCAGGCAGCACAATTTCTTAAAGTCTATACAACTGAACAGCACAAATATAATGGACAAATATAGTATATCACACCCAATCATGGAAAATAGATATTTTCAAGCACAGCCCTCCTCCCCACCCCCCACAAAGTACTAATCATCTGTAAAGCTCCTTTTTAGGTCAGAGTAGGAGATTTTAAAATCATTCTGGCAGAATTTTTTTTCACTTTATTTAAACCGTGGTTTACCAAGTTTCTCATGATGAATTTGCTCCAGGCATTCAATATCTCAACCCAAAACCCCACCACCACTGTCCCCTTCCCTCTACCCCTCAAGCCTTGCCCCCATAGCAGGCAAATTGTTTATTTTATGTCCTTTGGTACCACTAACTGGCTAATAGAATTATCAAAAACTACTTCAGTAAAAGAAAATTTGTGAAATTGTTTTATTTCACCATGGGGACACGAAGTCCTTGTCTGCGGGTTTACTGAGATACTGTTGCTAGTCTATGCTTTTGTTACTAGGGGTTAGTGGGTATCTGTGTTACATTCCCATCCAGTCTGGTGAGCTCCCACTGAGACGTTAATGCTGTAGAGTTTGGAGATGCAGCATTCACGGCCACACACTCCAGAAAATCCAAGATATTTAACTGGGCAGTGAGCTCACGTGGCAGTGGTTGTGGGGTGAGGGTGTGGCTGCTGGGAAGCACAGGGCAGGGCTCGGGGAGGAGTCACTCACCCCACCTCGAGAAGGTCCAGAGTTCTCAGTTCCTGGTAGAGTTTAAAGCAAACATATCAAATTCAGCTAGTAGTTGAATTAATTGTTTAACCTTCAATTAATCTGGAACTCATTAGATCGGTATGCCTTATGTGCCACAGAGGAAGCCACTGTTTTACTCACTCACCCCCTACAATTCTACTTAAAATCAAACAAAGAAATAGTATAGAAGACACAACAATCAAAGTGATCATCAAAAATCTAGAGAAAATATCCTTACAGTTTTACCCAGTAAACCAGAGAAATAGACAGTGGGCAGGGCAGTTGCCTTGCCTAGGAGGACCTGGGTTAGTTCTCTGGCATAACATATGGTCCCTCAAGCTCAGCCAGAAGTGATCTCTGAGCAACAAGCCAGGAGTAATCCATAAGCACCTCTCCCTCCCTCCTTCTCTCTCTCTCACTCTCTCTCTCTCTCTCTCTCTCTCTTTCTCCTACACGCAAAATTTGGAAGGATGATGGCTTATTACCAAGTAGGACACAAGACCAGTGATGCTGAGAATCTCTGTTTCATTACAGAGCTATCAATGTACTTATAGCACTTAATATGAATTTTAAATAACCGAATACATAAATTAAACAAAGATGAAACACAACTACAAAGCTCCTGCCTTTTGTGGTGCTATAAGAATTCTGAGTACCTTGTTTTGTATATTCTACTTGGTGAGTAACTGTCATCCTGCATCAGGTCCAGACATGTTACCTCAGAGAGAAAATGCATAGCACTGTGTGTAATTTGTCACTGTAAGTTAACACTGCATGTGCCTTCCTAGGAATATCTGGGCTTCCTGGTTGGGGTGAAGCTATTGGGAACAGCAGAAAGGAATAGCTGGAGAAACGGGGGATGAACATCTCTAGCAGTATTTTCTTTTCGGGAGGGCATGAAATCACAGAGTAGGGGCTGGAGGGATAGCACAGTGGGTAGGGCGTTTGCCTTGCACGTGGCTGACCTGGATTCGATCCCCAGCATCCCATATGGTCCCCTGAGTGCTGCCAGGAGTAATTCCTGAGTGTAAAGACAGGAGTAACCCCAGTGCATCACCGGTTATGACCCAAAAAGCAAAGGAAAAAAAAAGAAATCACAAAGTAAACAAGTGACTCACCAACGACCAGCTCCTGCCAGCCTTGCCTGATTGTTCAAGGAGAAAAGCACAGGGTGGGTAGGGCTCCTCCACAGTGACTGTTACCCTCCTCTCCCCTTTCTGGCCTCAAATCTTTGGCCACGCTGCCCAAGCCACTTCCATTCTTGCAGGTTAACTAAGGCACAGCTGGGTTTTAGCGCAGTGTGTGGTGGGTAAAACAAGGGTCAACTCTGGGCAGGACAACTTTCCATTCCTGAGCCTGAGTAGAGGCATCACTGTGGGGTTGGAGCGTCCCCCTGGAGGGGGGCAGTGAGGCTCGGGTCCCAGGCCGAGACACGGCTGGCATCGGGGAGGTTCTCAGGCTGGAAGCAGCCCACAGTCTTCTCTGCAGCGCTGCTGCAGTCTTGTCTTCTAGAAATACACAGGCTTTGCCCAAACAAAAATCTCCAAATGAGAGGTTGATCTTCCGGATAGATAGGTTTTTGGTTCGGAGCCAATCGGAAGACTCAGTGCCCAGTGCCAACAAACGGCCTCTTTTCTAGAACCTCTGAGACAGGATCAAAGGGTTGGGGCTTTGACTAAGGTCCTGTCTGTTCAACAGCTCTCCTTATCTTAACTAGTGTCACTGCAACGGTGAGTGGGCGAGGGCTTCCTGAGCTGAGCAAAAGGCTCATGCATGATTGCTCAACCAATTTCATCTACCAGATCATGTGATGGGACCACGCATATCATATGATCTTCTCAAAGTCAACTCTAGGCAGGAAGGCACGGGCTCCACGCAGACTTTAGAAATGTCAGAAATGGCTCCAAAGCAGAGACCAGACTCTAGCCAACACAGAGGAAGTAAAAAGAGCACAGCGAGAACAGACAGAGTAAACGTCCACACCAGGGATCACTGACGTCTGGTCAGATAAAAGACTTTTAGTTGGTTTCGTAGCCCTTGTGTTCCAGAACCCACTGGTTCCAGGGATGACTCGCTATCAGTAGTTCTCCAAGGGTGGGTGGTGACGCCTGGGTGCTATTGTCAACTTTACAAAGAAATCTGTAGGATAAAACTATTTTCATCATAATACCAAGATATTATTTGTCTCCTATTTATTTTTTAAGGAGTGTACAGTGGGCATGGGATAGCTGTCTTCGATTAAGTCATTGTTTGCCAAATTCAAACAATGCCACTATTCTCATTAATTCACACTCTCTGGGAAAACATAACTAATGTATCAGAATGCAATGTACTTATTTCTTAGAGTGAAGTAAGAGATATTAAATTTTTTGTTTTAATATCTAAGGTGGTAATATCTACTGAAACCACATAAATTAAATACTACCACATAAACAAAAATTCTGGATTTCTTAATTTTTCTTTCTTTTTGGATCACACCAGTGATACACAGGCTTACTCCTGGCTCTGCACTCAGGAATTACTCCTGGCAGTGCTCAGGGGACTATATGGGATGCTGGGAATCGAACTTGGGTCGGCCACGTGCACGTCAAATGCCCTACCTGCTCTGCTATAACTCCAGCCCCTGGGTTTCTTAATTTTTAAGAATGTGAGATCCTGAGACCAGTCAGTGAACACTGCTGCATGCCATTCTACCACACGCCCTTGGTCACAGACCTGGAAGTCATCTCAAATAATTAAGAAGTGCTATGCCAAATTTTGTGGGTGAGATATACAGATGAAAGAACAATATAAATCACTTGGCATTTGAAAATGTCATTTTACCCTGCTGTCAGAAATGGCTCCATAACTTTGCAGCATGACACTTTAAAAATGTGTTCTAAAGTGGAGTTCTTCCTTACTTTATTTTTTTTTCTTATACAGGCTACTTCATAAGGGGACTGGTATGCTCTGGGTTCAGTGTGGTTGCAGGGATCAAATTCAAGGCCTCAGATGTACTAGATATCTACTCCTAAGTTCCTTTCTGGCCCTAAACCAGAGTTCTTGTGGAATTACCTGTTCCAGGCCATATGTGGAGGTTGAATGGAAATTTAATACTCTATCTGTTCCATCAAATGCTATCAAGGCCTTATTTCTAGCTTAGGTAGTACAAATCTAATTATACCATAATATTTTGGAAAATATCAGGATGTTTATTAGCAATTTTTATTTATTTATTTATTTGGGCCATACCCCCCAATGCACAGGGGTTACTCCTGCTCCTGCACTCAGGAATTACTCCTGGTGGTGCTCAGGGGACCATATGGGATGCTGGGAATCGAACTCGGGTCAGCTGTGTGTAAGGCAAACGCCCTACCCGCTGTGCTATTGCTCCAGCCCCTATTAGCAATTTAGACATACTTATACAATTCTGTGTTATTGAACTCTAGTTTTAAGATTTAAGATAACTTGATAACAAAGCCATCACAGATGTTGAACTACTGCTTAGATGAGCCCCCCTCCTCTGGCTTTTCTTTCTGTTTTTGGGTCACACCAAGCTTATTCCTGGCTCTGCACTCAGAGGTCACTCCTCAAGGACTCAGTGGACCTTATGAGGTCAGAGGGACCAAACTCAGAGGAGTCATGTGCAAGCACCCTGCCCACTGTACTATTTCTTTGGCCCTTCCTTCCTTTTCTTTTTTTGAAATTTAGCATGATTAGTACTTGCTTATCAGCAAGCCTGGTAAAAGGTATACCTCCCATATATGCTCTGAATTAATTATAACTCCCAGAGAACTATGATGCTAAATTATAATACTAATGCCAAAGGCAAACAGATGTCCCCTAGGCATCCAGAGTCTGGCATTTCAAGTGCAAGGCACCCTATCTTGACATCACAGCACAATGTTTTCATGGCAGATCAGTCTTGAGATTGTGGGAATGTTTTTATTCATTCATTTCAGAAATTCCTTAAGGCTTAGTTAGCTTTGGCTTAGATTTACCACTGTGACAAATTAAGATGTGTTTTAGGTCCAAAGTTAGGGTGGGTACACCAACAACCATACTGCCACATAGAAGCTAAGGAGTTCTATATGATTATATGTGTGCATACACACACACAAACACACACACACACACACACATCAGGGGCTACCAATAGAACAGAGCTCACATATTGTAGGATGACATTACTTTGTCCTCTCCCCCCTTGCCACGAGTAGCTTGTCCCAGTTTTTTCCCCGGAATTTAGGTTTACCCCAGTCTCACCCATCAAAGTGTTCCCGAATCTCTCCCATCCCTTTGTTTAGCTGTAATTACTTCTCTATGCTCTCTTCCCCAAAAAGAGTTAATCAGCTTCTCTCCCTAATCTGACTCTGCTAATTTTTAAGGTCAGACCTTCCTAGGATACTGAACTTATATTATAAGTTAATATTGCCTTTCTCCTCTCCTTATGCCTTTTGAAAAATTTACTTTAAAGCAATGTCCTTTTTGTATAGACACAAGAAGACAATATTATGCTTTTGTAATTTGGGACTTAATTGACTTCAAGAATTATTCATTCCCAGGCATCTGCTTTCTCCACTTAAGCCTTAGTTGCCCTCAGTCCCTAGCACCCCAAAAGCAGGGTCCCGATGAGGGACAGGACGGATCCAGGGCAAGCGGTGAGTTATGTGCTATCCTGGCATCGAGATGGGCCTGGCCAAAGTGCCTAATTCTAAACTATAAATTAAGAGCTTAATCATAGACAAATGCTGTCATGATCCAAAAGTAATGATGAGACTAGGACCCTGCTAGGGATAGGAAAGACTGATCTGGCCTGAGCAATGTAGTCTGAGATCAAGATCAATTCTTATGTTTATTAGCAATTTTAATAAAATTGCTAATTTTATTAAATTAGCCCCAGGAGAGCAATTCTATAAACTTTAATGCATTTCTTATTGTGTCCATACAAAATGATTAATATTATGTATGCTTATATGTTTGCTGGATGAGGAGAGGAGAGGCACACTCATGGGACTCCGCCCTTGGGTGGATCCTCCTGCTGAAAGAGAATCAGTCCTAGGAGAAGCATCCCCTGAGGGAAAGGAACCTTACCCTATTGATTGTGACCACACCTATGTGTACGCCCCAACCCCCTCATGCTGAGGGGATTTAACTAGGCTGTAAGAGTGGGTTAGGAGGCCAGATCCAGAGATCCTGAGAGAGATTCAGAGCCAGGAGAGAAGCAGAGAAAGAGAATGAAATAAACTGATCGAGCAACCAGTTTGGCCTTCTTCCTTCCGTCGCCTGCCCTTGACCAACAGCACACACAGCGGTTCCAGAGCACCAAATGTGGGCAGTGAGACAGAGCCGCCCGGAGCGCCCGAGAGTGCACACGCCCCTCGGCTGCCTTAGTTTTTTACAACATATGGAAGAGACGAAAAGGAAAATTTTACTAAATATTTTCACAGAAATATTTCTTCACACTGAGTGTAAGTGCAGGTATATTTAAACATGCGCCACTCCAATGTCTGCACTGGGGTTAGACGAGGGGGAGGGGAGATAGAAAAGCCAAGGAAACCCCCACAGTTATTCTATCCCATTCAGTACAATTCCCTCCTCAGAAGCCAGTGCTGAGCATCCTTCCTCAGAGGTAACTGAACACAGGTGCTGACGGTGGGGTTGAGGCAGTTCCATTCTCTTCCTTCTACCGGGTCAAGTCATCTCCATTGCAACACCATAGAAAGTGGCTGGTGGGTCATAGCATGGGGCTCTCATCAAACTCACCAACCAAGCCACCAAGCAGCCAGCAAAGGGGGCAGGGAGCAGGGACAGCACCTGTGGTCCCATCTGAACAGGTCTCTCCTGGCCTGTGATTGGCACTGAATGGGGGGAGGGGAGCACTGTGGTGTATCTATATGCAAACTAGCCCCCTTGCTTCTGTCTTTCTCCCAGAGAGAAACCTCCCAGTGTCAGCGCACTCCAAGGTTTAACCCTGTGCTGCTCGAGGACCAACCGTATCTGCAAACGCTGAATCTGATATAGAGCGTTCCAGTGTGGGGAAGGAGAAGGGGGGCACTTACCAGCTGGGGAAGCAAACACAGTCCTGCAGAAAATGGGAAGCCCAGGCAGGGCCAAACAGCCTTCCCTTCAGTCTGCCAAGAATTTTCTGCGAAAGAAAATTGCAGGAACAGTAGCTGATGCTATTTACTTTCACACCATCACCTGTCCCACGTCCTGCTTACAGGGACAGGGATGGACGGGGAATGGCATGTGAGATTAGGGATGCAGCCCTAAAGCAAGGGCATTATGGGTAGGCAATGTCACTCGGGCGGCCTGGGTGGTGCCTAATAACAAGGATGACCCAAGTGCTGCCCGGTGAGAAGATGACTAAACAATCCAGATGGCTGGATGCCAAAAGAGAAGCATCTCAGCACCTCACTCGTCTACCTGCCCATTTTATTTATTTATTTATTTATTTATTTATTTTTCACATTCATATAAATGACCAGTCTATTAAGGAATCAGCAACTTGTTTTTCTAAACTATGATAAAAGCATCTTCACCACCACTGACATCTGCCCAGATAGCAAATGATCCTCTCTAAATTCAGGATGTGCCATACCTCTGGAAGTTTTTTGAGTGACCAAATACAGGTTTTGCTATCGAATTTTACTTTCCATTGTTATTCTGCTTCAGCGAGCATATTTTTATACCTCAATCTCTTCTTTTTTAAAAAAAATTTTTTTTATTAGTGAATCACCATGGGGTACAGTTACAGATTTACAAATTGCCCATCTCATTTAAATGGAGTTTAAAAATGCTCAAGCTCCCCTCCCCCCCTTTGTTAAAAGGGTAAAGATTTCGGCCTATCTCTGAGTTTTTAGTAGAGCCTCCCCATAACCTGGGAGCTTCCCTGCCTTTCCCCGTCCTTAATTAAAGTCTTGTCTGAACTTGGCCACATGGTCTTCAGCCCCCTCAGTCTGAAGACCCTGAGGCCCGTGCCGGCTGTAGCGACACTGCCCTGCACTCTGCAGGCCACGATCAACACCAGTCCTTGGTTTCCAACAAAAACTAAAGAGGCACTGAACGCTTCTAAGTTAGCTTTTCAAACAAAAAAAAAATTAAGAACAGCTCTATAAACATCACTAAAAACAGCTGTTTCTGATTCAGAGGAAAAAATAACTCAGTAAACATGAGTAAAAGTGCCAAGACAAACAGCACTCCTATCTACAGCAACCACTGGCCTTCACGCGTGCAAACCAAAGCTCTTTCTTATGTCCTGTCTGAAGAGTGAGTCTTGGGCGCCAAACAACTGTGTGTGCAAGAGTCACACTATGCAGCAGTGAGAGCTGAGCACCCTTGGCTGGCCTGCATTCTTCTCCCAGTCCTTTGCTCTCAACCATTTGATGACTTGTGGAAACTCAACTCATACAATCTCACTGATTCTTTACCACATTCTGATTTCAGTTGCCTCTTGTCAATATTGAGGTAATGCATTTTTGATAGTAAACATTATGAAATACTACTTACAGCCACCATTATAAAATACTACTTGTTTTATATGAAATATAAACACATATATGGATATACATGCCCTGCATTTCCCCTCGCCCCCCACAACTGTACACAAATTGCTTGGTGGTGGTGTTTTGGAATTTTCCTCAATACACACACAGTTCAGTACAAAATTCCTTAACACCCCAAAGCAGACAATGATCACTGGCATCTACTGGAATTGGACACTGAGTCTGGAATGGCATCCATTCCATTCCAAGGGGATTGGGTACTGCAAAGAAAAAATCTGCTTACGTTCCTCTTTCACGAGAAGTAGATTCAGGGCCAGGTTAGGAAAACATGCCCATTGGTTTAGAAATATGTTCCGAAAATGCCAAGAGTTTGCCAAGAATTACAAGAAAGAAAACTAGGTAGAACACAAATGAAAGGCAAACAATTCTAGCCAGCCAGGCCTGGCTCCAACTTTGTAAAGACTCAGATGTGTGACCGAATCTCACAATTCTGTTATGTGTCTCCAGACCAAGTCTCCCCCCACGTTCCAGATTCCTGTGTCCTGCCTCTGCAACCCACTCTGTGACCCACAGAGCTTCTGAATTTCAGATCAGACCTGGATTGACCTAAACCTGCTCCTCTGTGACTCTTCTCTGTGTCATTTCAGGAGAGAACACTTCATTCATTCATCCTCTCTGTCACTACTCACATCCCACCCTTCAAAATTCTGTCAGTTCTAAGTTCACTCTTGAGCTCATCTCCACTCTCACTCTCTGGCCAGAAGCTCCGTGTGAGCTACAGACAGAGGATTCCTGCACCCCGCCTCAGCGCTCGCCTCTCCCTCCACTGACTTCTACAGAAGTTGTCACTGTCATATTTTTTTAAACTTCCGTGATATCAGGTCACTCTCCAGCGTAGTTTTTCTGGTCATGCCCCAAAAGGACCATGGAACGATAAACATCATATTGTGCTAGAAAGTAAGAAATGATCAAAGAATGACGAGAACCTGTCAGAACCCAGCTTGAAGGACCCCTGGGACAATCAAATTCACAATTTTAACTCACTGAATAAACCAAGAATCCACTAGTCCATACTGATACCAAAAGGAGCGAGTGAATGAATAGGAGATAAGGAAGGCTTCCTCCTTTAAGCAGACCGACAGCTAATACATGGAAAGAGATAAAGGGTGTGAAACAAGCAATTTGGCAACCGCCACCGTGTTAAGCGAGAAGCAGCATACTTACACTCGAGGTTGACTGTTTGATGAGCAACAGTGCCTTTTATTTTATTTTATGTCTGTTCTGTAAATTTTATTCTCTGTTCTCATACTCTTTTCCTGTTTTATTTATTTATTTTTTATTAGTGAATCACCATGGTGTACAGTTACAAACTTACGAACTTTCATGTTTGCCTTTCAGTCATACAATGATCGTTTACCCATCCCTCCACCAGTGCCCATCTCCACCACCAATGTTCCCAGCATCTCTCCCACCACCCCGACCCCATCCCACACCTCCTCACCCCACCTCAGAGTCAGGGCATTCCCTGTTATTCTCTCTTCTTTTGGGTGCAACAGTGTCTTTTAATATTTAGAAATGTCTTTTAATATTTACTTCAAATTAACTTTTTTTTTTTGCTTTTTGGGTCACACCCAGTGTGCACAGGGGTTACTCCTGGCTCTGACTCAGGAATTACTCCTGGCAGTGCTCAGGGGACCATATGGGATGCTGGGAATCAAACCTGGGTCGGCCATGTGTAAGGCAAATGCCCTACCCACTGTGCTGTCGTTCCAGGCCAACATTTTTTCATTTGTTACTTTATTTACCGGTGTGGGCCCATTCCTGGCTGTGCTCAGGGTTCACTTCTCCTAAGGCTTGGGGGTTGAACCATCTGCGTGCAGGTGGAGACCTGAGGCACTATTGCTCTAGCCCTGGAAATGTTGTTTACTATTTACCAATGAAAAGGGGAAAATGGTTCCCTGGAGAAGTCTGAGAAGAGTGAACACAGCTGACATGGCCAGTCATGGACAAATCAACTGCACGTGAGAACCATAATTACAAGTTGCAGTATAAAGCAAGACTCGAAGAATTCATACTGACAATACTAAAAATGTATTGAACTTCTATGCATGGTCTTTTGATATAAGGCCTCAATATTGTCAAAAATATATGATATAATTTATACCAAATTATTAGGATGCAACAGAAAAATCAAAATTGAGGATAATTCTATCAAGAAAATGGTCTGTCATCTTCTAAATGTTTAGATCATGAGAACATCTTTTTCCATATGGAAGAGAGGGCTGGCTAGAGTATGGGCCCCTGGAGGACAATCTTCCCTACCTTTAAGGGGTCTGAGCGCCAAAAGGAGCTGCCATATTTGATAGCTGCACTTGGGAAGAGAGGGGAGTACCCCTCAGCCTCCCTCTACAGCTTATCTGCAAAGGGCTTAGCAAAAAAAGAGGAATAAGTATATAAATAATAACATAATGAAACATAACCGAAGGGGCAGGGAAAGTGTGATAAAGTCAACAAGACTCCTAGTGAGGGACATAAGGGAGCTGTTCTTGACACTTTACTCTTAATTTGAAATAATTAAAACAAAAAGTTAGACACAAACACCTTTGCTGCTCCCCCCTTACACTTAGACAAGATGCTAAGAAGCAACATCGAGTCCATGCGAATGTCTCACTGGTCCATCAGCTGCATTTCATCGACTCTCCACACCGTGCCCCATGCTTGGAGCAGCCCCCACTTAACACCACCTCATCCAGGTCTCAGCTAAAATGTCACCTTCCTGCTGCCTCCCAGACCCCCGAAAGGACATCCATGTCCCTTAGCTTGGATCATCTCCTCAGAGCTTCGACACCTTCCATGGGGCACCTCCACCCAGACTCAGGCCCCACAGCTCTGCTTTACCCACTGTTCCTATAGAGGTTTTCGGGAGAAAAGAGACACTTGATAGCAAAACATGCATTTAAAACAACCTATTCAACACATTACCATTGTTGTTAATTTTAAGAGAACCCCAAAAGACAAGGGGGTGGTATTCTTAAATCCAAACAAACAGAACTACATGAGCACACTGAGAAATAAATTTATGACCCTTAATGACTTCAAACAACTGATGTTGATAATTAGAACTATTTTCATAGAACTAAGAAAGTGATTAAAAATGTTAAGGAAGGAGTAATTAATTTCACATAATAGTCACACTGGGACCTACTGTGAGATCTGATTTTAATGATGACTTTCTCTGTAATTAATTTCATATGTAGTTCTGGGACTCCCCACTACCTTCTCCTGAATTGCTTCTGATTGGCATGTCAAGCAACCGAGTCCCACCTGCATTCACCTTACCCACAAAGGGAAAAAATGAGAACTGGAAATTAATATGCAGCAGCAAAATTAAGAAAGTTTGACATGCTTTCTTAATTTATAGCTTAAAAATGTGATACAAGAGAACATTTAAGAAAATTATTGGATCACCATGGGATAGACCATCACAAAGCTGTTCCTGAATGGGTTTCAGTCATACAATGTCCGAGCACCCTCCCCTCCACCAGGTTTCTCTCCCACCACCCCCCCAGCCTTCCTCTAAGGTAGGTACTTTTCCTCTCAGTGGGGCAGGGAGGCCCGGCCATCGGGAGCCACTGGGGCTGTGGCTGCACTGGCTCCTCACAGCCAGAACCTGGGGCACCCGCTCAACCCCGGGCCTGCTCTGCACAGCGGTGCCAGGCTGGACCCCAAGAGCACAGCAGCAACTATTCATTCACACAGCAACTCTGCGAGCCCCACCGGCTCCAACACCCGCAGCCACACTGCTGCCATCCCCAGTCCTACCCCGGGCCGTGCTTCATGGGGTGAGGTCGGTCTCAGAAGGACTTTTATTTATTTATTTATTTATTTATTTTTTATAATTTATTTATTTTTAATTAGAGAATCACCGTGAGGGTACAGTTACAGATTTATACACTTTTGTGCTTATACTTCCCTCATACAAAGTTCGGGAACCCATCCCTTCACCAGTGCCCATTCACCACCATCCGTAAACCCGGCGTCCCTCCCACCCTCCCCACTCCCATCTCCCCCCCACCCCACCCTGCCACTGTGGCAGGGCATTCCCTTCTGTTCTCTCTCTCTAATTAGCTGTTGTGGTTTGCAATAAAGGTGTTGAGTGGCCGCTGTGCTCAGTCTCTAGCCCTCATTCAGCCCGCAACTCCCTTCCCCCACATGGCCTTCAACTACAATGTAGTTGGTGATCGCTTCTCTGAGTTACCCTTTCCCCGGAACGTGAGGCCAGCCGCGAAGCCATGGGGTCAACCTCCTGGTACTTATTTCTACGGTTCTTGGGTATTAGTCTCCCACTCTGATATTCTATATACCATAGATGAGTGCAGTCTTTCTATGTCTGTCTCTCTCTTTCTGACTCATTTCACTCAGCATGAAACTTTTCATGCCCATCCACTTAACTACAAAATTCTTGACTTCCTTTTTTCTAACAGCTGCATAGTATTCCATTGTATAGATGTACCAAAGTTTCCTCAACCAGTCATCCGTTTTGGGGCATTCGGGTTTTTTCCAGATTCTGGCTATTGTAAACAGTGCTGCGATGAACATACATGTGCAGATGTTGTTTCGATTGTACTTTTTTTGACTCTCTGGGATATATTCCCAGCAGTGGTATTGCTGGGTCAAATGGGAGCTCAACCTCTAGTTTTCTGAGAATCGTCCATACTGTTTTCCAAAAGGGCTGAACTAGCCGGCATTCCCACCAGCAGTGAAGAAGGGTCCCTTTCTCCCCACATCCTCTCCAACAGCGGTTGCTTTTGTTCTTTTGGATGTGTGCCAGTCTCTGTGGTGTGAGGTGGTATCTCATGGTTGTTTTGATCTGCATCTCTCTGATGATTAGTGATGCAGAGCACTTTTTCATGTGCCTTTTGGCCATTCGTATTTCTTCCTTGGTAAAGTTTCTGTTCATTTCTTCGCCCCATTTTTTGATGGGGTTGGATGTTTTCTTCTTGTAGAGTTCAACCAGTGCTTTATATACCATTGATATCAACCCCTTATCTGATGGGTATTGTGTAAATATCCTTTCCCATTCTGTGGATAGTCTTTGGATTCTGGTCACTGTATCTCTTGCGGTGCAGAAGCTTTTTAGTTTGATGTAGTCCCATTTGTTTATCTCTGTTTTTACTAGATTGCTTAGTTCCGTGTCACCTTTGAAGATACCTTTATCTTCAATATCGTGGAGGGTTTCGCCGACCTTGTCTTCAATGTACCTTATGGTTTGTGGTCTAATGTTGAGGTCTTTAATCCATTTTGATCTGACTTTTGTGCATGGTGTCAGGTCAAGGTCTAAACCCATTTTTTTGCATGTGGTTGTCCAGTTGTGCCAGCACCATTTGTTAAAGAGGCTTTCCTTGCTCCACTTCACATCTCCTGCTCCCTTATCAAAGATTAGATGGTCATACATTTGGGGTTGTGTGTAGGGATATTCCACCCTGTTCCATTGGTCTACGGCTCTGCCTTTGTTCCAGTACCATGCTGTTTTAATTGTTACTGCTTTGTAGTAAAGATTGAGGTTGGGGAGGGTGATGCCTCCCATCATCTTTTTCCCAAGAATTGTTTTAGCTATCCTTGGACGTTTGTTATTCCATATGAATTTTAGGATTGCTTGATCCATTTCTTTGAAGAATGTCATGGGTATACTTATAGGGATCGCATTGAATCTGTATAATGCTTTAGGGAGTATTGCCATTTTGACAACATTGATTCTCCCTATCCACGAGCAGGGTATATGTTTCCATTTCCTCATGTCCTCTTTGATTTCATGGAGTAGCGTTTTGTAGTTCTCTTTGTAAAGGTCTTTTACTTCCTTGGTTAAGCTGATTCCGAGGTACTTGATTTTCTGGGGCACGATTGTGAATGGGATTGCTTTTTTCATGTCCCTTTCCTCTGCCTCATTGTTTGCATATATGAAGGCCATGGATTTTTGGGTATTGATTTTGTAACCTGCAACTTTACTGTATAAGTCTATTGTTTCTAAGAGTTTCTTAGTAGAGGTTTTAGGCTTCTCTAGATATAGTATCATGTCGTCTGCAAATAGTGAGAGTTTGATTTCTTCCCTTCCTATCTGGATGCCCTTAATCTCTTTTTCTTGTCTAATAGCTATCGCAAGTACTTCCAGTACTATATTGAAGAGGAGTGGTGAGAGTGGGCATCCTTGTCTTGTGCCCGATCTCAGAGGAAAGGCCCTTAGTTTTTCCCCGTTGAGGATTATGCTTGCCGTAGGCTTGTGATAGATGGCTTCGACTATCTTGAGGAAAGTTCCTCCAAACCCCATTTTGGCGAGGGTTTTCATCATGAAAGGATGTTGGATCTTGTCAAATGCTTTCTCTGCATCTATTGATATGATCATATGGTTTTTGTCTTTACTTTTGTTGATATGCTGGATTATGTTGATTGATTTCCGAATGTTAAACCATCCTTGCATCCCTGGGATGAATCCCACTTGGTCGTGATGTATGATCTTTTTGATGAGTTGTTGGATCCTATTTGCTAGTATTTTGTTGAGGATCTTCGCATCGGTGTTCATCAGGGAAATTGGTCTGTAATTTTCTTTCTTAGTGGTGTCTTTGTTTGCTTTTGGTATTAGGGAGATATGTGCTTCATAGAAACTGTTTGGGAGAGTTCCTGTTTTTTCAATTTCCTGGAAAAGTTTGAGGAAAACAGGCAATAGGTCTTCTTTAAATGTTTGGAAGAATTCGCCAGTGAAACCATCTGGGCCTGGGCTTTTGTTTTTGGGGAGGTTTTTGATTACAGTTTCAATTTCCTTAACATTGATGGGTCTATTCAGGTATTCCAGGTCTTCTTTCTTCAGTGTTGGGAGATTGTAGGAATCAAGGAATCCATCCATTTCTTTTAGGTTCTCCTTTTTTGTGGCGTAAAGACCTCAGAAGGACTTTTAAAGGCTAATGTGCACTGGTGGAGGGATGGGTGTTTGATCATTGTGAGATTGTAACCCAAACATGAAAGCTTGTAACCATCTCACAGTGATTCAATAAAATTTAAAAAATTTTAAAAAAAGATTTAAAGACACCCACATTCATCCACACAAAGCTATTGTGACCCCAGCAGCTGCTGCCTGGAGCCCTGAGGGGGCCACTGCTCCCCCAGCATGGCCCCTGCCACCATGCTGCCACATCTTCTCTTTCACCAGAGCACCGTTTGGAAGGGTTTTTGTTTGTTTGTTTGTTTGTTTGTTTAAGTTTTAAAAGCAGAAGACAGTAGGGAGAATACACAGTATTCAATGAAGACAGGACCCAAGTTCAAGTTGAATCAAGCTAAAATTTTACATTTTAGCAGCCTAGCAATCATGTTCTTTCTGTGGGTCACAGTTTTTTTTTTAATTTGTTTTATTGAATCACCATGTGGAAAATTACAAAGTTCTCAGGCTTATGTCTCAGTTATACAATGCTCAAGCACCCGTCCTTTCACCGGTGCCCATATTCCACTACCAAAAAACCCCAGTATACCTCCTACCCCCCACCCCCGCCTGCATAACTAATAAATTTCACTTCATTTTCTCTTTACCTTGATTACATTCCATATTTCAACACAAAACTCACTATTGTTGTTGGAGTTTCAACACACAACTCACTATTGTTGTTGGAGTTTACCCCCCAATAATACGGCCCTACTGACAAGGAAGCATTTGATAATTAGTTTTCCACTGATGAGAATGAAGAGACATGGCTGCAAGCACTTGCTGGGACCAGAATTAGTGTAGCTGGCCTCTGGATCTTGGTCGTTCAAAAGTGGCCGTGCAAAAGCATGGCCACCCAGGTCGAATCTCGGTGGAGCGCGAGCCGGTATTGGCCCCGCCCCGAGACTAGGGTCACAGTTTTTTAAGTGTGGACAGCACCCTGAATCCTGGAGAACAGAGCCATATGACCTGTGGCTTCGATGGTGAGAACAGTCAGTGGAAGCAAAAGCACTGCTAGGAGGAAAGAGAAAGAGGCAATCCACGTTTCCAGCGAACAGCCCCGCCTCTGCTCAGCCACACAAATACACTGTTATTAGTACTCAACAAATCTCGTGTTCTTAAAAGTCTGCTTCATTTTCTACTCTTGACTATCAACATTTTCCTCTAGGTTCCTAAAGAAAAGGATGTTTCAGGATGGTGTTTAAGCCATCGGTGTTAGCTGGTGGCAAATACACAATGTGAGTGGAAAAGTTTGCTCTTCAGTGCCAGGCCACTTAAGCTCTCAAAAAGACGCACAAGGGAGATGATGTATCGTCCGGAAAACACCCTGGGCTGTCTGGGGGTAAGAGAATCATCTACCATTGAGCCCCTGAAGGAAGCTGAGTGCTGAGAGCAGTGGGGATTCCCATGGCAGCCGCCGGCCACACAGAAGCCCTATGTGTCTCCGGCCCGAGGTGCCTGGGGCCCACAAAGACGTGACTGGTTGCACTCTTGTAAGCAGCCGATCGCTCTTCACTCGAGAAGCCTCCCTGAAACCAAAGCCTAAGGCTGCATCTAAGGTTGACCAAGTCACCCCGCAGCTGCCGACTCTGATCTGTCCCACCAAAGAGAACACATCCAGGAAGCACAGGAACCTCCTCTCAGGGTGGCGGGAGAACCCCTTCAGGTGTGTCAGAGCCAGTTTTCTGTGAGGAAAACTGAGACTGCTGTGCCCCTGCCACACAGTGCAGCAAACACAGGATAATCCCACTTATCTGTGAGAAAACTGAACAAGAAAAGTAACATAGTAAGGGGGAGATGCCTAGATCACCCTTGAGCCCCTCGTTTAGGGAGAAGGATAGAGAAGGAAAGAAACCAAGGAAAGCCTGAGTTCAACACCTGGCACCAACACCACATGCTGCCCGAGAATGTGGGCTGTGCCCTGTGTCCTCTGCGGACATCCCTGGGCTCAGGCAGCAAACCATTAGGCCACACGAGAAGCACAGGGCAGGCCTGGAGTGGCCCCAGGTCCCCTGCACCTCTGGGTATGGAACCTAGAAAAAAAGTCAAAGTCCACTCCTAGGCATTCTAGAAAGAATGTGAAGCTTTAACTTAAAAGACATGAGCACACTCACAACAGGATCCATGGCAATAAATAGAACAGAGACTCAGCCTAACTGCTCTTTGACAGATGTGTGGAGAAAGACTTTATGGCATACAGAGAAAGAAACCAAAGTCACAATCAACAGGTGCTCTACTGAATGGAAAAAAGCATCCGCACACAATACATCGGATAAAGGCTTGATACCCCAAATTTATACAGCAGCCACTAAAGTCGATAACAATGAAGGTATCCAGTGATCCCATCCACCAGTGGGGGAGGAGACAAGAAGACACTTCCCAAAGCAGACAGAGGGAGGCCACATGAAAAGTGCTCATCAGTATTCATGACCAGGGAAATACAAGTCAGGGCAACACTGAGATGTACTCTCATGCCAGCGAGAAGGCACATGTCAGTCTGTGTTGGCGAGTGGTGAGAAAGCGACCCTCACCTTCTGTCGGCGGGAATGTCCTCTGGAAAGCAGTCTGGGGCTTGCTCTCAACAGCAGGACTAGAGCCCCAGTGATACCCCTCCTTGGCATCTCCCCCCAAACACAAAAACATGAATTCAAAAGAATATATGCACACCTATGTTCACCAGTGCACTTAGAACAACTGCTGAGATATGAAAACAATCTAAACAACCAAATATGGATGAATGGGTCAAGAAGTCATGGTATATATAAAGAAAGAACAAAATCATGCAATTTTCAGCAATGTGGATGACCCAGAGATGCCATACTGAAGGAGGCCAGTCAGGAGGAAAGGGCAGGTACAGGATGGTCTCTCATGCGTGGGTCTTACGGATACACAGCACTGGAGCAGCAAAGGGCTAAAAGGCTGCACAGTGAGAGAACTAATCCACGAAAATGAGTTTTTTAGAGGGGCTTGAAGAGGGGCCTGGGGGTCCTTGGGTAAGAGAGGTAGATACACTGGTGAAGGGTGTAATGTTGGAATGAAATGCATGAGAAACCATCATTCGCAATACTGTAAATCGCAGAATCACAACCGTTTTTAACAAGAGAAGTGGCACAAAGGGGCCAGAGAGGTAGCACAGGTAAGGCACTTGTCTTCCACGCAGCTGACCCAGGTTTGGTACTCAGAACTGCATACAGTCCTTTGCGCCCCACTAGGAGTGGTCCCTGAGCACTCAGTCAGGAGCAAGCCCAAGCAAAGTGGATGACACTGAGGTGATTAAGATATGTGAAATAAGCGAGAAATGAGCGTCATATCTGGATATAAGTAAGGGCAGCAAATGACTTGCTGCAGATGAGCTGGGAAGTGGCTCCTCAGCCCGGGAGATGATGGTGGCTCTTAGAGGGGGAGGGCCAGGGGCCGGTAGCAACAGACGTGGGGCTTTGTGGTTGGTGCTGGAGCTCTGACTGAACAGCTCCGGTGACACCTAGAGATGTGCTCACTGGAACTTTCATGGGCCAACTTTCACAGGTCAGCGCCCCACGGCCTCCAGCAGAGGAGGGGGGCTTCCCGTGCCCTAGCACTGAACTGTCCAGCCTGGGAGTGGCCACCGGGTCTTCGTGGGAGCCTCCCTCCCCTCAAAAGCAAAATAAAAAAATTGGAAAACAATTGACTTCAGATAATCTTGTGAAGAAAGATGGAAAATTCTTTGATTTTTCACACAGAGTCTTGGATGATTTAGTTACATTACATTCTAAGTAAAAAATGCTCTTCAAAATACCTTTTCAACAGCAGGGAAAACAACATGGCCACGATGACACAGCTAAGCCGGACTCCTGCAAAAGAAGTGCAGATTGTCCTGGGGTCCTGGCTTCGGAACATAGGCAATTCCTTAATGAAGGGGTTCTGGGCTTAATTCAAGACAAGTATTGGTAATCAGCAAGCAGAACCGTCATGTTATCATTAAAAAGAAACTACTTAAGTCTTGCCTGATCTTAACTGGGTATTAACCCACCATAAGGATCTAAAATCTCTGGAACTTATCTGGAATTAAAAATCTGGAATTACCAGAATCTCCTGCCTGTACTAGAGATAACAGCTCAAAAACTCAGACAGACCTAGATTCACTTTTTGTTTTATTTTGTCTTCTGGCTGTATCAAGTTCAGGACATGCTCCTTAATTTTGTTTAAGTGGGGATGCTAGTTCTAGTCTCTATCATCAGCACATGCTAGTGGAGACATAATAACTAAGTCATGTTTGGAGAGAAAAGAGGTGTTTCACAAGGGGAGCCAGCGCTGCCTCACCATCCCAGTGAGGCTATTATGAGATGCTCCATGCCAGGCACTGAACTTTTCTGGCAAGAGTTTGGGGGAAAATTTAATTCAGACCCCGTGATTCTCCAGATGTGAAGGAAGTAGAGGTTAGTGCGCCTCAAGTTTGGAGGCACTTGGCTGGCTTTCTGTCCTATTCTGGACACCCACCCCAGGGGATGCGCATAGCAGAGGCCTTAAGCATGTACTGAATGCAGGCACTGAAGGGTGCAGGGATGTAGGGATGGAGGGAGGATGAATGGAGAGACAGGGTGAGCCACTCCACTTGGATTCAGCTCTCGAACATTTTCTCACATCTGCGTTGCAGACAAAAATGCATGATTCAACAAGAGAGGTTTAAACAAATCCATTTTAGAGAAAAAACAAAGCAATGCAGAATAGTGGTGGTGGTGGTGGTGGTGGTGGTGTGTGAGAAGCAGGATGGTTTTTGCTGAAACATATAAAAAAGTGAGGGGAGAATAAGCGTGTGTTCAGGAGAGATCACAGGCATCTCCCGAGTTAGGAAATAGTCCAGTGAAGAAACAGGCAAGCTAGCGAGATACACGTGTTCAAGGCCTTGAGGAGTGAGCTGGTGGACGGAAGGGGATGGCAGGAGAGTCTCGGCCCAGTGAGTGTTTCTGAGGCTTGAGGGCAAGCCTCCACCCTGAGCTCCCACCGGGCTTCCTCGTCCCACTCCTTGGCCCCAGAGTGTGCACAGCGCTGAAGCCCCCGGTGCTCCCCTTCCAGGTTGACTGTCCCCTTCCGTGCCCCTCACTCACACATGCTCTCCTGAGAAGCAGCAGGGACCAGGGACGGGTCCCCTTTGCACGCTGCAGGCCATGGGCTCCCTCTCAAATAGTTCCAAAAGGCTGTTCTCCAACACGGGCCTTTGGGAAGACTCTAACAGCACAAGGGGAGACGACTCCAGCCCACGGTCACGAACACAGCCACAACAGCGGTGTCTTCTACTTGCCTGTGGGGTTCAACAGGCCATTCCCAGTGTGACAGCAGTGCCATCTGACTCAGAAATGCCCGAAGGTGGGGGGGGGGCATGGAAATCAGCCCTGACTGATCCCCAGTCCATCCTCGAAGATTTACTCAGTTTCTCATAATGCAAATTTAAATGTACATGCTTTGCTCTTAAAAAGAGAAATGAAAGATTTCCCACTAAGCTAAGCACACCCGCACTCTCCCTGCAGCGTCCCCCCATAGGTGAGCCTCAGCTCAGGCCGAGCTTTCCCTTGGGTGCCCGCAGCCACAGTTCCTCACTGTGGGCAGAGCAAACAGCGTTCAAAAAGCTCCAGGAACCTGCTCTGATCCCAGGGAAGGAGACGAGACCTCTTCATGTCTGCCATAGAAGGAGTTTCTAAGAAGGTGATTAAAACGGGTTGGAGAGCTAGCCCAGCAGGCAGGGCTCTCCCCTTGCACATGCCTTCCCAGGTGGGCCCTGAGCGCATAGTCTGGGTAAACCCTGAGCACCAGCAGCGGTGGCCCCCAAACAAACAAACAAACAAACAAACAAACAAACGAAGATAATAAAAATGCATAGCTCAGTTACTCCTGCTCCTCCACCACCATTTCCCACCACCAATATCCCAGGTATACCCCCCTTTTCCCACCCTGCCCCTGCCTCCATGGCAGATAATATTCCCCATACTCTCTCTCTACTTTTGGGCATTATGGCTTGCAACACAGACACTGAGAGGTCATCATGTATGTTCCATTGTCTACTTTCGGCACGCATCTCCCATCCCAACTGGTTCCTCCAGCCATCATTTTCTTAGTGATCCCTTCTCTATTCCATCTGCCTTCTCCCCTCCGCTCATAAAGCAGGCTTCCAGCTATGGGGCAATCCTCCTGGCCCTTGTATCTACTGTCCTTGGGTGTCAGCCTCATGTGATATTATTCTATACTCCACAAATGAGTGCAGTCCTTCTATGTCTGTCCCTCTCTTTCTGACTCATTTCACTTAGCATGATACTCTCCATGTCTCTCCATTTATAAGGAAATTTCATGACTTCATCTCTCCTAACAGCTGCATAGTATTCTGCTGTGTAGATGTACCAAAGTTTCCTTAACCAGTCATCTATTTTAGGGCACTTGGGTTGTTTCCAGATTTTGGCTATTGTGAACAATGCTGCAATGAATATATAGGTACAGATGTCATTTCTACTGGAAGCACTTGTTTTTATGTTATTTTTTTTTAGTTGAATCACCATGAGATACAGCTTTCATGTTTGAGTTTCAGTCATACAATGATGTAACACCCATCCCTCCACCAGTGTACATTCCCCACAAACAATATCCCCTGTACATCCCTCCCCCTGGCATCCCTACCCCTTCCCCTGCCTCTATGGCAGACAATTCCCCTCTTACTCTCTCTCCATTTGGGGGCATTATGGTTTGCAATACAGATAATGAGAGGCCATCACGTCTGCCAAGTAGCCTTTGTCTACTTTCAGCACACATCTCCCATCCCGACCAATCCCTCCAACCATCATTGACTTAGTGATCCCTTCTCTATCCCAGCTGCCTCCTCCCCCAGCTCATGAGGCAGGCTGCCAACCATGGAGCAATCTTCCTGGCCCTTGTGTTTACTGTCCTTGGGTGTCAGTCTCATGTTATGTTATTTTATACTCCACAAGGAAGCACTTGTTTGTTTGCTTAAAGAAGCAGGGGCCGGTCTGAGTGATATTTTTTCTGAAAAGGGCAGTTTGGGGACCTCTGCAGCTCCTGGTCCTCCTCTGACCCTGATGGGTTCCCTAACCCATCTCCCTCCAGAGACTGAAATGGGGACAGAGGCTGCCCTCCTACAGCCTTCCCTCCGCTCCCTTCCTCCCTACTTTAGTGAAACATTTCAGTTCTGAAGGGGTCACTGTGGTACCTTGAAATTCTGAAGGTTCCTTGGCCTGAAAACTGGGCCCTGCCCTCTGCTGGTGGCCGATTCCCATGGGGAAAACTCTTGCATCATAAAAACTGCTATACCCTTACCGAGAGTTCCAGAAACTCTACTGCAATGAAGAAAGCAAAGCAAGTTCTCAGGCTCCTGTCTCCAGACCAGAGCACAAGCACAAATGACGGGTAATTTTCACAGGCTGCGCCCGAGTGGCCTGTTGTGGCACCAGGTGAGTCCTGAGTCCTGATTCAGGGTGCCAGGCTCAGGACATATATCGCACTAGAATTCTTGCAGAAAATTCATTGAGAAAAAAAGGACCTTGCTGGTGGAGTAGCACTTGGCTTGGGTGCTTTTGTCAGCAGGGTGTCATACAATCAATAAAATGGTATGAAAATCACATCAGCTCATGGTCCCGCCCTTCCTGCCCTCACCCTGAGCTCAGGCCGCCTGCCTCGAGGGAGATGTTCATAGTCACAGACTGAACCTGTTATCACCTTAAGTATGGCTGGGGCCCCCTTTACTAGTCTTTTATTATTTTTCTTTGAAGTCTGGGAGGACAAATTTTCTCCAGGTCTTTATCTGTGTGATGTTCTGCATGTACAGCAGAAAATGGAGTGGCTTCAAGAGCCACTAAATAGCCACTTCTGCATCCAGAGGAGTGACACCTACGCTCCTCTTTTCTTTTGCGTGCTCTTCCTCCCCTGAAAGGCTCGCTGGCGTCTGTGAGAGCCATGGCCGCCAGAACCCCTGGGAACTCCATTCACCCCTCCCCCCCAAACACGTGCCTTTTGGGGGGGCTGCAGTCTTAGCCTTGGGCTCTTAGCCTAATTTATTTTCTATTGTGGTAAAGCCTATATAACATAGCCTTACAAACACATGTTATATATAATATAATATTGTATTTATATACTTATATAATATAAACCTGACTACTTGAATAATTTCATTGAGTATTTTACTTCTATAAAATACCATCAAAATGTATTTTTTTTAAGTTACAAAGAAGATAATCAGAAATTGCTGTTCACATCCTCTTCAGCCTGTTTTCTTCTTGCCCTTCCTCAGGTTTAACTGGACAGACAGTAAATCAGTCACAACAACCACAACTGCCACAGTTCAGGCAAATTTCTGGAGAGCATCTAATGACCCTTACTTTTCACACTCTCAGGCTTGAACGGGACCCACGGTTCATTTTTTCCTTCCAAGTTTAAACGTTGAGGGCAAATGAGAAAAACGCACTGAGAGCCCGCAAGCTGCACCTGCTCCGGGCACAGCCACGTTCAGGAGCTGCCAGCCCAGCGCCCGCCTCAGCTGCTGGCCCTCGCACAGTCCAAATGCCAGTGACTGGGGGACATGTCCATATTGTGACAGCAGTTCCAGTGGCGTGTGGCGTATGGGAATCCTCCCGAGGGCCGGGATTACTGCCAGGCCAAACCCACCAGATATTTCAAGTGGAGAACCTACCAGTAAAGCACTTGCGGCTGACTTCACAATGACTTATTTTCAGAAATCTTAAAACTACTTTAAATAATTCAAGGGCATGACTAATTGTTGTTCTTCCCATGGTAAAAAGAAATACTCCCTTTTTAAACTTAAAAATGGCTTATTGTTCTTCGTGGTAGTCAATGGCACAGGAGTAGTTATTAGGAGGGAAAAACTCCTGACAGCATTGCCTTGCCTCCTCCGCGCTGAGGAACGTCTTCTAACGCAGAAGTGCGAACATATACAAAGGCAAGAGCAGAGATGCCTTTTCAAAGCAACCTCTTTTTAAAAACTACAGCTGTCCTTCAAAACTCTACAAAATATCTTTAGAGCTGATTTCTAAAACTTAAATGCTTTAGACACATTTTATGGAAAATAAGATGTTTTAAACAAAAAAATTTTTTTTCCTTAAATTTTTGGGAAATGAAGATTTTAGTGTCTCCTTGACTATCCACAACATTGTCTCCTAAGAATTGTTCCTAGTTGTCAGCAAAAAACATACAAAAATACAAACAACAACAAAAATCCACTAAAATTAGTGAATTTTTTTTTTCGAGACAGGGTGGGGTTGAGGGAAGTATATTCAGGAGAGCCCAAATAAGCCATGGACAATGGGGACAGACTCTTATAAGACATCTGGGGCAAGGTCCATTCACTGCAGCCAGGTACAGTGCCCAGGGTAGGAAGACAACAGCATCACACCTCCAGAGGTGTCAAGAAAGAGAAAGAGGAAGTACTTTGGAATTTCCAGAACAATTCACAATACTCCACTTCTCACCAGAAAAAAAAATTCTGTCATGTCAAGGATAAGGCCAGTGTAAAATGACACACAGGAGAATCTGATAACAGCTGAGAACTTAAGGGAGGGGAAGGTGGTCACGGCTAACGTACAACCAAGAAGCTGGATGGGGCCATCCCTGCCCAGGAAACCAGGGAGCAAACAGAGAAGCAGTTTGGGAACAGGGAATCCAGGTAGGAGGTTGGCTGCCACGGGTTCACAGCGTGCAAGCCCTTTGTGATGGAGAGCGAGGCTGCCCACGAGGGCCATGCCAGGAGTCTGAACCTGCTACGCATGGAGAATTGGCCACTCTACTGTGCCAGGGCAACAAGTGTGAGTCTTGGCTTTATTCTCTGCCAGGGCTGTATTAGCACCAGGATAGTCTATACTTAAACAGCAGCCAGGAAACACACACACACACACACACACACACACACACACACACACACACACACACGTGACCTGCAACCTGCAGCAAACGGCCCGGGGACAAGGGATCACCAAGCGTAGGAGCCAGCAGACCCCTAAGCCAGACAGCAGAGCCGCAGGGTAGCCCGTCCCAGCCTGCACTTGATTAGTAACTGATGGCTACCCTGGAGTCTCACCCTCCTTCCACCTCAGGGGCTGCCAGAGAAGTCCAGGGCTTCCCTCGCCACCCTCAGGGGTTGGCGTCTGATCAGCAAAGCTTCCCAGGACAGCAGCTTCTCATCAGGGCTTGCCTGGAGCCTTCCCTGTCCACCACGATCTTTCCCATTCCTCAGCCTCTGGGTTTCTGCCGAAGGCCAGGGAAGGCAGTTGACTCCCCAGTAAAGCTCTAGACTACTAGTCATTGCGTGTTCTTCTCTTGTTTTCATTTCCACACTCTGTTTGTTTTGTTTTTTTTTTTTTCTTTTTGGGTCACACCTGGCAATGCACAGAGGTTACTACTGGCTCTGCACTCAGGAATCACCCCTGCAGTGCTCAGGGGACCATATGGGATGCTGGGAATTGAACCCGGGTTGGCCGCGTGCAAGGCAAACGCCCTACCCGCTGTGCTATTGCTCCAGCCCCACATTTCCACACTCTGGAGTTTCTCCTTCCCATGTTTCTCTAACTCCTCCTCTGCCCACAGTGGCATCAAAATTAGTTTCATAAAAAGGTTGGCACTGGAGAGACCAGGGTTCTAGCCCCAGCACCTCATATGGTGCCCCGAGTCATGTCAGGAGGGTCCTGAGTGCAGAGCGCGGAGTGCCTTTAGGCGTAACCCCCAAACAGAACAAAACAAAAAGGCAACTGTTGCTCTGGGGAAAGTTGTGTCTGCACAAGACTAACGCAGAACCCTAAACACCTTCCAACCTCCCAGTGGTCTGAAGGACCTTCTGAGCAGCGTCCCTGGGGAACATTCATCCACCGTTCCATGACCATTAAAATGCAAAGCTTCTGTACCCTCACCAAGGCTAAGAGCTGCACGAAAGGAACAGATTCCTGTGAGTCACAGGGTTCTCTCAGGCTCTGCGCCTGCCTCTAGTGTGCAAGAAGAGCAAGCGGGGAAGCCCTTGACCGCAGCCATGGCCGCAGCTGCTCAGTGCGAAGGAAAGCTTCCAGACTTCTTTCTTTGAATTCTCTGAAACTGGCTGTTCTGAGTACGAAGGCAGCGAGGTCACCAGGGCACAAGATTGCCTCTGCCGCTTCCCTGACTGCTTGGCAGACAGTACTTGCTTTATGGAAGTAAGGCACCGGCAACCTACACGCATGGGGGCCGTTTTTTAAAGCAGCATGTGGCCACTCATTTTTCATTTTTAGCAATAAAGCATTTTTCATTTAAGATCTGCCCATTATTCTATAGACATAATGTGACTGCATACTTAGACTGGAGAATAAACATAACTCTCATGTACTCTGGAAAGCCAAAAACATTCCCATGATTCATATTGCAACATTTGCTTTATTGTTGTGGCCAGGAATTGAAGCCACAGTCTCTGCCGCGGTGTGCCTGGACTTGTTCATGAGAACCTCGGGCTGTCCGATCCAAGGGAAAGGACGGGGTGGGGGGGGCTTGGAGCACAGAGAGCCCCACCCAGGGCCACAGCGGGCAGCCCAGCAGAACCCAGCTCCAGCCCAGCAAGACCAGGCAAACCACGGCTGAAGTTTGGGGAGTGCTTAAGGGTCCAGTGACATAAAGCGAACATGGATTGGGTCACTACTGAGAACAACTCAGCTGGCCAGGCTCTGTGGCTGGAAGACCACAGGAGCTGGCCGTCTGGGTCTAACTGCCCAGCGGGTGTGAGTGCCTGGGCCACGTCTTCACTTCTCGTCTCCTCTTTATGGAGCACATGGCCACCTGAGTCTGGCACAACTGCCTCCCTCCCGCTCCCTGCCTCATCTGATCCTTGAGAGCTGGAATGCCTCAGTCCTCTGACAGGACAGGTTGCCAACCAAGCCGAACAATGCCCCGGCACCGGGCGGCGGTGGGGGGGGGGGGGATTCTGAGAAGGAGCTCCTTTAGAAGCCGCGCCCACTTTCCTTTGCAAAGGATCCTTTAGACAGCTCAACAAATGCTATCCACATCCTTAAAGGAAACAGAACAAGAATTTTTCTTTTTATTGAATCACTGTGAGATTCACCTTACAAAGCTGTTCATGGTTGGGTTTCAGTCATACAGTGTTCCAACACCCATCCCTCCACCAGTGCACATTTCCCAGCACCAGTGTCCCCAGGTTCCTTTCTATCAGCTACAAGAAAATTTATCCAAAAAAGTTAAAGTTCATACTGAGTGTGGGAAGCACTTGAATCTAAATATTTTATTCTTTTGCTTGACAAATGTATCAAAAATGATAGACAATATGACTTAGGACTATTTTATAATTATCCAAATTCAGTATGTAGAATAAAATATCTCAAACCCAGAGGTAGGTGAGATAAGGTAGATAAGGAAAAGTGGATAAGGCACTAGCCTTTCAAGCAGCTGACCCAGGTTCAATCCGAAGCACCCACGTAGGGTCCCAGAATTCTGTCCAGGAGTGATTCCTGAGCACGGAGCCCTAAATACCACCTGGCATGGTCCCCAAATCAAACAACAAATCTCAACCTATTCAAAACATTGCAAACATTTTTGTTTCATTTTGGGGCCACACTCAGGAGGGATCAGTCCTGTTGGGCCTCAGGGGGCCCCATGGGATGCAGGGATTGAATCCAGGTTGGCTGTGAGCAAGGCAAGCTCCCCTAACCTGCTGTACCATCCCTCTGGCTCCAACATTTCTCACTTTACCTGGATTCTATGACACTTCCTCACTGGCTCTCTCTTTATCTAGTTAACACCGTCTTTACACACATCCCGAGTCCCCGGATTAATTTGCTGCTTCACTGCCGCCTGATTTAATGCACAGACACACTAGCAGGAGGCTTAATAGCCAGACTAAAGCTCAAGCAAAGCAGAAACTTTGGACTTTGATCAGAAAATGTACTAAATTCTTAGATGAGGCTGGTCTGGAATCCTGTGTCAGGTCTTTTCTTTCTTCCTTCACTGAGCACGCACGGGCTTCTTTGATGGCGATGGCTGCGGAGCTCACGGCCACACGCAAGGTTCCTGAAGTTGAGACATCAAGTCTGGGATTCTAGATTCTAAACCCAAAGTGACATGAGTATCATGTTGTGAAGAACTAAAACAGGACGGACAATGATAAAGGGAAGGTCATCTGGAGAATGAAATAGCTGCCAGAAGGTAGCAGGAGAATGTCGAGGAACCAGGGTTCGTCCTTAGTCAAGAAGTGCTCTTAGGACAATGCTACACCTCAAGGCACAAAACTCACTAATGGAGGCTTTAAAAAGTGTGCTCAGAGCCCCTGGCAGCTGCTTGCTTCCACAGTCCAAAATCATCACTAAGCTTCTGGCCAGACTCCATCATCTCAAGACGACCTCACTCAGATATAATCTGCTGAAAATTAGGGCACGCAAGTTTATGACTGAAATCTCCAGGCTGTTTCGGGGTCAGGATGGGCTACTTCCCCCCACCTCCCTGTATTTCTGTAAGCCGTGGCAGTCAGATCCACACCCCAAAGCTGCCACCCAGTAAAAAAGAAAGCTACCCCAGCCTTATTTTCTCAATAAAATTACTGAATGCCCTGAACAAACAGCATAACCTCTTAGTACCTGTTTGGCAAAACATAATGCATAAAAGGAGAGAGAGAAAGAAGAGAAGTGCCTGCCATAGAGGCAGGCTGGTGTGTGTGTGGGGGAGGGGGCTGTGGGGGGTGTGATGTGGGGAGGATGGTGAGAGGAAACCTGGAGACACTGGTGCTGGGAAATGTACATTGGAGGAGGGATAAGTGTTGGAACAGTGGAACTGGGACCCAATCATGAACAGCTTTGTAATGCTCTATCTCATGGCGATTCAATAATACAAAAAAAAAAAAACAGAAGCGGGCCCTCCAGAGGCTCTTTGTCCTGTGGTTCAGTTCAATAACTGATAGAGTATGTCTGTTACATAAGAGCTTCTGAAAGACGTTGGAAAAAGACTTCATCACTCCTCCAAGGGCCGACCAAAGGGTGGCGAGAGACACAGGAGATGGTAACTTCAAATTGGAAGAGCCACTGGCTGCCTTGGATAAGACTGGCAGGTGGGATGCCAAGGCAATGTCAACTCCAGAGCCAATCAGGAGAGAGCTAGTGAAGAAGCCAGGAAGGGTGGTCCAGGGAGCGGGAACAGCATAGATAGTGGCTGGAAGCTGGAGGGGTGAGCAAAATAATGCCATTTTCATGCATTTTACATGCAACAATATTAAAATCTCCTAGATAGAAATGAAAATAAGTTGCCATAATAGATTTTTAACCTCAGGACTACTGGTTGTTTATAACCAATCTTAAATTCTGTTAAAAGCAGAAAGTGCTATGTAAGCATACAATAGCCATTTCAACTCTTTACAATATTATTCAAAGATTAACTAGAGAAGACGGACTTCAAGACTCAAGCCAGAAAGACTTAGCTGACATGAAAAATTCTACACATGCTGTGACATCAGTTTTTGATAACAATAAAATGGAAAGATAAAAACTGAACGAGTCACCAAAATAATCCTCATTTGCTCACATAAATAAATACAGCTAAATTTTAGTCTTGACTATTTTTATATTAAAAAATGACACCTCCCAAAAGATGGAGCCAGGCATCCCTACTAACAATTTCCAAAATATGTTAACTTTTATTGTTGCCTTACTTAATCACCAAAAACAGCCCTTTACACAAAATATTCCCAGGTGCATCTGCTGGCGTCCATTTTTCAGAGGATGGAGACAAAGGAAGCGCCCCCGGCACCCCCCCCACCTCCGCAGACTCCAGGCTACACTAGGGCCTCCAGACTTTCTCTCTCTACCCAGACTGGCTGATTATGCAATTAATCTTGCAGGAAGAGAAATTAAATTGGTGCCTCCAATCATTTGCTCAGTTTTTTTTTTCTTTTTGGGTCACACCCAGAAATACTCAGGGGTTACTCCTGGCTCTGCACTCAGGAATCACCCTGGTGGTGCTCAGGAGACCATATGGAATGCTGGGAATTGAACCCGGGTCAGCCACGTGCAAAGCAAACTTCCTACCTGCTTAGTTTTAAGAGCAAACTTAAAACTGTTTCAGTTAGCAACCCGACTGATGGGAATCCCCAAAATAAGGTAAGCTTGTAGCGGTGATGAAAGTTAGACAGTCTTGTTCTTTTGTTTCAAAGCTATAGCCCTGCTAGAGCCTGTGGAACGAGCAACAGTCACAAGGAAAGACCCAGAAGGAAAAGAGCATGGGGTGAGCAGACAAGGTGAAGGCGGGAGAGAGGGCAGCCTCGGTCACACTGGTCGCCACCAGGGCTGGCACAACCTGCTTCCTGCTGCACGGTGGTGCTTGTCGCCTTCCCGTGTCCCTGCAGTTCCAGCCCTCGTCTCTCCCTAGGAGGCTCATGGCCCTCGGAGGGTCACAGGGACAGAATAAAGAGAAGACATTTCTTCCTCTTCCTCTCACACCCTCAGCTTAATGCTCCCACCAAGTTTCCTCCGACACCACTACCATGTTAGTAATCTCACATACAAGGGCTTAACAGCTCCGGGCTGAGATACAACAATCTTCACACACTTTCCTCTAAGGAAACTTTTCTGGATCATTTTTAGAAGATTATTCATAACAATCAATACAAAATAAATTATTTAGGTCCCACTTTAGAGGCAGGCTTTTGGGGTTAAGGTGGAAAAATTCGAAATATGGTGATAGTAAAGTGTAATAGTGGTGAGATTGGCATTGGAATATTGAATGTAATGAATTATTGTGAACAACTTTATAAAAATTAGATAAAAAAAAAGATAGGTCCACTAAGGCCCTTGGGTTGGTTGAATGAATTCTCTATTCTGCCTGAACCCAAGAATTCAGATTTCTACTTTGACAGGGGGAAAAGAAATCCTGGCTAATAGGTTTGATTATTTATTATTATTTTTTGAAAAATAAAATCCTGTTTATTTTTTGTTTGTTTGGGGTTTGGGGCACACCTAGAGGTGGTCAGGGTTAACTCCTGGCTCTGGGGTCAGGAGTCACTCTGATGAGGCTCCAGGGACATGAGGGGACACCAGGCATGGGACTAGAATCAGCCACAGGTAGGGAGCACCATCTGACAGTCCTTGCTCAGTGCCCCCTCCCACCTCAGACCACATCCAGGGAGGACGGGGACTCCCTGCCGAGTGATCACTGTGGCTGTGGGAAAGAGAAGGCCAGGCCTACCCCAGGGAAGCTCCATAAAGGTGCATAAAGGTAATCGTGATAACGATTCTAGTTCTGGAGTCACTGAAATTGAAATTAAAAAAAGGCATCAAATTTTACAATGTGTAGATCCCAGTTCATGTTTTTCCCAAAGTTGTTGTGTTGGGAAAATGGTGTTCCAGAAGCGTGGCACAAGTTGGTCACTACCTTTTCATGAACCTTTTCATACTGACTTTTCAGCCCATGAAATAAATGCCTGACACCAGAGAAATACAGGGAGCGTCCTGACTGAATAGCCCTTGTTACAGCAACGGGGAGCAGTTAAGCTACTGAAAGACCGCAAGGAACTGAAACACAATTTTGCTCCCAAAGGTTTCTGTTGTTGTTGTTATTTGCCAGCTTTCTCCTCTTGAGCTCCCTTAAAACTAACATTCATGCTCGGCTTCTACCCTGCATGACCTCAGCCACCAGGCCAGCACCTCAGACTGAAAAAACCATGTCAGCTAAAGAAGCCATGTTAAGATGTCCTGTGTGTTTTAAATACATTGATCATCTTCTTGAAAGTGGCATTTTAAAAAGAGTAAATACAGTGCAGTGGGTCTCTTCTGGATCCTTCTATAAATGGCTCCATTAGTGTTGCAATAACCTCATGCATGGCACACAGCATCTCTGAGCTTTGGTGTCCTAAATATCAAAGGCAGATGACAGATCATCCACAGAGACTTGTGTGATCAAAAGAGTTCATTGAGAGGTACCAGTAATGGCTGACACAGCCCCTTTCCTGATCCCTAGACCTAAGTTGATTTTTATGGGTTCCATTTATTTATATTTTTGGCAGGCCTCACCTGGCTGTGCTCAGGGATCATTCCTGGCGGGTCTCAGGGGAACATAGGTGGGACTGAGCCAGGTCAGGTGAAGGCAAGGAAAGCATCGTGCCCACTATATTATCTCTCTGGCTCTGTGAATTCCATTTATTATGGAAAAAATGATAAAGAGCTGCCCAAAGAAGTGGCCGTGACCATGTTACAGGACAGAGAGCCGAGCGTGGGCGGCCCAGCAGTGGGGCGGCACTGTTAAAGCCACCCCAGGGAACAGCTAGTTTACTCCTCGTCAGGGACACAAGTGAGTTCTGTGCTTTCATCCCACTCATCTGAAGGGAAGCAGAGGCTGGGGTCCCGAGAGTAGTGGCCTCCCAGAAGTGGCCACAGCCGCTTGTGCTTGGCCCGTGCTGCTATTCAGTGTGTAGCTGCCCCAGGCTCTCGCTGCCTCTCCTCCGTGTCCTCACATGGAAGAGCAGATTGTGGGCACACTCGTGGCCATGGAGCAAGCGGGGGCACAACTGGCCATTGCGTCCACTGCTCCCGGCCTGTATCTCTCCACTGAGTGTTGGCTGCAGCTGGGCAGCCTCCCCACAAGGGGCAGAACTGCAGCCTGAGCTGCCCCCATGAGACCCATCCTTGGCTCTCGGCAGAGAGCACAGAGAGCACTGCTGGCTCAGGAGGTCTGACCGTGGGGCATGTGTTTCACGGTAGAACCGGAGCCATGCCATGGGGGAGGTGCCCTCAGGGCCTGCTGGGCCTGCTGAGGGCGTGCTGACCAATGGCCAGAGACTGAGAGGCTTGAACAGCAAAATATTCTCCTCATCATTCTGGAGGCAGACAGTCTGCAATGAGGGGTTCTGATGCAGGTCCTGGTGCCTGTCGCAAGCACACTCCAGGGCTTCTGTCTATATGGCCCCATCCCACTCCTAAGGCCGGGCCCTCGGGACTCATTGCCTGCCAAGGTCCATCTCTGAATAGCCATCGCCATGGGACCAGGACTTCGACACAGGAATTTGGGGGGAGCAGAGCACAGTCTGTTGCAGGCCCTTCCTTCCACCCTGAAACAATGGTACTAAGCACGCCATGCCTGTGCCCTTCACGTCTGTGTCCAACCCAAAGGTTATACTTCTAGCCCTCTTGAAAACTGCGTGAATCTTGATTTTTAGGAAATTCTGATATGAGAAAAAGAGCAGCAGCATCCTGACGGCGAGGGGAGGGCCGAGCCACTCTCCTGCAGTTTAACACTCCTCAGAAAAAACAAAAGGTCAGAAGAAATATAGCGCATGGCCACTTACCATGGCAAAAGGCCATAAAATCTCAGACTCTATGGGAGTAGGCAGAACGTATTTGATTTGGGCTGAATTTCCAGACATAGAAGGTTATCATGTTCTCCCCAGTGCAAGAGCTTTCAAAAACAAACTATGCGCCCCAGTAACTGGCAGGACCTTGCAAGCATTTGCCTTCTGTAGTTGAAGGGGTTTACTTTCTCCACGACATTTGCTTTCAAGAAAACCCTGGTATATATTGTGTTTTAATTGCTAGCATGTGCTTTGCCTTCAGCCAAAGAGAAATCACCTTGAGGTGGGCATTTACCCAGCCAGGGGTGGCTGATTTTGATGAATTGGTCAGCACAGCAAGTAATAAGAACAATCCAATTACTTTTTACGTTTATGAAACACTTTAACATTCTCTCCTCCAGATTTTCATGCTTCGGTATTAATACTATCCCTTTCCTGGTTGAAGAGACTAATTTTGGGGTCTCCTATGACTTGCCAAGGTTATATGGCCACACAATCAGGTCTAGTTGTCAGGCTTTCTGACACCATTAAATCGCTTTTGCATGCAAATCACTGGCTGTGCTCTAAATCAGGGCAGAGGTCCCGCTGCCACAGCCAGGGAGAGGGCTGGGGCTCAGACAGCATGTCACAGACAGACCGCACAATGTCCCAGGACCCCACTCCAGGGAGCACCACCCAGAGCGGGCTGAGGCTGCTGCTCACAGCACCACGGGCTGAGCACACAGCAAGTGTGTGCATTGTTCCACACACACCTTCATGGAGGAGGCACCAGGAAGTACCGAGGTTCCTCCTGCAGTCCCTCAGGTACCGCCCAGGGCCCTGCCAGATGGACAGGTGGCCAAACACTTCGGAGTGCTAAGCGGGCAGCAGCACCACCTCAAAGCACCCTGGCCCGGGACAGACTTGCTGCGCACCCCACGCCTGCCAACCAGGCCGACAGAGCAGCCAACTGAGGTCACAGGGTCCTCAGAAGCCTCTCAAGCTATGGCCATACCGACCCCCAACCTTGCTCTGTCAGTGGATCTGTGGTTATTTATGCTGCTGTGTACACACCTACATTCTAGCTCTAAAACATCTTGCTCTTACAATAGGAAACTGCAGAAAATCAAAGCCACACAGCTTTAATAATAATAATGATGATTATGATGATGATGATGATGATAATAATAATAATAATAATAATAATAATAATAATAATAATGCATTTCTCTACATAATACTAACAGAAAAATTTGAATTCCACGGAAAACCCACAAGGACTGCAGGCCCAGCAAGAAGACTGATGATGAGTTGCAGTGCCATCATTGAAATAGATTTATCTTGTCCCAGGAACTTTCTTGAAACATTTGATTTTATTTTCCAAATTAAGGAAGAAAATTGTTTATGCTTGTATAGCAAAATATAAACATTGAAGATACTTACAGAGAAGGGGTGTTTGGGCCACAACTGGCTGTACTCAGGGCTTACTCCTGGCACTGTGCTCAAGGATCATTCCTGGTGAGGCTCAGGGGACAATATGGGATGCTGGTGATCAAACCCGGGCCACCTACATGCAAGGCAAACATCCTATCCTTTGTACCATCCCTCTAGCCCATCTGAAGCTATATATAATGGGGAAGGAATGATGGTCCAGTGGGTAAGCTTCTTGCTTGCACGTGCCCAGCCTGGGTTTGGTCCCTGGCACTCCATATGGTCCCTCAAGTTTGCCAGGAGTAAGCCCTGAGCACCACCAACAAAAACAACCGCACTAAACTTATTAAAATAAAATAGGAGGATTGGTGTCAAAGAGATTATACAAGGGTTAAGGCATCAAGTGCCTTAGATGTCATAGGCCTCCGCTCCATCCCTGTCACCACTAATGCGCCCCCATCCCCACCAGGAGTGATCCCAGAGCACCATCTCCTGTGACCCAAAGGCTCTCCCACACACACAAAAAATGGGGATTTAAAAAAAATTTCTTTGTGATCTTGGGAAGAAGGCCCATCTGTGACCTATCGTGCTATTGCTGGAAGTTTGAAAATTAATTCTATTGTTAGGATTTTGGTAACGCTTCAGTGCACTCAAGAAAGGCCAGAAGTTAAGCTGGGTGCCCGTGTGTCTGAAGCCTGCAAGGAGGCCTTTGGTGCTCAGCATCTCTCTCAAGCCTCCTCTCGGCTCTTCCCTCCGACTGCTCAGCTCTCTCCTGTTGAGGACACCACAGGGCAGTGTCCAGGGGCCAGGAGCTGATATTTGGAAGTGGGGAGGCAGGGTGACCGGAAAAACCCCTTAATCATGGTGCTTTTTCAGAAGGGTCACTAATATTTCTTGTGAGCTTTATCTTTCCTGCTTCTTTTCCTCTCCTTCTGCAGAATTGAATAATTTCTAAAAAATGCAATCTCTTGAAAAAATTTTCAAAGAATGAAAACTTGTATTTCAGTTGTGTATCAGGCCACGAGCAAAGTTTATTTTAGTGATTTCTATACATTCAGAGAATGAACGTCAGTCGAGTGCAAAGCCTATGGATTCCAGGAGGAAAAAGACTTTTAGAAAGGCTGCGGCCAGCAAGAAAGCTGATGGAGAAGGGACTCAGGGTTGCCTTGGAAACAGCTGGGTGGAGGGGATGCTCCATAGCACTTAAAGAAACCTGAGACCACTACAGGCTCATCCTCTCTCCTTAACTCTCATGGAGAGCCTTCACTTCAAATATTCTCTTTTGTGTCCTCACAAACCACTGAAATTCTCCATAAATTGACTACTATCAACCAGACTATAGTCATTAATTAATGCTTATGTGGACTGTTTCATGACACAGTGAAGAACTCATATCAAACCAGAATACAGTTACGGCAAGAAAACTTAAGTTGGAGCCAGAGCAATAGTGCAGTGGATAAGGTATTTGCCTTGCACACAGCAAACTCAGGTTCAATTCTCAGCACCCCATGCGGTCCCCTGGGCACCGCCAGGAGTGACCCCTGAGTGCAGAGCCAGGAGTGAGCCCTGAGCATCAGAAGGTAAGGCCCCAAAGCAAAACAAAACAAAAGCCTCAACTGTATTATCTTAAATATTTGAAATGTATAAAATATTTTTAATTTAAAACAATTTTTATCTTGATAGCAACCTTTTATCTTAACTATGTCAAGAGAATTAAGACAAAGTCAAGCAAGAGGAGATATGGACATAGCTATTTCAGATATCAATTTGACAGCACTGATTAATATTTCAGACAGATTGGCTTTCTACCCTCCTAAAATTCCTGGCTGAGAAGGAGTTGAACTAGAAGATGTATAGATAAGGAAGCTTAATACCTACAATGTTTGCAATAGTAAAGAAATTGAAAAGAAGCACGACAGATTTTAACAATAGGCAGAGCAAAACAAAGTATCTGTCAACCCTATCTAAATATTGATTTCTGTATTTAAAAGGAAAAAGATATAAGAAATGACCCCCCCAAAATTTTATATCATAAAAAATAGTAACTATGTACACAAAATCAGCTGTTTGTTTTTAAGAATATGCACATGATGGTATGCACATAAAGGAGTTGTTCTGTGTGCATGGTGTCAGGAGTGGGTCTGTGTGTAAGGCACGATTGCCCCGGAGGAAGCAGGTGAGCTGCAGGTGCCTCGGTTAGGATGGTCTGGGCTCCAACCAGGAGAAAACCAACTGACCTGCCCATGGATCCCGGGGAGTTTCAGGCCTCACAAACACGTCAGGGCAGAGATTAACTGCCGAGGAAGCTGCAAGAGTCATGCACTGACCCGTTTTCCCTGGCCTTAGATATCAGTCTCAAACATATTTTTTTAATCATTGAATCACTGTGAGATACAGTTACAAAGCTTTCATGTTTGAGTTTCAGTCATATAATGATTGAACACCCATCCCTCCATCAGTGCACATTTTCTACCACCAATGTCTCCAGTATCCTCCCCCTTTCCCAGCTTCCCCCTGCCTTCATGGCAGACAATTTTCCCCATACTCTCTCTCTACTTTTGGGCATTATGGTTTGCAATACAGATACTGAGAGGTTATCAGGTCAAACTTTTAAAAAAATATCCCACAAAAGAATGCAGTCATTCTCTAAAATACAGAAAGAGCCCATGGAATGAGAAAAAATATTTACCCAATATCTGTCAGATAGGGGCTTAATATCCACACACTTGTAGAACTTCACAAGAAAAAAACTCTAACCCCATCAAAAAATGGGGAGAAGAAATGAACAGAAAATTCCTCAAAAAAGAAATTCAAATGGCCAAAAGACACATAGAAAAAATACTTAACATCACAAATCATCAGGGAATGCAAATCAAAGCAACACTGAGGTATCATCTTACAGCACAGAAACTGGCACACGTCAATAAGAACAAGAACAGCCAGTGCTGGCATGGATGTGGGGAGAAAGGGACTCGCATTCATTGTTGGTGGGAATGCCGACTGGTCCAGCCTTTTTGGAAAACAACAAGGACATTCTTCCCAAAACTAGAAATTGAGTTTCCATGTGACCCAGCAATACCACTCCTGGGAATATATCTAAGAGATGCAAAAAAAACACAGTAGAAATGACATCTGAACCTGTATGTTCATTGCAGCACTGTTCACAATAGCCAGAATCTAGACCGAGTGCCTTAAAACAGATGATTGGTTAAAGAAACTTTGGTACGTCTACACAATGGAATACTATGCAGCCTTTAAAAAAGATAAGATCATAAAATTTGCATATAAGTGGATGGACACAGAGAGTATCTTGCTAAGTGAAATGAATCAGAAAGAGAGGGACAGACATAGAATGACTGCATTCATTTGTGGAATATAAAATAAATTGATATGAGACTGACACCCAAGGACAGTAGACAGAAGGGCCAGGAATATTGCTCCATGGTTGGAATCCTGCCTCATGAGCTGTGGGAGAAGGCAGTTGGGATAGAGAAGGGATCACTAAGTCAATGATGGTTGGGGTAATTGTCTGGTTGGGAGATGTGTGCTGAAAGTAGATAAAGGACCAAATGTGAGAGGCTCTCAGTATCTGTATTGTGAACCATGATACCCCAAAGTAGAGAGAGAGTATGGGGGAAATTTTCTGCCAGGGAGGCAGGGGAAGGAGTGGGATAGGGGGGATACTAAGGATACTAAGGTGATGGAAAATGTGCACTGGTAGAGGGAGTACCAGTATGACTGAAATATATGATTACCGTATGACTGAAATTCAAACATGAAAGCTTTGTAACTATCTCACGGTGATTCAAAAAAAAAATGAATGCAGTCATTCTATATATGTCCTTCTTCTGACTCATTTGACTCTGCATGATATTCTCCATATCCATCTATTTATAAATGAATTTCATGGCTTCATTTTCCCTAACAACTGCTTAGTATTTCATTGTGTAGATGTACCACAGTTTCTATATCCAGTCATCTGTTCTCAGGCACTGGAGTTGTTTCTAGATCCTGACTACTGCAAACAGTGCTGCAGTGAACACCGGAGTGCAGATGGTGTTTCTGCTGCGTGCTCTGGGCCCTTAGGGTGTATTCCTAGAAGTGGTATCGCTGGGTCAATTGGGGGCTCAACTAATATTTTTTTGAGGAATGTCTATATTGTTTTCTAAAAAGGCTGGACCAGTCAGCATTCCCATCAACAATTAATGAAAGTCCCTTTTTCCCCACATCTGTGCCAACACTGGTTGTTTTTATTCTTTTGGAATGCCAGGACCTTGCTTTTAGTCCTTCTGTCACTGTGTGTCTCCCGTTCCTCAATCTTCCTTTCTTCAGTTCCTTAAGAAATCACCTAAGTTCATTGGGGCTGGAGAGATAGCACAGCGGGGAGGGCGTTTGCCTTGCACGCGGCCGACCCGGGTTCAAATCCCAGCATCCCATATGGTCCCCTGAGCACGGCCAGGGGTAATTCCTGAGTGCAGAGCCAGGAGTAACCCCTGTGCATCGCCAGGTGTGACCCAAAAAGCAAAAAAAAAAAATCACCTAAGTTCATGATGTTTCTGTCAAAGGAGCCTACGGCGTACAGATGCTCAATAAGCATGTGCTAAATGGAACAAAGTGGTTTCAGAGCTTTTGCTAATGAGTCAAAGCATCAAGGAGCACCTGAGAGATTTTTAAGAAATGCTGAGCTTCAAGTTTCAACCCATCCACATGGCCCCATGGTGGTGTGGACATTGCCAAGGTGAGGCCCCATGCTTAGCCTCTTCCATTTTCGATACACTGTTTCTCACACCTGCGTACAAGGTTAAGTATATAGCTTCTATTCTGAATCATCAAAAGGAAATTGTCCGGTGACCCACAAACATTCAAGTTGTCTCTTGGGGGAACTTTGCCTAAGAAATTAGTTCACTTAAGATGCCAAGTAGTCCTCAATTGCAAAGAATTCTGGTGAGACTAATGACCACATTAATGGGGCAGAACATGTAACTCAATGGTAAGGGTATGGTTTGCCTGCATGCAACCTGGGTCTCTCTCTCTCTCTCACACACAAACACACACACAACTGGGAATGATTTCTCACATTATTTAAAAACACACAGCAAGGTGGCAAAGGGCCCAAGCCAACACAACAGGACTGACGCTCACAACTGAGTTTGGGGGAGGCTGGAAGAGTTCTTAGGCGAGGGAAGTGGATACACCAGTGATGCGTGCAGTGCTGGAATCATGTCCATGAGAAGTCGTTATTAACAGTATTATAAATCGCAGAAACTCAATCAATAAGAAAAATTTAAAAATAAGCAATTTTTCAAAAGACTCCAGGCCCTTTGTGTCTGGAAGACTAGCTGGGTGTTTAAGGCATGAGCTCTGTGCACACAGTGAACCCGTGGTGCTGTCAGGTGCACTCAGCATGACCCTGCTGGGCCTCTGTGCCTACGAGTGCTAATTTCCGGGGTCCCTGGTACCACGCCACAAGAAGGGGGTGTGACCTCCAGACTCCATGCCAGCTGGGAAGGGCATGTGAGGACCAGGACTGAGCATCAGGACCCCAGCAAACACTGTCCAAATCTATGACTAGAGGAGTGTCACCTTAGGAGGCACCACGATGCAAGGGATAGCCTCCCAAAGCACCACCACATGCGAACATCACAGCCAGGTGTGTGCGCAAGCCTGGGCACTGCGACGTGAAGGGGAGAGGTGAGGGGGTGGAAAAAGATTTCCCTTATGAACACATGCTCACATTTAATAAGTACTTTTTTAGTGCTCTGAGGTACACCATATCCAAAAACAGTAACAATAAGTCTCTCAATGAGAGACGTTACTGGTACCTGCTCGAACAAATCGATGAGCAATGGGATGACAGTGAACAGTGACAGTGATAGTGAGGTACACCATCAGATTTAAACTGGAATTGCTCCTAGTTAAGTAACTACAATAGCATTCAGAAACATCTAACCTTTGGCTAAGGATCATCCACAATTCAATTCATCTACTTATTGGACAGCTAATATGAACAAGGCCTCTTGGGGACACGCTGCTGCGGATATTATGAATGTGACCATTCCTGACTTCCCATAGCTACTCCGAACAGAATGAGTATCGTTTCTGTAAGCAAATAATTCATCAAGTACCATTTCCACTACTTAAATGTGAAACTCAATTAGAGGCATCTAGGATACTGCCTATTAAACCACTGGTGTAAAACAGCCAAGAGTACTAGACTATTTTCAATACCTCACAATCTGACAGCTTGTGAAAGTTATGGTGTACGTGGATCAGCCTGGGACGGTCAGTGTCCCAAAGCACAAAGGGGAAAATGACTCTTTTCAGAGAAAGAAAACACAATCTGGGGCTAAACATTAAGACAAAGGGTGATCTCGGCATCCCCCTGTACTACAAAGCAACTGCTACTCTATGTACCACAGATGAATGAATATTAAAAAATAAGTGAAAGTTAAGAAAAAGGACTTAGCCCTTTGTGTTCTTAAAGTTCAAAAAAAACTGAAAAATTAACATATTAAAGGTACATGCATTATTCTTTTAATGTGATTAATTTTGAATTGATAACCTAAGTGACAGTGCTGAGAATGATCGATAAAGGTTACCAAGAGTTAAGAAGCACTGTTCAAAGAAATAGATGCATTTAACTTAATAAAGACACTCATCAGGTGACATGTCAACATGTCATATTACTTTTTATCATTTTTGTTTTGGGAGGTTATTGTTTATTGTCATTATTAAATGGTAGAAACAGAAGAGGGCCCAAACTTCTAAATGAGCCAAATGAGCTTAAGATCAATGGCTACTTTCAACATAACGATGTATTCTTCAGATGCCATCTGAACAGTTTCCTATCATGCCAGGCAATTTTTTTTTATCACACTAATTAGTAAAGCCTCACTTGGTTTAACTCTTTGGGGCCTAACATTTTATTAATAACATATTTCCTCTAGAAATATTCCCTTCTCTTGCCTCCACAGGAATCACTCAGGGGAGCAGTGAAACTAAAGCCGATTTTGCATTTATACACAGTGGGACAGATCAGCAAAATAAATAGACACATTGATTTCCAAGTAGAAAATGGCTAAAAACAGCACATTTACCATTCTCTTAAGCCACATCGCTCTGTGAAATGGAAGACAATTATTGAATGCCTTTGTGTCACATGCTTTATTTTTGACTAAATCTTGAAGCAGACTGCTGAGAAATGCCAAAGCTTCTACAGGTCCTGGCTGAGGGGAGGAATGAAACACTGATTTCCTACTTTTGCACAATAGTGCTCCAAATCCGAATTACTCTTTTAAGCATCATATTTATTTGAAGGTCGTTTTTAAAATACATTTGGGGGTTATTTGGGCAAATTCTCCACATAGAAAGTCTTAGAAGCAGAAAGAGAGCTAGAAATTACTTGCCCTTGAATTCTGAACTGGGGCCTCCCAAGGCGTCCTACCCTGGTTTCAGTGCAAGCTGGACTGAGCCAGCCAGTCCACTAGCCAGGATCTATTTAAGCTGCTATGAGATCCACAGGTGTGGACAGAGCCAAACCTTGTCCCAAATCGCTCAAGAGCCCAATGTCTGAGAAGAGCAAACGGGGAAACCCTCCTTCCATGGAAAAGAGCTGAGTTCCACATTCCACATGATAAGAATGTCCCCCCTCTCCCGCCGATTCAGTAATTTACCTGGACAGGGACGGGTCAGCCAACACCATAATAAAAACAGCAGATACTAATGACAAAACCTTCACAATCAAACCTCTCTTCTCAGACCCCTTTCCACCTGTTGAAGGGTTTGAACTTGGAGGACTGTAGGACCGTAACCTCAAGATACAGCCTACTGGAAATGCTCTACCAGAGATTCTCTACGGGGGATGCTCTATTGCGGAATGCTCTGGGGGAGGGGGGAGATGTTCTACGGGGGGTACTCCAAGGGACATGCTCTACGGGAGATGCTCTGGGGAGATCCTAGCCTGACTCCCACGAAGTGCGTGCGCGCCCTCCAGGCTCTCGTCTTGAGATGCCCACGGAACTGGCTGCTCATCACTCATCAATCACAGGGCTGGGAAAACTTTCTTACCTTGAGCATTGCAGGGAGGAGTGTCTGGCGCGGGCGCCCCTGGGCCCCGATCCTGCGCGCCCCTGCGGGAGGGCGGAAGGCACGCGCCCCTCAGGTTCGGGGCCGGGTCCAACCTGCCCTGGGACCACCGGGGGCGGCGTCCTCGGCCCCAAGCCGGGACAAGGAGACCGCGCGGGCCCGGGGCGTGCCTCTTAGGTTGCCCCTACCCAGGACGCAGCCTCAGCGCGCCCCGACAGTGCTCCCCGAGCACCCCCGTGCCGAGGTGATCTGCCTCTTCCGGCGCGTCGCCGCGGCAGCCCTGAGAGGGGGAGGGGCCCGGCCCCCCGTGACCCCCAAGCAGGTGGCCGGTCCTGCATCCCGGTCCCCATCCCGGCCTCCGTGACCCCTCAGCAGGTGGCCCGACCTGCATCCCAGTCCCCATCCCGGATTCCCGCGACCCCCAGCAGGTGGCTGATCCTGCATCGCGGTCCCCGTCCCGGATTCCCGCGACCACCGAGCAGATGGTCCGTCTCCATCCCGGCCTCCGCGACCCCCCCCCACCCCCCGCAGGTGGCCGTCCTGCATCCCAGTTCCCATCCCGGCCTCCGCTACCCCCGCAGGTGGCCCGTCCTGCATCCCGGGTCCCCATCTCGGGCCCGCGCATACCTGGGAGCGGCCGGAGGGACGCGCCCCCGCCGCAGGGAGCCGCTGGGGAAGCAGGAGCGGGGGCCGCGGGGGCGCGGGCGCGGAGAACGCGCTCGGCTGCGGGGGGCGCGCTCGGGGGTCCCGCGCCCGTGCGGGAGGTCGCGCCCGTGCGTCCAAGTCCCGGCGCGCGGAGCCCGGGGGATGGCGTCGCCGCCTCTGCCTCCACCCCGTCCCTCCTCCCGCCGCCCCCTCCCTCCTCCCTCCTCCTCCTCCTACCCCCCCTCCTCCTCCTCCTACTCCTCCTCCTACCCACCGCAGCCAGGGGGCCGCCCGCATCTCCCCGGAACCCCCGCCCGGGACGCGCCCGCCGAGGTCCCGGGAAAGTTGTCGGGGCAGAGGCCGAAGAACTGCGTCCGGAGCCCCAGGCGCCCCTCGCTGACCCCCGCGCTGTCTACAGCGCGGTGACCGCCCTGTCCCTGAGAGCGCGGCCGGCGGCAAGAGAGTGTCCCCTGCGCCGCGAGCTCGGGCCGGGATGCAAGGGGGGCGCGCGGGGCTGCTCGGCCTCCCCTCCCCCGCGCGGCGCCGAGAATGTTCCACTGACCTACATAGTTTCCCCACAGACGTGACCTCCCGGTCCCCTCTGCGGGACGGGCGCAGGAGGCCCCGCGAGGCCGCCTGCCCTGAAGCTCGAACCTGCGACCCCCGCCGGGTGGGGTCCAGCCGCTCAAGTCTCTCGCCCTGGGCCCTGCAGAGTGACGCGCCACGCGGGCTCTTGGCATCCTCCTGCGGGCCTGCAGGGTCCCTTCCCCGGGGAGTGGGCAGCATGGGGCACAGACCCCGGGGTGCCCTGGCTCGCCCTCTCTGCCCAGAGCCTTATTTGGGCATGCAACCCCACACCCTTCAATTAGATCCGAGCCTCACAGAGTTCCTTTCTCCCCCCTGCAAAGTAGGTCATTCTCTTTATTTCCCACTTGTATTATTTTTGTCTAATTCTCTTCCTGAAAAATAACCAAGCAGCTAGGAGAGGGAGCATCCGTGGTAAGAGAAGCGATTATTCTCTGGCGGGCTGACCTGGGGGCTCCGGAGGAGGAGGAGGATGATGAGGAGGTGGAAGAGGAGGAGGAGGAGGAGGAAGAGAAGGAGGAGGAGGAGGAAGAGAAGGAGGAGGAGGAGGTGCTGTGGAAGTCACTTACTTGTCCCGCAGGAGAGCACTGTTGGTTTGCTCTGAGGTTTTGTTCTGTCCTGCCCCCTCCTCCCTTCCCTGGCAGCTCGGGCCTCACCCTGCTCTCCGAGTGTGCCCATGCCGAAGAATAAGATCTGTGCTCTCAGCGGGCTTAATCACAGCCGAAAGCAGCCTCCCTCCTGTATTCTTGTTTGGCTCCCCCCTCCTCTCTTTTGGGAGCTAGTTGAAAAATCATTCATCTTTCAGGACACTGAAATGGCCCGTGGGCAAGTGCCTGAGTCCTCCTACAGGCCAGAGGCTTCTGCTGTGTGGGCTTTCCCCACTGCCCACACCCAGGCCAGTCACTAGGCCTTCTCCCTTTCGTCCACAGGGGCTGGTGCTGTCCTCATTCCAGGTGGCCTTCTGCCTCCCAGTGTCAGTTCCACCAGGGTAAGTGAACTGTGACCATGGTGGGGTGGGCAGTCTACGGCCGAGCGAGGCTGCAGAGGAATGGCCAGCGTGAAGGAGGCAGGAGGACCTTCTGTCAGTTGAATGCATTGGGTGGTTCAGTTCCTTTTCATGGCAGTTATTGAAGATTTATCATGAATCAGAAGTGAGACTGGCCTGCGAGTGGCCCAGTCAGTGTCTGCAGAAGGGCTTAGTTTAGAGGCAGAGCAAAGAACGAGACCAGACCAGAAAACAGAGTGCCGACGGGTTCAGGAGAAGATGGGCCTCTTGAGGGAGGTGCTATCAGTACAATGAGTTGACATCAGCCAGCTAGAAAAGTCAAACAGGATCATAATATATGAATCAGTCATATGTGCTCCATGGAAAACATTTCACACTCTACTGTGAATTTGGGGACATTTGGGGAAAATCTCAAGTCTCATGTGGTTAGTTTTGAAAGAATGTGGATTTGGGGCCAGAAGGTCCTACAGGAGTTAGGATACATTTTCTGCTTGTACCCACACTGAGTCAACCCATGACGATGCCTTGTCTCCTAGTATTGCCAGGTGCAACCCAGAGAGCCCTATGCAGTAGCAGGTGCCTCTGGTGGTCCCCAAGCCTGCAGAGCCCCAGGACCATCACATTCTTGTACTCTAACATGGAATCACTGGCCCTGTTGACTGAGTATCTGGGAACTGAGGCCCCGAGTATCTCAGGACTGAGGTGCCCCAGAATCGCAGGAACAAGTGGCTGAGTACCACTTAGAAACCACCCCCTCCAAAAAGAATGTGTCTAACTGATTAAATTATGCTATCATGTATCAATAAATCCCAAATATTTTTATAAATTAAAATTTATGGAAAATTAAACATTTTAGTCATGTTCAATGATATCAATTTAAAGATATCAGTAAAATAACTCTTTGTAGTCTAATTGTATTATCCTTGCAATCATAGAAGTTGGTTGTTCTTAATTAGCTATATCCTAATTAAGAATATTAATCTGATTTGAGTCTGAAAATGCTGATTGGGTAAGGATTGGTGACTGTATGTGGTAGACAGGCAAGATTGTGGGTACTACTACAATACTTACAGTACTAGCTTGGGCCCCACATTAGTCTTGTATAGTCAGTAGATTAAAAACTCTAAAGTAAACAACAGGGTTTCCTGCCAATGATATTGTCACAGCTTTTCCAAGGGAACATAAGATAGAGGGATTAAAAAAACACAAAGTCTAAAGGTTCATGTGTGGATTTTCACCTCTGAGTACAGTTGTTTTTACTTCAAAAATTAAGAGAAAACTAAGAAGTCCCACGAATCACCGAAGGGAATAACTTTGTTGTTAGAGAAGAAAAATGCTGCATCAAAGCAGAAGGGAAGTTTGGGTCTTTGTAAAGACGAAGACTTCAAAACCCAGTAACTGGAGACTGAATGACTCAGTGGCCCGGACTTGGGAGGACCTATAGAAAATAGCTCTGAATATCCCCTTGAACTTGAAATACAGCTGTTTTTGGGTCACAGTACAATCAGACAGTCCGTTCCAAGTTCCCAAGCACACCCCCTATGCTTGCATTCTTCCACTGAGAGGTCCATCGACTGAGCTTCCACTGACACATCCTGAGCAGGCTGAGTCTGCAGTGGACATGAGGGTTCCCTCTTGGGGTTGTGTGCTCCATGGACTTTAGTAGACGCATAAGAACACCCAGCTGCCATTGTGGCAGCCTTAGCCAACAGTGATCTGATGATCTCTCCCGAATCTTCTGTCTTTGCCTGCCACTCCTCTCTCACCACTAGTCCTTCCCTGTCACTGAACACTCTCTCCATCACTTTGCCTTTTCCAGAATGTCACATACTAGGAGTCACACCACACACAGCACTGAGTTTCCTAAGATGCAGGAAAAGGTCCTTCATATCCTACCAGGGCTTAATTACACATCTCTGTTCAGCCCTGGATAACCTCCCATTGTTTGGACACATGGTTTTATGAAAATAATATTTTAATAAAGAATGTGTAAAAGGTAACATTTATCTACTGTTCATGACCTCATTTCATCTTCATAAGGCCCTGCAAAAAGGTGATGTATGGTTTCCAGGTGACATACGAGGAAATCTGACTGTGAGGCTCAAGGCACCCTCAGCCCCTGGGCAGACCAGTGGCAGAGCATGGTTTGATTTTGGCTCTGCGGCTGCCAAGCCATGCTCCCTCCCATCCCACCCTCCTCTGCAGTGTCAGGTGCCAGCACTAGATATTCGTGGCACTGTTCAGTTTCCCTGCGATCCTGCTGGATGACGGGCGCTGCCAAGCAGGCATGTGCTGCCACGCTGCTGCACTTTTCTTGTCTGCGTTTTCTTGCTCCCCCTGCAAAACATCGGTTATTAATATCTTCACTCCATTCTGGAAGTGGCTATCTTCCAAGGATTTGCTATAGAACTCCAGGTTCTAAAGACGGAGGTTGGCAAAAGAGCAACACTTGGTCCTGATAATTTGCAGGAGGAAATACAGTCACTGGGTCATTCCATGTGTCACTGGCATAGTGGCATGCTGCCGAGAGTGCTGTGGCTTTGGGGATAGCCCGGAAGGGAGGGCTGTGTGGTAAATAGATGAGGCCTTCAAAGTGCCTCCCAGCACAGCTGGGAAGGATGCTGAGTCCTCTCCTGAAAGGGAAGGCTGGGATCAGTCAGGCCTCCGCCTTCTGGTGCCTTAGAAGAGCACTGGTCTGGTCCCGCCGGAGGAGGCCACTTTCTCTACTCTTTCCTCTGGTTCTACTCTGATTACTGTAGCATCCAAGGCTGCTGCTTTTCTCCCTGGAACTGCAATGTTTCCTTGGGAAAATGCTCAGCTCAAATGTGAGACATATTCAAATGTGAGACCCTACCTTAAACTCACAGCCTCCTCAGGAGCCTGCGGGCTGTGGGAGAAACACTGGCTTCAGAGCCTGCAAGAAACAGGAGGAAGAAAAGCCTTTTGTGTGCAGGATGCCGGGAGGTGGAGAAAGGAAGGTTGGAGGAAGCCGATGTGGGTGAACTGTAGCTGTGCCAGAAGGAAGGGAGGTGTTTCTTAGCTCCAGCAATTAGCGGAGAGGATTGCAGAAGTAATTGCAGAGTCAGAGCTAAAGCACACGCAGCTTAGAGGCCGTCGCCTCAATTCTGCAAGGCATTTGTTGCTACCGGTATTCACGGGGGCTCGGGCAATCTGTTGAGACATGAGCTTCCCACTGGGGGCAGGGAAAAGCCTTCAGCGCAGGGCAGAGGACGGCAGCCTAAGCTCCTGACAGTCATCTTCAGCCCTTCTTAGCTCAGGTCCAGGTAGTTCAGCCACGGCAAGGAAGTTTCCTCTGCCTCTGTGTGCTTTGCTGAGGAAGATGGGCACTTCCAGTTAGTTTCCTAGAGGCATTTCCATCTGTCTCTCTCTCGAGTCCTCTGACCCCCACACCAGGCTGTCTGGAAGGTTCCAGCTTGACACCAGCGGCTGCATGACATGCCCCGTACCGTGCCTGGGAAGAACGTTTAGAGACAGGGAATTCATTACACATAGTTCACTTGAAGTGAAAAGCTAATTATGGAAAAATGTTCTCCGAGGATCTATTTCGAGTCCCCAGTAGGAGCAGAGCGCGCACTTCCTGTAGAGGGCTGCGGCGCTTTGTCAGAGAGCTTTGTTCCAAGGCCATGGTGAGAAAGAAGTCCTGCTCAACGGCTCCAGCGTGACACTCGCCTTGACAGCGAACATGACTCTGTGATGAAGATGACCTCATTCGGTGCTTATAACCTGCCCGTGTATCGCCTGCCCTTCCAGAATTCCTTCCTGTAAAGTCAGTGAGCATTTGCTCTTAAACAAAATTTGTTTTCATCTTGACAATGGGGCTTGACTGTAATTCTACACTCCAGAAATAGGTGATTAAAGTCAGTTTTTCTTTCTTGTGATCTTAGTGAAATGCAGGCAGTGCGGAGACTATTTCAGGACTGGCTGGCCTTTATTTAAGGCTTTTCACTTTAATTTAAGACACTAAGGGAACAGATTTTGGAGATTTATTTTCTTGACCCTTAAAATTAAGATAATTGGTTCTCAAGGTATGCCTTTTTTTTTTTTTTTTAGGAGGGGAGTTAGGGCTACTCTACTGCCATGCTTATGGCTTGTTCCTAACAGAATTGGGGCCAGAGGGGGGGCATATGGTGCCAAGGATCAAAGCAGGCTCGGCCACATGCAAGGCAAGCACCTACACCCTGTACTATCTTTCTGATGTAAAATATCTTCCTTGGACCAATAGCTTCAGCAGCACCTGTGCATGTATGCTAATTCCCATAAGAAAACCCCTCCCCACCTGGAGTTATGGTAGAGTGTATTTCTATACTTGGTTTGCATGTGGCTGACCCACATTTGATCCCAGACTCCACAGACAGTGTTTGGAGCCCACCAGGAGTGATTGCTGAGCAAGAAGACAGCCGTCAGCCTCGAGCATTGCCATGCGTGGCCCCAAAACAATAAAACAAACTTCAAAGAAAAGAAAAAAAATCACTTTCCTTGAGAAATGCTAAATCTCAAACCCTACTAGACCCAAGGAACAGAAACCCTGGAGACAGGGCCCAGGAAATTGTGTTATCAGCCTTTTAGGAGATTCCCATGGCAATAGAGTTTTGAAACAGCTGTGCAGGGAGAGTCCATCTGAGTCTCCTACAACTTGTGTTTGTTGGGGCCTTCATATTCCATGTCCTCAACTAAGAATGTGTATCCAGTAATGATTTCATTTCCAACTACTCGTTGACAGAGTGAAGGTCCTAGAGGGTCCAATCACTAGTGACAGGGGCAGTAAGTCGGCTTGTTGGCATATCTTGTCAAGTGATCTGTTTGAACAAGCTCCCTTCTCCAATTTTTGGCATTTTCTGTTTTTTTAATCTACCATGGCTTCTTGTTCTTTCATATATCCCTTTGGTCTCATTGTCTTCCTTCGCTCTATTCCATGGAAAGGTGCTGTGTCAGAAAAAGTTTCACCATCTCTTTCACCTCATTCTCCTTCGCTCTTGCATCAGGGATCAGCTGAGATAAGCCTGAGGCAGGACCCCGTTGACTCCAGGCTATGTGGAGACTCACTGGGCTTGATGGTGGTTGCAGGTAAGAGGAGGTTGCCATGAGCTAACAGGCCAGTCCCAAGGACACTGATCAAGCCCAGTCTCTGTTCCTGACTCAGTTCTGGGAGGGTCGGTTTGGTAGCATTGCCTTTGCGGGTCTGAGGAAAATGCCACAGACCTGAGCAAACAAGCCTGTGTCACAGGCAGAGGAACTGGGGCTAAGGCTGTGGGTGACGCGTATGGGAACCCGAACTGCCCATGGCATGGCTTGTAAGCCGCCCGAGCCTTCTGGGGAGAAATGGGCAACCTGGTTGCAGAATCACAGGCCCAGAGCATGGCTAGCCCCCAGAGAGGAGAAGGCTCAGCTGTGTGCCAGAGGCACAGGGAGCCCCTCAGGAGACCAGCAACAGCTCCAGTTCTTCCAGGCACTTGGGAGAACTGTCCTCAAACAAGCCTGCAGAGGCGAGGCTACCGGTGTGACCACATCTTTCTCACTTTGGGGTCCATTTCCCACTCTGGCTGGTAGACTTTCACCCTTGTCTCAAATGTGGACTTTATAATATGAAGGCACATTTGTCCATATATCCCTGCTTGAGTTGTGCACCTGCTTCTCTTCCTCTCTCACTCCCTCTCTTTTCCTCCCTCTCTCCCCCTTCTCTCCCTCTCTCTCTCCTCTCTCTGTCTCTCTCCCTTTCCTTTTCTCTCTCTTCTCTCCCTCTCTCCCTCTCTCTCCCTCCCTCTCTCTCTTCTCTCTATCTCTGTCTCTCTCTCCCTCCCTCTGCCTCTCTCTCCCTCTCCCTCTCTCTCCCTCTCTTTTCCTTCCCCTTCCTCTCCCTCCTCTCTCCCTCTCTTTCCCTCTCTCTCCTTCACCCTCTCCCCTTCTCTCCCTCTCTCTATCTCCCTATCTCTCCCTCTCTCTCTTCCTATCCCTCTCTTTCTCCCTTGCCCTCTCTTCCCCATTCTTTCCCTCTTCCTCCCCTCTCTCTCTTTCCCTCCCTTTCTCTCCTCTCTCTCTCTTTCTCCCCCCTCTTTCCTCTCTTTCTCCTCTATCCTCTCTCTATTCACTAATTCCCAAAATAAGCTTATTTTGCTCCATATTCATCTTCTCCTGAAATTCTTTTCTGTGAGAGAAGGTAAAAGGTCTGGAAAACCTTGGTAGGATTTAGAACTTTTCAGGGCTAGAGAGAGAGAGTACAGCACGTAGGATGCTTGCCTTGCACGGGCCAACCTGTTTGATCCCTAGCATCCTGTAGAGTTCCCCAAGCCCAGCAGGAGTAATTCCTGAGTTTCAAGCCAGGAGGAAGCCGTGAGCATGCCAGGTGTGGGCTCACCACCATCCCCTGCCCGCCCCCCCCCCAAAAAAATAGAACTGACGTTCATTCCTGCATGGGGTAGCTCCTTGCTCTGGCCTGGTTCTATGGCTTCCTGCAGATTCAGGGGCATGAATTGTTCCCAGTGAAAATAGGAAAAGTGGGACTCAGGGGCGTTTGAGCACTGCCTCAGGAGAGAGACAAGAAATGAGGTCCGTGTGGTGGAGGTGCTCATAGCAGATGCTTATCAGCCCCAAACTCCCCAGCCACTGCCCTGCAGGGAGAGACAAAAAGGGAGTCCTCCTTCTGAAAGCTGCCACCTCTCTCCTCCGGTTCACATAAGCCACTTGGGAACTTTACCTCTTCTGGTAGGTTCACACCTCCCAGCCTCAATACCAGGAAGCAGATTTTTATACATGAATATAAAAACATTAGGACAGGGGCTGGAGTGATAGCACAGTGGGTAGGGCATTTGCCTTGCATGTGGCTGACAATGGTTCTATCCCTGGCATCCCATATGGTCCCCCAAGCACCGACAGGAGTAATTCCTGAGTGCAGAGCCAGGAGTGGCCCCTGGGCATTGCTGGGTGTGACCCTAAGTGCCCGAGAACAGATGACTGGTTAAAGAAACTTTAGTACATCTATACAATGGAATACTATGCAGCTGTTAGAAAAGATGAAATCATGAATTTTGCATATAAGTGGATCACCATGGAAAGTATCATGCTAAGTGAAATGAGTCAGAAAAAGAGAGACAGACATAGAAAGATTGCGCTCATCTGTGGAATATAAAATAACAGAGTAGGAGACTAACACCCAAGAATAGTAGAAATAAGCACCAGGAGGTTGGCTCCATGGCTTGGAAGCTGGCCTCACATGCTGGGGGAAAAGGCAGTTCAGATAGAGAAGGGAACATCAAGTAAGCTCTGGTTGAGGACCCGCTTGAAAGGGGAGATACGTGCTGAAAGTAGACTATAGATTGAACACAATGGCACTCAATACCCCTATTACAGACCACAACACCCAAAAGGAGGGAGGGAGGGAGAGAGAGAGAGAGAGAGAGAGAGAGAGAGAGAGAGAGCGATCAAAAGGGAATGCCCTGCCACAGAGGCGGGGGCGGGGGAGGGAGGGAGGATGGGATTGGGAGGTGGGAGGGATACTGGGTACTGGGTTCACTGGTGGTGGAGAATGGACACTGGTAGAGGGAGGGGTGCCCGAACATTGTATGAGGGAAACACAAGTATGAAAATGCGTAAATCTGTTACTGTGCCTTCATGGTGATTCACTAATTAAAAAATAAAAAATAAAAAAAAGCAAAAACACGAAACATTAGGATAGCGAATGGATATAAACTCTAGAGCATTGTGAAATAGAACTGAAACTTCAGCAGTAAACCCTCATGCGGGGCAGCTGATGCTGACCAGGGTTTTTGAGGGTTTCATGGGGGAGGAAGAGCCTCTTCAGTGACGCTGCTGGGACACCTAGAGAGTGACCTGTGCATGTGCTGGACCCTTATCTAATACACTGTGGAAATATTAACTCAGGGCTAGAGGGATAGTCCAGTAGGCAGGGTACTTGCAGTGCATATGGATGACCCAGGTTTGATCCCTGGCACTGCATATGGTCCCAGGATTGATCCCTGAGCACAGAGCAAGAGTAGGCCCTGGTCACCACTGGTCACCACTGGGTGTGGCTCAAAATGGAAAAAGTTGACTCAAAATGAATCAATACATCAGTGTAAATGCTCAAACCATTAAAGCCTTACGAGATGACATAAGGGTTAAATGTTTGTGCCTTGGGTCTTACTGTGTTTAGATTCCAGGCACGGGTGACCATAGGAAGAACATCAGCGAATTGCACTTCACCAAAAGTAAAAATGTATGATGACAAAGAAAGTGAAAATACTACCCGCAGAACTGGAGTGAGACACAAGCCATCTATTTGCATCCAGTATACAAGGAACGCCACAACTCAATAACGAAAGGCAACCCAAGATCTAAAATGTGGGAGGATTATGTTGCTGGGGGAAGGTGGGTTCCGGGGTGGCGGCAGCCTGGAGGAGGGAATTCACTGCTTCCTCCCCACCCACACCGGCCACCCAGGACATGCCCAGATAAGGTAGGACATCGAACATCGGCTCTCGGCACCTGCATGGTTCTGAGGGTCGGTTTCAGCAGCCCATGAGGCAATCACCCAACTCCTGCTGCTCTCCTGGCTCAGAGAATCTGTCTCAGCCAGCGGCTTCCTGGGGCTACGGAACTCAGGGGGGCAGGAGCAAAGTGCTGCTCTGGGCAGAAAAGGGACCTGAATGTCACCCCAGTTTTCCAGGGATGACACTTTCCATCATAGAAAAGAATTATAGGAGTGAAGGGAAGCCTTTTTTTTTATTATTCATTTAGTTTATTTTAAATTATACTCAGGGTTACAGCAGTTAAGTTTATGCATAAAGCTATGCAAAGTGTATGTAAAGTCATGTTAAAGCTTATGTAAAGTTATGACAGTGTTAAAGTGACCGAGCCTTCACCAGCCACCTCCTCCATTGTCTGTCTCTCTTTTTCTTTCCCCCAATTGTATTTTATGAAAGCACGTGATTTATACAGTCGTTCAGCATTGTCTTGCAGCCAGTATTCTATCCCTGCCCCGCACCCAGGCTTGTCCTTCCAGGAAACCAGGCTAAAGCAATCTGACCTTTTTCTTGTTCTTCCAAGTGGGTGTCTCTGTCTCTTCCCTTTGCTGGGCTATTCTGCTACAGAAGGAAAAGAGAGGAATGTGCATTCAAGAGAGAACACAGACTCTCTAGAGTGGTAAAAGGCAAGGCTACACGTCAGGCAGAGCATCAGGGAACACATCGGAAGGCGAGAAAGTCCACATGTGAAGGATGCTGGCCAGCCCCCCGCTTGTTTACAGTTTCCCAAAGAGTCCCCAAATGCTTCTTGCTAGGGTGGTGCTGAGGGTTGACTGTGGAGCTGTTGATGACCATTTGATATTCTTAGTGACTTGTGTTCCAGCTGTGGAACTTTTCCTTCCAGGGTATCCTGTCTTGCTCGAACCCTGGAATTCTGCATCTCTCTGGTTCTCTGAGTCTCCTCAGAGGGGCTTTTGTCTCAAGGATCTTCATGCCATTGGGTTGGTTTAGGTTCCAGACAGTGTTGGTTGCTTGGTCTTCCAATACATGTGATCAGGACCTCCCATCTCCCTGTCTGTGACTATATGAATAGATTTGTCTCGGAAAAGACATATGTATGATCAATAACATGAAAAAACAGTAGACATCATGAGTCAGGAAGAAAATGCAAATTAGTGGCTGCCCCTTCACATTCCCTAGGCTGGCTATTATCTAAGATAACAACAACAGCACAGAGTGTAGCGAATGGGTGCCTGGCTTGCACACAGCTGACCTGAGTTTGATCCCCAGCACTCGTTATGGTCCCCAGAGCCCACCATGAGTGATCCTTGAGTACAGAACCGGGAGTAAGTTCTGAGCACTGCCAGAGGTGGCCCCACAAGAAACAAAACAAAGCAAAAGATTGTAGCAAGTGTTGGTGAGAGTGTAGAGAAGCTGGGACTTCCCTTCTCTACTGATGGGAAGTAAAATGGTCACTTGAGAATTTCTCAAACAGTGACACAAAAACACAGAGTTAGCACTTGGTTCAGTGATCCTACATATTTACTAAAACAATATAAGAAAAACGCGTGGGAGGACACAGGTAGGGGGAGGGTGGGATGGGGGTGTATACTGGGGTTTTGGTGGTGGAAAATGTGCACTAGTGATGGGATGGGTGTTTCATCATTGTATGACCAAGACTTAAACCTGAAAAGCTTTGTAACTGTTCTCACAGTGATTCAATAAATAAATTAATAATTAAAAAAACTTGTGGGAGGGCCAGAGAGAGTACTACAGGAGGGTACTTGCATGCTGTGGATCTGGGTTAGATTCCCAGTACCACACATCATTCCCAAAGACCCTCCGGGAGGGATTCCTCAGCAAAGAGCCCTGAGCACTGCTGGCGTAACCCCCAAACAAGAACAAACAAGCAAATAAACAATGGGGAGCACAAATGCTTGAGTGTTCATGGCAGCATTATTTATAGTAGTCAGACTTGAGCAACAACCCAAATGCCCATCAGCTGATTAATGACTAAACAAAATACGTTACATGGTCACTAAAAAAATGAAGCTCAAATACACTCTATGGCATGATTGGATTGAAAGAGCATTATAGTAAATGAAAGGAGGCACTTAAAAAATACCAATAAGAATTCAACTGATATGAAAGTCAGAATAGAAAATTTATAGAAACAGAAACAGGTTGTGATTACACTGGAGGACGCAGGATGTTGGACTTTTGAGGGGTGTTTTGTAATTGATGGTAGGGATGATTGTTTAATCTTGAGTACAATAAAAATAACACACTGGGGGCCGAAGCGATAATACAGCGGGTAGGGCATTAGCCTTGCTTGTGGCAGACCCGGGTTCAATCCCCGGCATCCCATATGGTCTCCTGAGCACTGACAGGAGTAATTCCTGAGTGCAGAGCCAGCAGTAATCCCTGAGCATCACTGAGTGTGACCCCAAAAGCAATATATGTATATATATACATATATATACATATTACAAAATAACACTAAATTATATGTAATAGTTACTCTGTATTATGAGTAATGTTGGAACCAAGTTATTAATAAAAAATTGAAAAATACTTAAGCTATAGCACAGTGGGTAGGGCATTTGCCTTGCATGCAGCCAACCCAGGTTCGATCCCTCCATCCCTCTCAGAGAGCCCAGCAAGCTACTGAGAGTATCCCGCCCGCACGGCAGAGCCTGGCAAGCTACCTGTGGCATATTCGATATGCCAAAAACAGTAACAACAAGTCTCACAATGGAGACTTACTGGTGCCCGCTCGAGCAAATCGATGGACAATGGGATGACAGTGCTACAGCGTTGCTTAAGTATTCTCTCTAGCCCCAAGTGTTTGGGAGCTGAGCTACAGGTGCTCAGGGGCTATTTCCGACCCAGTGCAAGGGACCTGACCTTCTCTCCACTGTGTCCATGTGTCAGTGATGACTACAGCCTTGAACCCCCTCCCCGCACTCCCTGTCTAGCTCCTCCTCCCTGCAGTTTCCTCCCACCTCCTTCACACAACACCATGCTCATGTATGCCAGGACTTCCTCAACACCCATGCCCACGCCCTTGTTCCTTCACTTCCTCCCACACCTTAAGGGAGCAGGTACCCAGGTTCCATCTCCAGCCTTTTCTCTTCTTTTTTGGGGGGCGAATCCAGTCTGTGAATTCCAGTCCAAAGCCTTTCAAGTCTTCCCTCTTAGCACTGCCAGCCCCGCCAGCTCTCCTCCCACATGCCAGCGCTATTTCCACTCGGATGTCTCCACATTAGCTTTCTAATGCAATTTCTCTTCTTCCCTGTCTCCCACCCCGTTCAGAATCCCAGCGCCGCCAGCCCTCTAATGATGTTCCCTTCCTTTCAGCAGAACTCTGGCCCTGAGTGCCTTCTCCCCTCCTCCTGTCGCTCGGTGACTGATTCCTGCAGAGTGTTGAGAGACAGCCCTTCAGATGGCTGCATCGATTAGGCGGTTTCCGATGGAGGAGGAAGCAGCACTGCGTCCCGGCCCCCTGCTCTGCTCTCTTCTGTGGCCACAGCCTGGGGCAGTGGGTCCTGCCCAGCCCACAAACAGCTCCCTGGACCTTATACTTCATGTCTTAGCTCAAGCCTCATGTGCTTTGGGCTGTGCAGTGTGCTGTGCGTGAGAGACATTTTAGGTGATGTCTAAATCACAGCTTCCTTTCTGTGCTGTAGATTCCTGGGTTGGTGAGCAGGAAGGGTGTCTGGACTTTGCAGGAGGAAGAGGGAAAATAAACCAGTGTCTTCTCCTACTAGACCCGAGCTCACATTTTATATCCCAGAGTTTGCACCAAGGTTGTTAGAGTTTGTTGGCTTCCAGGATTTCAGACCAGAAAATATTGCAGCTTCCCTTCCTGCTGTGTGCTGAGGCCTGGCCTGCAGCACGCAGATTGTTGGGTACACGCGGCCAAGAACACGGCTTCTCTGTGGCAGACAGATGGGCCTCCTCACTGAGCACTGGACAGAGCACTACTCTTGGCTGAACAGGAAAGTGCGACGGAGAGAGGCTGAGACCTTCCCCATGTCCTGCCCACATACGTGGTAGGTTGATGGGAGGCTGTAGCTACCGGGAACTGGGGACTTTGCAATCTGCTCCCTGGGCAGACGGCTGATGTGTTTCTCAGGAGGGGCGTGTACAGGCTTTGCCCTAGAGATCCCATAAGAAGTGAAATTGTCCATGATAAGCTTGATAAACATGCGTGGCATAAAGTGTTTTAACGCTTTGTTTTGCTGCTTTGCTTCCTTTCTGTGTTCGTGTTTGGGCCAGTGGTGTTGAGGGCTCACTCCTGGCTCTGTGCTCAGGGTTTCCTCCTGGTTATGCCCAGAGGCCCACACATAGGGCTGAGGACGGAACCAGGCTCAACCTTAACTCCTTCCCCTCTCTCCCACTCTCTCCCTCCCGCTCGCTCTCTCTGCTTCTCTCTCTCTCTTTTACTGGCTCTGTTTTAAGCGTTTTATAGTCTGAGGTTCAGTGGTTATTAGTAAACTCATAATGTGGGTGATTATGGCCACATCACCTCCAGACCTCGTCTTGTCTTTCAAAGCTTAAGCTGCCACCACGTAATAGCTTCCCCTTTGCCTCCTCCAGCCCTGGAAACCACCATTCACCACTCTATTTTCTGTCTCTATGACTCTCCCAATATTTGGCATTTCATAGAAGTGAATAATATGATGTTTGTCTTTCTGTAATGAGCCTGTCTCACTGTCCTAAAGGTCCATCCATCTCATGGGGGATGAGGCCATAGACCCTTCCCCGTGGTGCTTGGGACCAGTCCCAGTTCTATGCTTGGGGTGGCTCTCGGTGGGCTGTGTTGTGCCAGAGATCTAACCTACTCCCTCTAATTACAAATCTTGTGCCCCAGGCCCTTGACTTTTCTTCCCGCTCTGGTACATCCATTTTTGTCACTTGAATTAGTATGTTTCCTTTTTGAAGGCTGAATAATATTTTGTTGTATGTATGACACGTTTTGCTTACCTGTTATTCCGTTCATGGGTACTTGAATGGCTTCTCCCTTTGGGCTGTTGTGAATAACACTGCTAAGAACATTGGCATGTGAATATGTCTCCAGGAAGTTTCTGCTTCTTTTGAACGTCTGCCCAGAAGGACACTTGCTGCGTCACGTGGTAATTCTGTGGCTGAGTTTTGGAGAAGCCTCTGCGCTGTTCTGTGGCTGGGGCCCTTTCTGCTCTGAGCCATGAGCAGGCGCTGAGTTTTGCATCCCTGTAGTCTCTCGTGTCCTGTGGCCATCACCTTAGTGGCTGCACACACATTCCAGTAACTAAATCGGAAACTCCCCAGCCCCCTGATCTCTGGGGCAGCTTCCCGGGGCTGCTGTGGGTGGAGGAGCGGACGCTTCTCCAGGCGCATGAGTGAGAGGGGCCGGTGCTGCTTAAGGGCACACACAGGGCAGGGCAGAGCTCGCTGGATGCCCCTGCCGGTGCTGCCTCCTGGGCTTGTTCCTCAACTTGCTCCACAAAGCAATGTGTGTTTTCAATTTCTTTTTAAAAAGTCTGGACTTGATGGGGTCCTCACCCCCAAGGGTACGGCTGCTCCCTTCCTCTGCAGCAGACACCCTACCTGTCCTCACTGCTTCCCCTCCACTCCCCAAATGCCCCTTCCCCATTCTTACTCCCCCCACCCCACCCGCATCAAACGGATATCAAATTCTCTCTGAAAGAAACAAAGAGGCCCCTCAGGGCTTGGATCCAGCTCAGAGTGAGGAATTCCTAATCCACACAGGTTTTCATAAACTTTTCCTCTTGGAACCCCATTTAGCCTGAGAAATTCTCAGAGGGCCCTGGGTATACATGTGTAAACAATAAATGTATGAATCAAATGCTTACTGATAATAAATAATCAAAACATTTCTTCTTTTAAAAGTTACACAACTGCCGATTTAAGCAGCGAGGGCCGGGGCAGCCGTGGTGAGAAGCTGCTGGCAGAAGGCTCTGGGGCCTTAGGTGGGGCTTTCTCCCCAGAGCCTTATCCTGCCCACCTTATCCTTGGCTCTGCCCAAACCCCCATGTGGAGCACAGCTCTGGGGGCAGGGCTTCGTCTGATCCACCAGCCGGAGAGCTTCTCCCGGGAGCCCCTCCCAGCCCACGCGTGTCTGTGGCCGATTTGCCCCGGTGCATCTGTGTCCTGGGGGACACTCCCAGCTGAGCAGAAATGGAGGGCAGTGTGGCAGGAACCGGGAGCAGAGCCTCACAGGCTCAGGGGGACCTCCAGCCATCACCCCACACCCCCGGATGCTGGAAGTTGGAGTGTTTGCGTCACTGCTTGAGCATCTCTCTTCTCTGGCCGAGGAGAGCTGCTCCAACTGGGAGTGACTAGGTGTCACACCGAAGTCCGAACCTGTGCTGGTACCAGGGAGCCTCAGCCATCTGTGGGTGCCGTCACAGAGGAAGCAAAACAAGGAAAGACCAACTTAAAACATAACATTCGACTTACACCCCCACAGCTGCCGGCGCTCCTTCACTCCTTAAAGTCGGGTCTAGGAAAGGGGTCTGTACCTGTGGGAAATGACGGCCGTGTGGCCCCTGGCCCAGGGGGAGGCTGAAAGAAAGAGCTGGGCGGGGGTCTGCATGCTCTGCCCTTGGGTGGGGGCCTGTGTGGGCACAGGAGCCAGCCTGATTCACTGCCTCCCGCCCCTCCTGAGCCTGCCAACAGCTCACCCCAGCATTAACGGAAAAGCTGCCTTACCCCGACAGGGAGGAAAAACGCCCAGACCAGACACATGTTTAATGGATTTTTTTTAAGACTTAAAAACATTTGCAGCAATTTTCTGCTTCCAAAAAGGACACGCTGATAACTTTTCCATATGGTATTTTTGTGTTATGTTAGTGGCTTGGCAATTTTTAATGTTACATTCCTAATGGTAAGCAGAATTTTGTCCAGTTTTCAATTTTTAAGACCACTTATGTTTTCCGGGAGAAAGCCACCTTCCTTTTCTCCTGCTTCACCCAGAGATGTCCTGCCTGAGTCCGGGTAGCTGCATCTTCTCTTCTGCACTGGTCTATGGGGGACCTGACTGGCCCGCCGTCTTCTCAGAGCTCAGACTCGGAGACTCCCCACTTGCCTTTCCTGGCCCCAGCAATGCTCTCTGTGTCGAGCTGCCTGGTGGACACAGCCAGGCCAGGTCAGAAAATCATTTTCCAGGCAGCAATAACTCTCCCCAGGCAGCCCCACATCCCTGCCTGGTTACAACTGTCTTCATTGCTCAGATGCCAACAGCTTGGCTGGGACAGCTTCTGTTGGCTCACAGGCCTGGCAGGTCTGAGGCGCTGGCACTGCACGCCCCCTCCCTGCTGGGAAACAAGTGATGCTTTTAGTTTGTTTTTCTGGGGGTTCTACCTGGCTCTGTGCTTGGGGGCTCATTCCCAGTGTTCTCTGACCACGTGGTGCTAGACATTGAACGCAGATGTCCCACATGCAAAGAGCATGCTCAGCTGTTGGGGGCTCCCTCTGGCCCGCAGAGCTTTATTTAAGTTGGGGTTATGTATTTCAGCCTGGTGGTGATGGTGGTGGTGGTGGTGGTGGTGTGTGTGTATGTGTGTGTGTGTGTGTGTGTGTGTGTGTGTGCATAAACAGTCACTTCACAAAAACATTCCTAGGACGATTCTTCAGAGGAGTACTTTTCTATCATGCTGACGGTTGCATTTTATCCCAGAGGTCTGCAAAATATAACTAACCATAACTAACTGGTCCAGAATTTCTGTGGCAGGGAACAGAATCCACTCTAACTGCCTGAGCTTCCCATAGTGAGGGGTATCCGCCCCCCTGAAGGTGCTCGAATGATCCTGTGAGGGTGAGTTATGGGTATTTTTTGTTTGTTTGTTTATTTGGGGGCCACAACTGGCAGTGCTAAGAAGCTACTCCTGGCTCTGCACTGAGGGATCACTCCTGGCAGTGCCCAGGGGACTGTATGAAGGGATAGAACCTGGGTCTGCCGCATGCAAGGCAAGCACCCTGCCCTCCCCGCTGTTCTCCCTTTGTGGTCCTGATGTGGGTGCTTTTGCATTTGTTCATTTATGTAAGTAGATTTCCAGGGATACACTGATTATTTTTCTGAAAAGGAGGTGATATGCCAAGGAAGTTTGATAATTTCTGGAAGCGGAACAAATTTATGTAGAGATCCAACTTGCCTTCAGAACATGCCCCCAGTGCTAGTGCAAGGTCAGGCTGCCAGGGCTTCTCTCCCTGGCCCGGTGGTCATGGTCTGCCCCTTCTCCACAGTGGGACTGGCCGTGGCTGCCCCTCCCCATGGTCTGTCTTCGGGCTGCCCAGACCGCCCTCTGACCTCCAAGTCTCCCATGAGCCTTAGTCTGGGAATGTACCCTGGAGCTTTCTGGGGTCTTCCCTGTGGAGCAGCAGGTGGAAAAGGGGTGACGTGGCTCCCCTCCAGCAGGACATCATGTCAGATACGAGGCCCATGGTCCAAGGGTAGGAGGAGCCCACCTTCAGCTGGATCTCAGGAAGGACCCAGGGTTGGGGCATCCCATGTCACCACACTTGTGCAAGTGCGCTGGCCTGCTCACTCTCCCGGGGTCTGTAGACTTGGTGCCCCATCAATCACTGATGCTGGTTGAATTTCTGTATACAAGACCAGCACATTTTAAGGGACGTGAGCAAGTACTTTATAGCAAAGGGTCTTTAGTATCGGCTCATGGCGGGCGCACGGGATTTTCAAACTAATCCCTCCAATAAGAGAGAAGTGTAGGAAACTTTGGAAAGAGTCAACAGTCATGCTCAGATCTGGGTGGGCACCCCTAACCCCTGTGGTCCAAGGGTCATCTGCAGCAGAGACAGACGGGGCTCGGCCTTGGCCGTGATGCCTGAGAGTCTGACAAACACAGTGCTGAGTGCCCGGCGCCATCCTGCCCCAGCTGCCAGCCCACCCCGCGAGGTATGCAGAAGGTTACAAAGCTTCCCCTGCTCTGCTGAGAGGGGCTCCAGGCCTCTTATCCCCAGGAAGAAGGGACCTGGAAGCTTCTAGAGTATTCTCCAGGAGTGATCCCTGAGTGCAGAAGCAGGGGTGATCTCTGAGCAGCACCAGATGTGACCTTCCCCACCAGCCCCCACACCCCATACACGACTGAACTAGTAGTTCTAATTAAGCCAGAGTCACCTCTGGCCTTGGACCCTCTGGAGGAGGCAATTTTCCCATATACCTTATTCTCTTGGCATGCAAATAGAAATAAGAACTGGAATTGTGTGCATGCCAAACCATGAATGACAATACTGTAGATCACAGGGCCTCAACGAAAAACATAACAAATATAAATAAAATAGAAGCAGGTAGTGGGATGAGATGAGTATGTGCGTGTATGTGTGTGCATGTGTATGTCTATGTACACATGTGTGTGCATGTGTATGTATGTGTGCATGTCAGCGTGCATGTGTGCATGTGTCTGTATGAATGTCTGTGTGTGTCTGTGTCATGTATCTATGCGTGTCTATGTCTGTGTGTGTCTGTGCATCTCTGTGTGTGTCTGGGTGTTTGTGTGCCTGTGCCTGTGTGTGTATGCCTATGTCTGTATCTGTGTGTGTATCTGAGCGTGTATGTGTTATGTGTCTCTCTATTTGTGTGACTGTGACTGTAACTGTGCATGTCTCTGTCTCTGTGTCTGTGTGTGTGTCTGTGTGTGTGTCTGTGTCTGTGCCTGTGTGTGTCTGTCTGTGTGTGTGACTGTGACTATGCATGTCTCTGTCTGTGTGTCTGTGTCTGTGTCTGTGTGTCTGTGTGGCTATGACTGACTGTGAATATCTCTATCTCTGTGTGTGTCTGTGTTGTGTGTCTCTTTGTCTGTATGTGTGACTGTGTATCTGTGCATGCCTGTCTCTGTCTCGGTGTCTGTGTCTGTGTCCGTGGGTGTGATGGGCTTCCATGATTCTTCTGAAAGTTCAGGCAACGGTGTCTGTGTTGGCCCAGCAACAGTGCTGGTAGGATGCTGCATTTGCAATTCAAACTTTGGGGAGTTATCCCATTAGCATCTCAGTGTTTTGCCTTTAGAAGCCAAGGAAGACTGCACACGTTGCTTTTCATTAGTCCCTAGGGGTCAGTTGCAAGTTGTCCTCAGAGATCGAGGCTACGAGAAAGATGCCTTTCTACGAGAGGTGGTCAGATGCCGGAAGCATCTCTGGAGCAACAAGCATTCCCTGGGTTTGCTTCCACCAGCCCTCACCGGCATTTCTATATCCCGGAGATGCGAAAACATATAGTAAAACTGAATTTGCACTTGTATGTTCATTGCTGCACTGTTTACAATAGTCAAAATCTGGAAAAAACCCAAGTGCCCATGAACTGATGACCGGCTAAAGAAACTTTGGTACTTCTACACAATGGAATACTATGTTAGAAAAGATGAAGTCATGAATTTGCATATAAGTGAATCAACATGAAAAATATCACATTAAGTGAACTGAGTCAGAAAGAGAGAGACAGACAGAAAGACTGTACTCATCTGTGGAATATAAAGTAACAGAATGGGAGACTAACAAGAGTAGTAGAGATAAGTACCAGGAGGTTTGCTCCACAGCTTGGAAGCCAGCCTCATATACTGGGGGAAAAGGCAGCTCAGATAGAGAAGGGACCACCAAGTAAAGGGTGTTTGGAGGACCTGCTCGGGATGGAAGATGTGTGCTGAAAGTAGACTATAGGCTGAACATGATGGCCACTTAGTACCCCTATTGCAAACCACAACACCCCAAAATAGAGAGCAAAAGGTAATGCCCTGCCACAGAGGCAGGGTGGGGTGGGGGGATGGGGTGGGGATGGTGGGAGGGATACTGGGATCATTGGTTGTGGAGAATGGGCACTGGTGGAGGGATGGGTACTTGATCATTGTATGACTAAAACACAAGCATAAAAGTTTGTAAGTCTGTACTCACGGTGATTCGCTAATTAAAAAAAAAATTTATAAATGAAGTCCCCTGGTTAAAGAAACTTTGGTACAGCACACAATGGAATATTATGCAGCTGTTAGAAAAGATGAAATAATGAAATTGGCATAAAAATGTATGAACATGGAGAGTATCATCTAAGTGAACTGAGTCAGAAAGAGAGGGACAGATATAGGATGACTGCACTCATTTGTGGACTATAAAGTAACATAATAAGGAGACTAATACCTAAGGACAATAGAGGCAAGGACCAGGAGTACTGCTCTTCGGTTTGGAAGCCTGCCTCAAGTGCTGGGGGAAAAATCACTTGGGATGGAGAAGGGATCATTAAGTTAATGATGGTTGGAGGGATCGCTTGGGATGGGAGATGTTTGCTGAAAGTAGACTAAGGACCAAACATAATGTAATTGTATCTCATGGTGATTCAATAAAAAAATTATAGAGATCCTTGGAGTTCTAGCCGGTTCCTACAGTGGTCCCACAGCCGCCTGTCCCCCTCTTCCCTATTCACCATGACAGATGCTGCCCTGTTCTTCACCAAGGATTTCTTGGCCAGTGCTGTGGCTGCAGCCATCTCGAAGACGGCGGTAGCGCCCATCAAGCGGGTCAAGCTGCTGCTGCAGGTACAGCGTGCCAGTAAGCAAGTCACTGCTGATAAGCAATACAAGGACATTATGGACTGCGTGGTTCATATCCTGAAGGAGCAGGGAGTCCTGTCCTTCTGGCGTGGCAACCTGGCCAATGTCATCAGGTACTTGCCCACCCAGGCTCTCAACTTCGCCTCCAAAGATAAACACAAGCAGATATTCCTGGGTGGTATAGACAAGAGAACCCAGTTTGGGCGCTACTTTGCTGGCACTCTGGCATTGGGGGGTGCCGCTGGGGCCACTTCCTTGTGCTTTGTCTATCCCCTTGATTTTGCCTGTACCCGTTTAGCTGCTGATGTGGGCAAAGCCGTAGCCAAGAGAGAATTCAAAGGACTTGGCTAGTGTCTGGTTAAGAGTTCTAAATCTGGGGCTGAGTGATAGCACAGCAGGTAGGGCGTTTGCCTTGCACGTGGCCGACCCAGGTTCGATTCTCAGCATTCCATATGGTCCCCTGAGTACCGCCAGGAGTAATTCCTGAGAGCAGAGCCAGGAGTAACCCCTGTGCATCACCAGTTGTGACCAAAAAGAAAAAAAAAAGAGTTCTAAATCTGACGGGATTAAGGGCCTGAATCAAGGCTTCAATGTCTCTGTGCAAGGTATCATCTATTGAGTTGCTTACTTTGGAATCTATGACACTGCAAAGGGAATGCTTCCAGTCCCAAGAATACTCACATCTTTGCCAGCTGAATGATTGCACAGTCTGTCACGGCCGTGGCTGGATTGACTTCCTATCCATTTGACACAGTTTGTCACCGCATGATGATGCAGTCAGGGTGCAACGGAACGGATCTCATGATTACTGGCATAATTGACTGCTGGAGGAAGACTGCTTGTGACGAAGGAACCAAAGCTTTTTTCAAGGGTGCCTGGTCCAATGTACTAAGAGGCATGGGGAGTGCTTTTGTGCTTGTTTTGTATGATGAAATCAAGAAGTACACATAAGTGATTTCCTAGGTTTCTCCTCAGAACAGACGTGATGTATTATATAACTTAAGCATTCTCAACTGCTGTCTATTTATCAGTGGCAACTTAAGACTGGTTGAAAATGGGAAGCAATAATATTCATCTGACCAGTTCTCTCGCAAAGCCATTTCCACAACGATGATGGGACTCGATTATATTTTTTATTTCAATCACTCCTGATAAATAACAAATTTGAAGAAATAAAAAAATATGAGATACAATAATAATAATAATAATAATAATAATAATAATAAATAAAGTCCCTGATGTTCTCAGATATGAGGTAAACTTGGACCACTGTTGGGAAAATGGAAGTACTTCATGGCTGCAAGTCAGATGGGGTAGGTTCTGCTGGATTATTTGACAACCGCTTTATGTTGTATTTTATTTCATTTCTCAGAATACAATATTTGAGTTTGTCTCCTGGAGGTCCTCTAACAAATGGACACAAACTGGGTGGCTCTAAAGCATAGAAACCAATTTTCTCACAGTTCTGGGGATGAAGCCCACAGTCAGGGCAGCAGGGCAGGAGCCGCCTCCTCAATGGAGGGCCTCCCTCCCCTCCTCGCTCAGCTGCCCCCTCCCACCCCTGCCTCTGTCACCCACGCACTTCTCCCCCGTGTCCAAATGGTTCTTTCTTTGTTATAAAGTTACGCGAATCCTTGTTAGATCCACCCAAGTACAATAAAGCTCACTTTAACTCGATAACATCTGCAAAAATTTAATTTTCAGATTAGGTCACCTTCATGGGGCTTAGGACTTACCATACCTTTCTTAAGAGCCACCAAACTACAACAACAAATCACTTTCACTGGTATTTTATCATAGTGAAGATAGCAAAGGGGCAGTTTCAAATGCTGGGGACCATATTGGAGTCTTTAGCAAATAAAAGGCATTATTAGTTCTATGCAGGACAATGAAAAGATACACAGTAAATTCATTTTTATGTTGAAGTATGAGTGGAAGATGATTAATCAAAAAGAAATACACAATGCTTTGACTTTCCAGTTATCTAATCTCAAGTACATATGTCATACCTGGATTTCTATAGCAATATGATTATTAATTCAAGGTGGTAAACATTTTCTCACAGACAAAAATTTGTTAGCAAGCCAGTCATTATCACTTGACACTGAGTAGGAAAAAAAACATAATGGAGAAAAAATTGTCATTTATGATATTGAAAGAAACAATCTGATTTAAAGGTTTATGTTTCAGGGGCCGGAGCGATAGCACAGCGGGTAGGGCGTTTGCCTTGCACGCGGCTGACTCGGGTTCGATCCCCGGCATCCCATATGGTCCCCCAAGCATCGCCAGGAGTAATTCCTGAGTGCAAAGCCAGGAGTAACCCCTGAGCATCGCTGGGTGTGACCCAAAAAGCAAAATAAATAAATAAATAAAGGTTTATGTTTCAAACTTCTTACTTGACTAAACAAATCGCTCTAATTATCTAGGTTATATACTCAACTTCCTTAAAATAAGATGAAGACTTAGAGCACACAATTCAAATAAATAAATAAGCACCTTTTAGTTTAAATGACTTATCTCATGATAGCCCTTAATTTGAAGCTGATTTCCTCCTCAATGAGACGCATGTTTCTGATGCCCCTTTTGTGTGAGGGGCACACCCAGTGGTGCTAAGGGAAGAATTTCTAGCAGTGCCTCGGCAATCAAGTGTGGTCTCAGGGATGGAACAAGGACAGGCAGCATGCAAAGCAAAGCCCTCCCCTCCAGCACAATGTCTCTGGCCCTGACCTTACTTTGGGGAAAAGGGAGCCTAAATACTTTTCCATTTAAGCAAATAACATTGCTTCAAAGGGAACAAAATGGTCCTAGACAAGGATCTGTGCTCTGAAGGCGATGGCCAGAGGCCGAGGGCCTGGGCAGCAGGTTGGCTAGGAGGCCCAGGAGAACTGTTTTCTGGGCAAAGCAGGTGCTTGGTGAGTGAATGGACAAGAGTGGAGAACGCAGGTGCTCTGGCTAGAAACAAAGATGGGAACTAGAAGGGAGCAGCTGTGAGCTCATCTTGAACTTGAGTCTGCAGGGGGCCAAGAAGAGGAAGTGGGGGTGCATGAGGTCAGAGCAGCGTAGATCTCTATTTTAGAGGCACTCATAGAAAAATACATATTTGGTGGAGGAGCCTGGGGAGATAGTACAGAGAGTAGGACGCTCGCCTCTTACTTGACCCACCTTGTTTCTATTCCTGCCACCTCATAGGGTCCCCTGAGCCCCGTCAGGAGTCAGCCTTGAGCACAGAGCTAGGAGTAAGCCCTGAGCACTGCCAAGTGTGATCAAACAACAAAAAGGTTTTTTCCTACTTAGGAGTTACTTTGCTATAATAATCCCTTTGAAAGTTGAAGTTGTGCTTTTAAGTAGAAAGAAATGTAATACACCTAAAGTCCCTATATACAATGGCTTAGTTTAGCTGCATTTCTGAGAGCTCAGACCACCCCCAGGTGCCAACAATTCAGCCAATCATGAAGCACAAGACCTGTTTCATAATCAAGTCTTAAATATCTCAGACACAGATGGATTCCTTGTAGACATGACAGGATGGAAAAACACAAAACACAGTATCCCAAACACGCTGGCGGCACGGCAGCCCGTGGACTATCAGTGGTTCCCCAGCATCCCCCCCGTGGGTCTGCCTGTGAGCGGCAGCTCTCTGCCGAGGTTCACTCCAGAAGAATGATTCTCTCCACAGGCTAAATGTCGCCAGTCTAGGAAAAGACCAAACTTCAAGACTCAGAGTATGGTTCCTAAGACATGTACATTGTTTTCTTAACATCACCATGGCATGAAAATCAAACCACCATGAAGCCCAGGGCCTTCTGCAACAGTTAATAACAGTGGGGTGACACTTCTTACGGAGAGTGGATGCAGACAGACGCTCACTGAGCACGGAACCCTGGAATGGCCAGTGGCAGAAGGAGCATGGAAAGCCCAGGACAGGAGCAGGGGAGGTTTGAGTCAGAGCTGGCCAGTAGCAGGGCCTGGAGACCAGAAACAGCCCCAGGAGGGACAGGGCCTGGCCGCCTTCAGAGAGGGCTGGGGAGCAGCAGTGCTGCAGACAGTCTGCTCCCTGCAGCTGTGCAGGAGGGAAGTTAGAGTGGGAGCTACTGTTCGGGGGCTGGGGACCACTGGGTCATGAGTCAGTCCTGCAAGGAGAGTGGGGACTATGCTGGAAATGGTGAGAGAAGGGCGTTTTGTCAGTCTAGAAGAGGTCGCTAGCAGGACATAGTGATTTCAAGAATTTCTGGATTCTGAAACCAGCTGTGCTGTCTGTGACTGGGAACAAGTTATGGTGTTAGTCTGTACTTGGCTTCCTCACCTGCAAAGTGGCCGTGGCATATAGACTGGCACTGCCTGTGAGAGCATGTTGGTGATGAGCCAGTGAAACGTCAGTGCTCAGCAGATGAAGAGTGCAGCAGCAGGAACTGCATCATCGCTGTGGAAACAAGAATGCAGCTCAGGACCGTGCAGGGCACAGCAATGATCCCTGACCTCCCTGATGTGGGTACAGCCCTTCTCTCCAGTCAAACTCTGAGTCCACTCATGTCATCTTCACTCTGAGACCCAAGCCTCGAGACGGAGGAGGTGCATGGCAGAGGACATGGTGCTCTGAGGTGGCTTACGTCACTCTCACTCCTGTGATGCTGTCCCTGCCTATCCCACAGCAGTGCCTGGCTTTGGGAGAGCCGGAGAGGGCAACTCTTGGGTGGGCAATCCCAACCTTCACGGAGCTCTCCCCTAAAGTAGAGGCGGCTAGTTCCGATGGAACAGGCTGGGAACTTGACACCTTGAAAACCAGAAGCTTGGTTCTGAAGTCTGGAACAAGACTCAGAGCAAGGCCAGGCAGATTCTTCCCGAGTCTGGGATAAGACAGACTATTAAGTGGAAGAAGGAAAGGATGGACAGAGGAAGGAAGGAGAAAAACTAGGATTACAAACCCAGCAGCCCCAGGATGCAGATGGCAGAATTAGGTACTTGGGGCTCAGAGGCCGGACCTCAGGTGGAAGCAGACATCAGAGAGAGGCTCAGCACCTGCGACTGGCCTCACCCCAACTAGTCATCAGGTGCTCTATTCTTTGCTGACCTTATCTTTTCGAGGAGAGGGTTACACTTGGCAGTGCTCAAGGCTGACTCCTGGCTCTGTGCTTAGGGATCACTCCTGTGGTACTCAGTGGACCAAATTGGAAGCTGGAGATCTAACAGGGAGTGGTCATAGGCATGGTAAGTGCTCTTCCCAGGTACAATCTGTTCGACCCCTTTCCTGGCCCCTCTTAAGTCAGCCCCAGTTTGTGTTTTCCTCCACAGAGTGATGAGTGAAAAAGATGAGCTGCGGAGTGAGACAGACAGCACTGCAGTAAAATAAAGGCATGTGAAAAACACAAAACATGCCTGGTCCTCAAGTACACTCCCATGCGAAGAGCACACTTTTAAACAGAATAGTTAAGTAAGGTCAGAATAGACAAAAAGGGGATTGTGGAAAAGAATTAGCAAATTAAACAAACAGAAGGGGCCCTTGCCACCAGTGATCATGGTTCCCCAAGAGCTGAAGGACATAATTACTCAACTCTTCACACCTGGGCTCCAAAAGGGACTGGCTCATTAGGTGTTTCCGTCCCTACTCACTCTCGTTTTCTAAGAGTATGATGGATCTTAATAGCATTTCAGATATTTGATGAACAACTGTTTGGGTTATTTCTGCTTTTCTTTGACCACCAGCTTTTCATCTAGCTTGAATTACTTGGGTTTGGCGTAGGAAAGTTACCCAGAGAAGACTGAGTGGCTGCCACACTGCCCCAGGCAAGCATATGACAGGCTTCCATCTTCCAAAGCTTTCGGCTGTTTTTTTCCCCAATTATAGCCCTGGCCACCATTGTGACACTTGCCTGTACCACAGGAACATTCTATAATTTGAAAACTAAGACAGAGGGGAACCTCAGATACTTGGCAAATGCTGCTCTTGAACTTTTCCAGATACCTGCTTTGGGAGAGTTCTGGCGCAGATTTGGCCAATCTGGAGAATCTAGGAAACAGAAACTCCTCTTGCTGATTGCACAACAGAGTCTGTGGATGTGCGGAGGCTCTTCCGGTCCTCATGCAGGACAGGACGCAAGTGCTGGAAAATTAAAGTCCTGGAAATAGATTCAACCAACATCAGTGGGAGTTGGTCTACAAATACATTGGTTTCTTCCACTCTCTGTAGAATAATTCTGCGACAGTGTGCCCAGAATTCTCCAGTGACATTAAGCTGACCATGAGAGGCAATTGGACTTTTCTTTAAGGACTGTCTTTTCTTTGTTCTCCCATATTTCTGTGCTTCCTTCATTCTACTACTCATATTCAAGGATGATTTCCCAATTAAATGGTGTGAACTTGAACCCTTATCTGTGGGTTTATTTCTGAGGAAACTCAAGTTGGGTAGTGGGGAATGGATAGGAATCTGGAAATGAATGAATGAAATATTGGTAGAGTGAAAAGCACTGCACCAGGCCTTGAGCAAAGAGCAGGCTTAGCCCTTCAGAGTTTCTTGAAATGTGAACACTCAAGGGGGCCCCAAATGTCACCGGGAACATAACTTCCCCATAGCGCCATTTTCTAGGAACCCAGGAAAAAAAATGTGTCCAGGGACACATCAGCGATGGGGCATTGTTCAAAAACAGAAGATCGGAGCTTGTTCTCAAGCTGTTTGCTGCATTGTCCCCGGTCCTAACTTATCAACCTGAAATCCTGGATTTGGGGGAAAGAAGAATCAGGGAAACAGCATCTACTCTGAAAAACTCTGGAGGCGGGTGTGCTAGAAGTCTTGCGGAATGACTGTCTCTGAGAAGTGTCCTTCATAGCTGAATGCTGTTTTGAACCAGGACAGCACCTGAAACTGTGATGCTACAGGACTAAAACCTAAGTTCTTTAGGGGGAGAGAAGGGGGCCAGGACGCTGGTCCTTGAAGACTTGATTGCTCTACAAACCAAACTTCCTAATCCCTGAGCTCTTTATAATTTAAATTGGAGTGATAGCACAGCGGTAGGGTGTTTGCCTTGCACACAGACTACCTGGGTTTAATTCCTCTGCCCCTCTCAGAGAGCCCTCTGCTCTCACCTGCCACAGCCCCCTTTCAGGGGACCACGGGAGTGCTGGTGTTCAGTTCAGTCCAGCCCTGGACTGATTCTTCTCCGAGAGCGTCAGTGTGACCTTTGAAGCTAGACCTGCCTGCCTGCGACCCTGAAGACTATAAAATGGCTCAGATGCCAGTCGCTCATGCGGCAATCACTTCACAGTCACCTCCCGCCTTCCTGCTCCTCTCTATTCAGCCACTCTGTTTGGTTGTCATCTGCACTGACCTCTGGGCACCCCTTCCTACTCATGGTGCTCCTGCTCTGCCAGGACGACATCTAAAGTTCCTCTGAGTCCATCACCTCCTCCATCCCAACTCCCGGGCACTCCTGAGATAGCCAAAGCACTCATCACATTGCTTTGGAAACACTTGTGCCAAATCCCCCAGATGTAGCCCAGTGCCAGGTGCATGGGGGACACTCAGTCACTATTTGGTGAATCCATGGGTCCGCTAGGGAAGATGCAGGCTATGAAACCATGTGAGAAGACAGAGCAAAGGACAGCTCTGGAGATGGAGAATAAATGGGATTTGGACTGGTGGAGACGGGCATACAAGGACACACCTAGGGATGCTGGCTCTAAGCCTGGTAATCTGGGGTCACTGAGTAATGACTGTGTGGTGACCATGCGTTACTTATGGGGGATGTTATTTAAGGATTCACAGAACTCTCGATTTCAGCACAGTCAGAAGCACTGTTTTAGCATAAATGATGTTTCTTTGATCTAGCTTATTTTTATTAATTTTAGTATTTAATTCATGTTGACATATTCCTTTACTCTAATGGAATTAAACTATAAGTCAATAACAGAAAAGTACCACAAAACTTTTTAAATACTTGAAGTTAAACCATATACGTCTATTTTATGGTAAAGGAGAAAAAACTTTCAAGGAGAATTAGAAAATATTTTCAAATAATTTGAATTGTAGAGAGAAGTTCATAGTATTAAATGCTTAACTTTATTTTTTCTTTGCTTAATTTTTATTTTATTGAATCACTGTGAGATAGAGCATTACAAAGCTGTTCATGATTGTGTTTCAATCATACAGTGTTCCAATACCCTTCCTTCCACCAGTGTAATTTCCCAGCACCAATATCCATTTCCCTCCCACCCCAGCCTGCCTCTATGGTAGGCTCTTCTTCTCTCTCTCTCTCTCTCTCTCTCTCTCTCTCTCTCATTTTAGGTATTATGGTTTGCAAAACAGATGCTGAAAGGTTATCATGTATATTCCTTTACCTACTTTCAACACTCAGTTCTTGTCCAGAGTGATCATTTCCAATTAATGTCATAATGGACACTCATCTATCTTAACTACTCTCCACTCCCCCACTCCCTTGTGGTAATTTCCAACCATTAACTAGTCTCTTTTCCCTGGCCTTAGATATTAGTTTCATACTAATTTTGTATATCCCACAAATGTAGTCATTCTATATCTGTCCCTCTCTCTAATTAATAACCCACTACCTCAAGAATATAATAAGTCACACTTGAATATAAAAATAAAGCATAAAATTTAAGTGCAGCAATCAACAAAACTTGAAAGAAAAAACAATAGAGGTCAGGAGAGATAGTACAGTGGTTAGGGCTCTTGCCTTCTGTGCATCCAGGACTGGTCCCTGAACATAGAACCTGGAGGAGGCCTTGAGCACAGCCAAAAAATAAAATAAAAATAAAAACCTAAAAAATAGATACAATTAATGAAACAAAAAGATTTTCCTGAAAGATTAGTAAGACTGATAATCCTCTAATAAGACCGAAAAAGGAGAAAAAATGAGCAACTTACGAGAATAAGAAATGAAATTGAAAGTCTCATTGTAAACTCTCCCAAATATTAGAGCATAAGGAACTACTTGAAAATAAATTTTGAAACTTGGATCAAATTAGCTGACCTTCTGCTTGCTACCCCACCATTACACGTGAGGCTTACCTCTGGCTGATACCTCTGGGTCTAGTGGGTTGGGGGGGGAGAGAGAGAGGCAGAGTCATCCCTACTGACCTGGTCCCTGCAGCCTCCACACCAACCATTGTAAGGGCCCACACCACAGACCTTGCCTGACAGCCTGCTCACTGCTCCACCATCCCAGACGGGCAGAGAAGACAGAAAGCAATCTCCAGCTTAATCCCTCAGGGTCTTCCAGCGGGGGTAACTACAAAGATTCACCCCCAGAACAACAAGAACACTAGAAAACCAATAGGGAAAACATGTAGAAACCCACCACCCTCAGTTAGTGAAAACAGTGTCACCAAAGACACAAACCCCAGTAAATCCTGTCTTTAGTGACACTACGATAAGGATGTTTGATGAGTTCAAAGAAACAGTAGCACAGGGAGTCAGCAAAGCACAAGAAAGTATGAGAGTCCGTCACTGTCACTGTCATTGTCATCCCGTGGCCATCGATTTGCTCGGGGGGCACCAGTAACATCTCCATTGTGAGACTTGTTACTGTTTTTGGCATATCTCCGAGAGGGGCAGAGGAATTAAACCTGGGTCAACTGCGTGCAAGGCAAACACCCTACCATTGTGCTATCACTCCAGCTTGCATGAGAGTCCAAATGAAGAAAACTACTATAGTCAAAGATGAAGATCATGGTAGGTGATAAAAAAAATCAGCAGAAACCCTGAACAGCGGAATATTATAAGCTGAGCAAAAGATCAAGGAACTCTAAGATGAAAAGGGGGAAACAACTAGGAAATAGCAGAGGGGAAAAAATAGCTTGAAAAGAAATGAATAGCATAGCAGAGAACTATGGGACAAGAAACAATGTAAGAATCATTCAGGAGTCCCAGAAGAACAGAAAGGCAAGTGTTTTGAAAAAAGAAATCATCAATAAGAATTTTCCAGAGTTGAGAATTACAGGAACCGAGATCCAAGATGCCTGGAGGGTCCCAGTGAAAACAGACCCAAGTAGGAAAACTCCAAGACACATTATACTCAAAATGACTAAAGCCAAAGATAGAGACAGAATATTGAATATGCAATATCAAAAAAGCAACTTGTATACAAAGGAAAGCTTATAAGGTGTATAGAAGACCTATCAAGTGAAACTTTACAAGCCAGAAGAATATGGAAGGACAAAAACAACAAAATAAACACCTCACCAAGAATACTCTATCTAGCTAGATTATCCTTCAGACCTGAAGGAACTGTACAGAGTTTCAGGACAGGCAACACCTTAAAGAATTCGCACCTTTGAAACCATTTGTAAGAAGCATTAAAAGGGCTCCTTTAAGGGAAAAGAGAAACATCCCATCATGTGACATTGAATATGGCATTCACTAATGATGTGTACAGTTTTCCTCTACTACATTAAGATTAAAAACTATATGCACTTCCTCACCAAAAATCGATGTGTCGATTTATTTTCTGATAATTCTATTTGACATTTCTTTAGGTTTTATTGGACCAAGTAAAATGAAATAAAATTTTATATACCTGCCAAGGGAGTCAGCTGGGAATAGGAGGAAACCTAGGGACATTGGTGGTGGGATTGGTGTTAGAATGTTATATGCCTGAAAAAATTCTATTATGAACAACTTTGTAAATCATGGAGTCTTAACTACTGGGGAGGTGGGGGAGATGGGTAAAATTAGCCTATTCCTTGAAAATTTCAGCTTAGCAAAATGTACCCAAAGTAAAACTCCTAACAAGTCCTAAGATATTTTTTATAAACTGGAAAATCAGATCTATTTTAATTAAAAGAACAAAATACAAGTTTAGTAATGAAAATGCAATGCCAAAATTTAAATTATCTAAACAGATTGAAGATAACCAGGAAAAAATTAATTTGAAACTAGGCCAAGTGTCCTTATTACCACTATATTTCTCTCCCAAATTGTATATTTTACTTCCAAGTAAAATATATTAGAAGTCCCTTATTAGAAGTCCCTTAAGTATTTCTTGGAGGGTCAGTTTAGTGGTAACAAAATCTGCCATATGTCTGAAAAGCTATTTGCTCTTATTCAAATCTGAGTGAAGACTAGAATGATCTATCTCAGTTGAGATTTTCCATTTAATTATTTGTACACATCATGCTGTCCATCTCATCAGAGTTTCTGCAGCAAACTCTGCTGCCAGTGTGTAAGTTTCCTTCTATGTGACTCTGCTTTTTCCTTGCTGGCTTTAGGTTCTTTCTTTGGCTTTGATATTTGTCATTTAGTTATGGTCTTCATATGTGTCTCGGGTTTACTTTGTCTGAAATTCTTTTAGCTTCCTGAACCCGGCGTCCAAATATTTCTTCAACTTGATGAAACCCTTAGGTACTTCTTTAAGTAGGAATTCTGCCCCTTTCTCACTTTTCCCTAATAGAAATCCCTAAAATGTAACTCTTCCTTTTCTTCATATTTCTCCATGTAGCTCTTATGCTATCCTCATTGCTTTTCATTGTTTCCATTTTTCTTTTTCTTTTAATGAAAGGTGTCATGACTTATCTTTGAGTTTGCTGATTAAATTTTTGGCTTCTTCCATTTTACTCTTAATTCCATCCACTATATATTTTCAGTTTAACTACTGTTCCCTTTAGCAATATAACTTCTGTTTGGAATTTTCTCCAAAGTTCTCTCGGATTTTCTTTGTGTTGAAGTTTTGTTGTTTGACATCTTTCTCCTTATTTAAGTGCACAGTGGGCCACCTGCATAGTCCTGTTGTATTAAAAGTTCTTTCCAGCGGTTCTCGAGATCCCTGGGTTTTAGGGAGGTCCCCGGTTTCTTCATGATGTTGGGATCCATGAGGGTCTTATAGTTTAAAAAATACAAATACGCGCGTGGAATGGTGATGTGTGTGTGTGTGTGTTGTGTTGTTTGCAGGCTCTCAGGCAGTGCTCTCTCTCTCTCTTTCCCTCTCTCTTTCTCTCTCTCTCCCTCCCCCTCTGCTCATGTTCAGTGCTCTTGAGCCGTTGTGTATGGACCAGATCAGGATGGCTCTTCCTTGTGCTCTGCTTCTGTGTGTGACACTGTGTTCTCTTCTGTCTGTCTCTCTGTCTCTGTTTCTGTCGTCTCTCCTCTGGTCTCTTCCGACCTCTTTCTGTTTCTGTCGTCTCTCCTCTGGTCTCTTCCAATCTCTCTTCTTCTGATCTCTCTCTCCGGAGCCCTTCTGCTTCAGTCTCTGGATTCTCACTCACTTTCACTTCTGACTCTGACTCTGACTCTGATTCTCACTAGCTTTGTGCTCTTTCTTTCCCCTGCTTCCGGCTTCGATGACTTCCTGATTCTCTTTTGCTCTGTGCTCTGCTTTTGTGTCTTCTCCCTACTTGTCTTACAGTCTTAGTTTATATAGCAATCACATAGGATGGTGACACAAAGGTGGGTTGAACATTAACAAATCAACAAAGAGGGGTAAGACCATTCCTCCAGGAGATTAACAAAATCTCATCTAAGGAGATTACTCCAGATTACTATGAGATCCACTTAAGGGCGGGATCACATCCAGAGTGTGTTGCTTTCTTCTTTCCTCAGCTAGTAATCCACTTAAATAATTGCAGCAAATCTACTTCTAATATTTCTAGCAATGTCATTCTGTATGAGCACAGTAAGACATATAACAAACATAAAGTTTGATTCTTCCTGAGGACATCTCACTATGTATTCCAGACCACAGTCCTCAGGTCAGGTTAGTCTTCCTAACCCCAGCAGGGTCCTAGTCTCGTTGTTACTTTTGGATTATGACAGCATTTGTCTATGACCATGCTCTCAACTTATAGTTGAATATTGTGGCGCTTTGGCCTGGCCCATTTTGATGCCACGGTAGCTCACAGCCTGCCTTGGGTCCATTCCTTCCCTCATCGGGACCCTGTTTTGGGGTGCTGGGAACTAAGGGCAACTGAGTTGAGAAAGCAGATACCCAGGAGCAAATATTACTGGACTCAATCAACTGCCAAGTTACAAAGCATAATATTTACTGTCTTCCTGTGTCCATACAGAAAGGACATTGTTTTAAGGTAAACTAAGTTCCCTGTGGCAAGGCTGAAAGGACAAACCCAATGTTATCCTACATTGTAGGAATTGGGTCCTATGTTTGCGCCAGCATGAGCAGAAACTGGAGAGTGTGTACTTAGAGGTGCACAAACTTGGCACTAGCAGCAGGAAAGAACATGTCTGTGGGACACTAGCCAATTCAGACTCTTGAGAACGAACTGGACATTTTGGTTTACACGTGTCCTGTGTTCACTAGGACAACCAGACCCATGTCACACAGACCCGTGTCACACAGAGCTGTGTACTGGCTGGGGAACCTGTTCAAGGAAGGTGTAAACGGAGAACAGAGCCTCACCTCTGCTGACAGAGTATGTGTCATGGGCCCCAGGGAATAACATCTGGTCAACAGTGGGTGGCGAAAGGGCACAGAAGGTGGGAGAGCCCTTTGCTAGCTGGTCATGCTTTGGGATACCATCAGGGAGGGGAGCAGCTATTCGATGTCACCTGGTAGAGGTTCTTCTGCTATTAGTAACATCTCTTGATAATCACTTCTCAGGAACCAGCCTTCTCAGTTATTCACAAGGGCTGGTGGACTTGTCCATGGGGCTTTTCCCTCAGGGTCACCATGGAGAATGAGGTCCGATGTGCCCCCCACCAGTGCCTCGGTCAGTAAGGCTGTGAGACGTCCTCAAGATGCTGCTGATAGCCCTGAGAGGCAGGAAGGGGCTAAGTGCTCAGGGTCAGCTCCAGCACTGCGTGTCGTCTCCTATGACTCCAGGAGTGACCCCTGAGCACAGACCAGGAGAAGCTGGTCAGTGTGTCCTCCCTAAAGAAAACAGAAAGGGGGCTTGTCAGTCACTCTGACCATCTATTCTGAGTAGCTTCACCCTTCTAGCTCCAGCGCTGTGCGTATAGGATCAGATGACCAACATGCACAGTGTTTGGAGTGACCCCGAAGCCCCGCTGTCCAGTGCAGTTCATGCCTCATATCTCCTTCTGCAAGGCCACGCATTGGGTCCTTTTCCCTGCAAGGCTGTCTGTCCCCAGTCCACTTAGACATTCTACTTTGTTCTTTCCTATGCACATCAGGTCAGTGTTGGTGTTTTGGGGTTTTGCGTGGCAGCTCAATTCAAGTTTTGGTGTATGTTTGTATACTGTGGGAGGAGGTAAACACAACTGTCTTTGTTTCTGGCTATCTAGTCCTAGCCCTTTTGTGGAGATGATGTTTAAATTTTACTTTTTTCTTTTTGAGATAATATTTATTTGACTTATGTATGTCAACTCAATCTTTAAGAATATACATAGCTGTGACTGGAGAGATAGTACAACAGGTAAGGCACTTGCCTTGCATACAGCCAAACTGGGTTAATTACGGGCACTCCTGAGAGTCCCCTGAGCACTGCCAAGAGAGATCCCTGAGTTTGGAACCAGGATTAATCCTGACCACTGCCAGGTGTCGGCCCTCAATAAAATGCAAAAAAGAATGCACATAGCTGACAGTGTTCCCAGAAATACCCAAGTGTACAAAGAAGAGTAGCTCAGATAGAGGCAGAGAGCCAGAGCTACAATACATGCCTGCACAGACAGAAACAGATCTATCATATATATCTATGATCAGCCAAGGAAGAAAGAGAAAGTCAATAATATGAAATATAATAGTTTTACTTTTACAAGTCTCTGCTCAAAAAAATAACTACTGCAATTTTTATTTACTCCTCACAGAATCTAAAGAAATACACCGGCATGTAATATTTTAGTAAAATGGCACAATACTTAATTTATAATGGATCAAAATATGCAAACATATATGTTGATTTTTTTTTGCTTAAAATGTGTAACAATATTTACTCTCAGATACCCACCCTTCTTCATCATGCTTGGGTTATATTCTACTGCATGGGGTTACAGGCTGATATGTATTTCTCCTGAAAAGGTATGTTGAGGATCTAACGTTTAGCATCCCAGAAGGTGACATTTTATTTTAAGAGAAACCTTTAGAGAGACAATCAAGTTAAAGTGAAACCATCGGAATGGGTCATGGTTAAAAGAACGTCCGGGTTTATTAGGGATCCTTTAGTGACAAGTGGCAGAAGACTCACTTGTAAAGGGAAGGAAAACTAGTGTAAAGAACATCTGAGGTCTTGGGATCAGAGAGATAGTATGGCAGTTAGGTTCCCAAATCGCAGTAACCCAGGTTAAAATCCTCAGCATTGTGTGGGATGATTGTTTAACTGTGAGTATAATAAAAATAACACAGTAGGGGCTGGAGCAATAATACAGCAGGCAGGGCTGCCTTGCATGCAGCCAATGTGGGTTCAATCCCCAGCATCCCATATGGTCCCCCAAGAACCATCAGGAGTAACCCCTGAGCATTTCTGGGTGTGACCCAAAAGCACAGCAGGGGTCACTTCTGGACACATAGCCAGAAATAGCTCCTGAACACCGTAGGGTATAAACCCCAACCCTACTCAAAATAAAAAAATCAGAATATTCTGTCTGGTGTCTTGAAAAATGCAGTGTTATCTGAGATTTAGAGAAAATTAGGAGAAGGGATGTAAACACATAGACCCTTTCCTTTAGTCTTGCTCTTCCCTGCATATTTGACCAATCATCTGTCTACTCTTGAAATCACTTCTCACCCAGGAGGCCCAGGAGGCAGAGAGCCTGCCTTTGAGAGGATGTCGAGGGCTCAGCCTGCTGTGCTGTCCCCACCCGGTGCTTCCCTAGGATAGAATCAAGGGCACAAAGCTTACTCAACCTTGGGGGACCCAGCAGAGATGGGGGAGGTGTGAGAAGACGCTTGTGTAGTTCTCCCAGTTTCGATGGAGGCTTCCTAGAAGAGCTGCAATTTCAGCAGTGTCATCACTTAGGGAAAAGACAAGCTGTGACTTCATAACGCTCCCAAGCAAACTGGACCAGTTCTCTTGGCCACAGAGAAGTTCTCCTACCCCTGTGGATGTGGCTTGAGAGTCTGGAGCCCACCAAGGCCTCTCTCTCTGGCCCTACGCAGCTGCATGATCTTCGCTGCCGCAAGAAGAGGAAGCAGTTGAAGGGACTCTGGAAACAGGGCTGGGCACTGCCTGCAGGGAGACCGGGCTGTGACAGTGCTCAGCGCTTGCCAAGTGAAATACCAGCTTGGAGACGTTGCTGGCATGCAATTTAAAGAATAACTCGACTGGCACTTGAGGTTATTTAGAAAAATACCTTTGGTCACATGCTTTCCAGAATGTTATGTACTTGAAATGAATCACACAGACCCAGCCCAGAGAGGATTTAACTACAAATCCCTGCCGCTCGCTTCTGTTAAGCGTGACCTTCTCTTCTGGTTGCTATTCAAATTCGGCAAAATATCAACTGTATTTTCTTTTTTTGCAGCAAGAGAAATATTTTTCTAGCTGGAGAGTTTCAGACAGGAAGCAGGAACTAGCTGAAACATAACGATGGCAGCACATCTCTAATTACTGGGAAAATGGCATTTACCTGTGAGGGCTGTAAAACAATTTGTTCCAACAGTCATATCAAGTTTGGAAGCAAAGAAAAACATCTTTAGGATAGTTTTGGAGTAGCTTAATGGGAACTGAGTCTGGGTGTATGCTTCAAGGGTGTCACTACTCAGACGAGAGCCCGGGTCTCAGAGGAGAGCCACTTGGCATGACCTTTGATTTCCTAAATCCTGGCATCCTGGAGCTGTTGTGCTGCATTTGGAGAATCTTTGAGCTGGGCTGTTCCCTATTGAGCAGGCATGTCCTTTGAGCTGTCCAGAGTCGGGCAGGATGCAGGGGCATCCAAATGCCTAAGGAGACTGCAGGTCCGACCCGGGTTCCAGTGGCATGGAGTGGGTGCTGGGGGCACCTGCTGCCTATCTCTTCATTGGTGAGTTGGGGGTGAGACTCACAATCGCGCTGTATGCTGGTGAATGTGAGCTGTGTGCCCTGCACAGATGAGAGGTTCCATCCAGTCTCGTGTGTGACAGCTCAAACCACAACCATGAAGGCTGGCACAAGCATGTCCATGGCGTAAGTGTCTAGTTTGGGGTGTACTGGATGCTTTCACTTTTTGAGCTGACTGCTAGAGCCTCGTGCTCACTCTGTTGGCACCACCCCCATAGCAACAGGATCCCGCAAAGCTTATCTGGTTACACTCAGTCAGGAGAGAGCCAGCTGGGTGTGCTGGATGCCCGAAGGACTCGGAGGATCATCTCTGGCGGTGAAGGCTGAAGGCAAGAACAGGCTGGTGGTGTGAGACTGATTCCTAAGGACATGGATTTTCTTGGATTTCCATGTGAATTCCCATTTCCTAGCCCAGACTCTGACTGGTGGAACTAGCAGGGCCTAGTTCAGGAGCAGCGCTGGGACAGTTGAGTCATGCTTCACACATTGTAAGGCAGCACAGGAGAGAGCTACTTGACTTGAGTGATTATCTCAAGAACACAATGAGCTGTGTGCATGATGTCACAGGGCAGCCCTGGTGGGTTGACTGACAAGAGTGAGGAGGGAAAGTGCTCGCCTAACAGTCAGCCAAGAGTGGTCGGGGGCCTCAGAGAGCTGGAGTGCATGTCTGCCTACCTGAGGTTGGGAAGGTATCACTCGGGGCCCAAGTTTCCCGAGCACTATTTAGACACACGCCCAGAAAAAGATAAAGAACTCAGGACAGTTTGTGGACCCCTCTGAAGTCTGTTTTTTTTTAATTAAATAACCGTGAGATACTGTTACAAAGCTTTCATGATTGAGTTTCAGTCATACAATGATCGAACACCCATCCCTCCACCAGTGTACATTTTCCACCACCAATATCCTCAGTATCTCTGCCCCCCCCCATCCCACTCCTCCCCTGCCTCTATGGCAGACAATTTCCTCTATACTCTCTCTACTTTTAGGCATCATGGTTTGCTATACAGATACTGAGAGGCCATAACATTTGGTCCTTTGTCTACTTTCAGCACACATCTCCCAACCCGAGCGATCCCTCCAACATCAGTGGCTTAGTGATCCCTTCTCCGTCCCAGCGGCCTTCTCCCCCAGCTCAGGAGGCAGGTGAAATCCAGCTTTTCCCCTCTGGAAACCAGCTCTAGCAGAAGCAATGAGAGCAGACACATTGGTCCTTGTTCTTCATCAACTGCTCTCTAGGTTCCATCACTGAGCGCCAAGCAAGGGTCAGCACAGAGCTGGACAAGGCATCCCCACTCTCACTCTCTCTGTTCAGAGCCAGATGAGAGGAGCCACAGCCAGAGCCGAGTAAGACCAACTGCCTTTCGGATTAAGTGGCCCTGGTGGACATGGCTTGACTGACCCTCAGAATGAGAGTTGCAGTCCCACTGCCCTCAGCACCAGAGCCTGGTGGTGCCCACACCATGTCTGTCAGGTCCTGTCTCCCCAGCCCACGGGTGACCTCCCAGGACCCAATCTTCACAGGTCTCTCAGGACACCCTCCCAGACGCTTCTCTTGAGGCTGTCACCTACCCTCCTCCTTCCTTCCAAGCTGTGAGCCTGTGAGGGGACGCACACTCACCTAGGAGGACACTTAGAGCTCCTGGGCTTGAAACATTCCATTTAGGTATTTGAGATGAGCTCTTTGCAGATCCTGCAGTTAGCGGGACAAAGCTGAGCTCAGAGCGGGTGTGGAGTCCTGCTTGGAGTCCATCATGGCTGCAGGTGACCGCACACCTCCCCTCCACTCTCCCGCTCACTCCATTCGACCTTCTCGTCCAGTCACTCAGTGAGGTCCCCAGTAATGGCCTTCACCTCCACAACCCCCTCTTAGCACTCGTAGTGATGTTCCACACCTGTTAGGTAAATAACGCGGGCAGAGAGGAGCCGGCTGGGGAAGGGTTCTCTGACGAGGCTGTCAGGGGAGGGCAAGGCAGGAAGGAGTGGTGGTGGCGAGAGGTAGGAGGAACTCCTGAATAGGAAAGGTAGAGAACGAGGCAGTGGGGGCGAGGGGCCTCGGGGACTCAGGCTTGGCTTTTATCCTAATTTTTGTTGAAAAAAGGGCTTTGAAGGTTTTTAAAAATTGTGGTAGCATATACACATACACTATAAAATGTATCATTTAAATAAATTATTTCAATAATTTTATTTGTGCAGCGACTACTACTATCTATCTCTGGGGCTTTTCCATACCAGAATGAAACTCTTGGCCCAGGGAACACAAGCATGGGCAGGCCCAGGGATGCCTGGGTTCGAACTAGGGTTTGCTGCATGCAAAGCGAGCACGCTACCTGCTGTAAGATTGTCCAGTGACCAAAGGACTATTTCTCCGCACCTTCTTGTATGTGGTCAGTCCTCCAGCATACTCACCTGTCAACTCATTGCCCGGTTCTCTGACTTTCTCCAGGAAGAATACCTCCCCGCTCTTGTTGAACTCCCATTGTTTCAGGTCACCAGATTTCTTTCTTTGCAGCATTCAGTGTTGTTTTTTGCATGCTGGGATCTGCAAGTCTACCTCTGTAATAACCTGGTTCCTAAGGACCAAGACAGGTGGGCCTGGGAGATCAACACGACACTCCTCAAGCTCCAGCTGCCAGAATCTGCTCTTCCCAGCAGCCAAAGTGCAGCCACTCGTTGCTGTTGCTTCTGCCCGGAGGCCCAGTCAAAACGACACTCTTGACTTCTTTTTCTCTTTTGAGATTTATTAATGAGTCTCAGAACAAGGCTGGTAGGTAGATGAGCAGCAGGGGACGTGGGCGTGGCTGCCATGTCTTTCAGAAGTCTGGAGAGGTGGGGGGATGTTGTCACCCTAACTCAGATAGGGCATGGAGTTTTCATCCCCAAGAGCCCCTGTACCTGCCCCTTGTGGCAGACTAGGTTCTCTGGGAGGCTCAGTCCTGAGAGGATGGGCCCAGCCAGAGTCTCAGCAGTGAGTTTGGGGGTGGGCACAGGGCAGGAGCTGGCTCTCCTCGCTCTGAGATCTCCCTGAGTGTCTCAGCCGGGAATGGGTGTCCAAGAAATTTATGTGGCTACTAGAACTCTTTCAAATGAATTTCCGAGCCTGCAGACCAAGACTGGTAGGTGAGACCCCATGGCAGTGGGAGCGGGATGTGGGCACGGCTGCAGGGCTTCTGGAAGTACGGGAGGTGGGGGCAGGTAACTCACCCGCTTTTGCACACTAACAGGGGTCATCCCGTAGACCCCGATTCCGGAGCCCCTGGAGGAAGGCAGGGATGAAGCATGAGCTACATGGTTTTCACAGACAGAGGAGCCCAGGGAGATGCCTTAAGCCACTGCCTGTGGGCTGAACGCATTGGCAGCCACATTCCCGCTGCTACCAGGGCCAGGCTTGCACACAGACCTGCGGTCATGGTCCCCCTCTTCAGTTTGGAAGCAGAGCTTTATCTCTGGGTCCTTTGTGGATCACAAGAGGGCAGGGCTATGCCCGTCCTGCTCTCCATTACACTCAAAGCATGCGCAGCATTTGCTCGGAGTGGAGCCCGGCACAGAGCTTGCCCACTGCCTGGCCGAGGCTGCAGGTGCTCAGCTCACCTGTTCCACTCTGCTTCCTTACCTGCCCCAGGGGAAGAACAGTTCTTCCTCGGAAAACCGGGGTTACCATGTGATTTCTATGTGTTCAACAGAGGCAACCTGAGGTGTGAGCCAGGACCCAGAACCCAAGTGTGGTGTTTAGAGCTTTTTATCGGGGAATACATTACCCTGCACGCCCAGGAATGAGGAGGAGGAGGAGGAGCAAGGGTTCCCTGAGAGTCTTCATGACTGGAGGAAAAGCTGCTTACAGGATGCAGTCACTGTGGTTTTGTGTGGTTGCTGCTGCTTCAGCCATGGAGCAGGGAGAACCTGTGACAAGGCTCTCAGCAGGGACCCAGGGCCACAGCCAGGAGTGCTGAAGGAGAGTCATAATATGCTGGGGACTCAGGGACAGTCCAGCCTTGCCCCCGCCCCCCCCCCCCCGCCCCACTGTGACAGAGCGGACACCTGCAAGCATGCTATGCTGTGTTGACACGGTCTAGCAACTTCAATCCAAGAAGCCCTCACACTGATCCATGAGGGACACTGCTTGCTGCTCCTCTTCCTTCTGAGGACATGGAATAACAAAGGAGAATGACCAGCCACGGCTGCACAGGAAGTGTTGGGACTGGGCTCTGAGCCCTGGAGTCCAGCGTCTGCACTTGGCCCATCTTCACCGAGCAGGAGGCTGGTGAGAAGCATCGGCTCCTCTTCAAGTTGAGGACATTGTGGCCTGGTGCTGACTCAGCCAGGACTAACCTTCTCCTTTGAACATGGGATTGAATTCAAGAACCTAACCAGGCAGACAAAACTGCCTCGTGAGCTCCACTATGATGGACAAAGCTTGTCAATTGCACGTCCTGAAGTCCTAATGTAGTAGCCTCTCCTGGACCATCTCCATCACTCAGTTATTCATATATCTGCAATTATGGAGGAACTTTGTCAAGCTTCCATTGATTCAGCTGAGCTCCATTCAGAGTGTGATCGCAGGCCTTCTTCCTTTCATTTTCTAGAACTTTTCTGATTAGGGATGGCCAATTTAACAGAGACTAAATTAGTCGCCCCTGTAATAAATCCTGGGGAAGTATAGAGAAAATACTCCCTTGCTGAATTTGGCAAATCCAATAAGCAAGATGAGCTCATGTTCTTAGAGGAAACTTGGTTCTTAGAAACTATCCCCATCACACAGCTGTGAGGACAATTGCAGATTAATTGATTTAAGTAAATTGCAAGAGATAGATACAAGAGAACATTTCCCAGTGATGGCTTTGTCAGCTGGAACTCTGCAGATGGAAAAGCTTGTTTAAGTGAGCAGTTTATTGAGCAGGCCTCTTATTTGTATGCATGGAAAATCCGAGAAATCCATCTTCAATGCCAGCCAAGAGGCTGCCCTGGGATGTTCATCAGAGCCTCGTCTTTCTTCTCCTGTGAAGGCGGTGGCTTAGAGAAAAGGGTCCTTGTGTTGTATCATTGATGAAGCTGTTTCCCCTTGCAGGAAGCCTTCCCAGTTTTACGTGTTGAGGCCTCTCAGTTTTTGCCAAAGAGGCCGGCCAGACAGCTGACTGTGGTGTCTTCAACCTGGGCTGGGTACAGCTGGAGTTAGGAGGTCCTCAGCCAGCTCTGTGATGGAGAGGCCTCTTGCTGTGCGTGCCAGGAACTCAGTCAGAGATTGGATTCTGGATATTAACTCAGGGAAGGCAAAAGCCAAGGAATGAGGCGCTTTTGGGGAGAGAGACAGGAAGGCGGGTGGGGTTGTTGGATTTCTGTCTTGCCTAGGGGCACGTGGAGGTGGCAGTCATTCTTGGAGAGACTCCAAAGTAAGGAGAGTGGCCAGAACACTCCTAGAGCAGAGAGCGAGAGGGATGCGCTGAAAGGCCTTTCCCATGACTCTTCCACCTGTACCAACCCGCAACAAACTACAATGGCCTCCGAAGCATCCTCTGATAAAGGCACCCAAGTCAGAACTTCAGTGCTTCTCGATTCTCCCCTTCCTCTGTTCTTTGCCTTCCACGTCACTCTAGCCTCCAGCACCCATCGGCTTAAGAATGGAGAAGGCGCTCTCCGCTCAGACGAGATCTGGAGCAGCTGTACACGAAATTGCTTGTCTGCTCCTAAAAGACTACGATCCCTGAGGCCTACTAACCACTTTTGGCACCCAGCGGCTTCTTACAGAAATGCATCTAGACTGTGAACTGAGCTACAGCCCCATGCCATCCTGGGAGGGGAAAGGTTTTTCTCTCTTGGCCATTTCTTTTGGCGACTTCCAGCAGAAATCTCTCTGGACTTAATTACTAAAATATCAGAAATTCAAAGCTCATATATTCTCCATTCACAGCAATGGAAAACAAACTATCAAATGATGCCTTTTCAGCAGGTTTGATTGTTGGGGGAAAATTCCAAATAATAATAGTGAGTTTTCTGTTGAAATATTGAATGTATTCAAAGTATAGAGAGAATAAAGTGAAGATCATTAGCCACACATGTGGGGGGAGGGTGAGATGGGAGGTATACTGGGGTTCTTGGTGGTGGGACATGGGCATTGGTAAAGGGATGGGGGTTTGATCATGGTATGACTTAAACCTGAAAGCTTTGTAACTTTTTTCATGGTGATTAAATTAAAAAAAAATGGAGAAGGAAGTCACGTGATCCCAAGGTCTCTTTTTGTTTACCTTCCTATGTTTTGCTTTTAAACTATTAGAATAGAAGAGAAAATATAAATTTTTATGGAATCTAGAAATAAGTATAAGCCAGTGATGAGACCTAGCCCATTCATGACCTCTGTCCTTCTCTGAAAAATTCAGGTGACAAAGTTTGCAGCTACAGAAACCGGCTCCCAAACTTGACTCACTAGTTGTGGATTATCCATTTAAAAGCTTTTGGTACTTGTTTTTGTAGCTACAGAATCAGATATAAATACACAGCCTACAGCCCTACTGAGTGGAATAAAGATGACATATCATAAAGAACTTCTGAAACTACAAATAATCACTCAAATGTAAATAAGAACTCATTTGGAGCTGAAGACTACAGCAAATATTTAACCAAGATGATATGGTCTCATGTGTGGCAATCTGATGATTAAAACCCCATTCATCATTCTCTGTCAAGGCCCGGGGTTTTATAGAGCATAGATGTGGAATGAAGAAATAACACAGCACCTGTCCCAAAGAGGCACTTAAGTGGTAGCCTACTTCTGTAACTGAGGGGAAATCATATGCACGAAGCACGATCCTTCCACTTATCCCATAGCTCCATGAACCACTCACTCAGGGTTCCAAGGACGGGTTAGGAGTCTGCAAGTCTTGAATGGGAGACGCGGGAGGCTGCACATCGGGCTCACTTGGCATCTCCTCACCAACCTGACCTTTCCAACAAGTAGCAGATGGCCAGGAATCTGACCCATGGAAGGACAAATCAAATTGTTTGAGAAAATTGACTTTTTCCATGGTCTTGGTAAGATGTTTTTCAAGAGTTTACAATTATTTCAACTATTTACAAGAATTTCAACTATTTGCAACTAGGGAAGGAGGAAGGAAGGAAGGAAGGAAGGAAGGAAGGAAGGAAGGAAGGAAGGAAGGAAGGAAGGAAGGAAGGAAGGAAGGAAGGGTGGGAGGGAGGGAGGGAGGGAGGGAGGGAGGGAGGAAGGAAGGGAGGGAGGAAGGAAGGAAGGGAGGGAGGGAAGAAGGAAGGAAGGGAGGGAGGAAGGAAGGAAGGGAGGGAGGAAGGAAAGGAGGAAGGAGAGAGAAAAAACAAAAAGGGGCTGGAGGGATAGCTCAACTGGTAAAGTGCACATGCCCAACGTGTGTAAGGCCTGGAGTCTGGACAGCGAAGGACAGTGCTCAGAGGCACGGGCAGGCCATTGGCACACCTCTGCGAGCCCTCCACACCTCTTGCCCGTGGCTGACTAATCTTCCTGCAGTTTGGCCAGCAGCTTTCTGGGTGGTGTTTGCCCAGCACAAGCTTTTCCTTCTCTGGCCAGGATCCCTGGAGGATGTGAGAAAGAGTGAAGAAGGAAAGTTCAAGGCTTATTAAGGCTTTGTCTCTCTCATCCCAGGCTGGGTGACAAACCTTGGCTTCACTCAGTTCCCTCAAGGTTCTGTAAAGAAGTCGCTGCTGCTGCCCCCTGCACAGGAAGGACGGGGAGACGGTGTGATGTTTCAGAGGGAAGCTTGTGGGTGGAAGCTTAGATGGCAGCCAGGAGGGGCACAGGCTGCCCAGGGCACGGGAGTGGCAAGGGCCAAACAGGGTCCAGCTTCCTTTCAAAAGAGGAAAGAGGCTTGTAATTCTTGGCCGCATGCATGGATGGTAGAATGAGTGCCCAGATCTACTTCTTTTTGGATTCAGAGTACATTTAGAGGGAAGAAGTGGAGCCCGAAGCTTCTGCCTTGTGTGTTTCCTATGAGGCGGGAGGTGGGACGCAGAGGAAATTGGACGGTGCCCTGAAAGGGTGGGCTGGCGGGCCTCCGGGATGCTTGCTTGTTTTCTGTGTATTTTTTCTTGTGGAAGGTCCTGAAGGTAAACCACAAGCAGAAACAGATGAGTGCACATGAGTTCCTCCTTTTTCTTCTTCATGAAACAGTAGGTCATATTTGCTGCCTCTGCCAAGTGCTTACTGCAAGCAGAGTGGGATATAGCTGTTACCTTCTGGGGTCAGGGCACACCCGGGGTGCTCAGGTCTTTCTCCTGGCTCTGCACTCAGGAATCCCTCCTGGTGGCACTCGGGGACCATCTGGGGTGCTGGGTGTCTTACCCGCTGCTATCTCACCAGCTCCAGGACAGAGATGTTATCTTGTCTAAACCCAGTTTTCCATGTCAGACCACACAGGGTTTCTGAGACTATTTGGTGGCTCTCCGGCAGTGCTCATGGCTCAAGGACCGTGTCTGAGATGTCTGCCTCGCACACAGTCCCAGGGGTCGAGCACTTGTGTTCTGAGATTTCTTCCAGCATCCACCCTGTGGAATAGGTGGAATGAACTGGAATGAGCACGTTGGCAGACTGTGCTAGTCTGTGGAGTGCAAGGGTGCCCCTGGGAGGTGTGAAGCAGCAAGGTACCATGCACCCCAATACTAACTCCTGGGTTCCCCACAGAAAAAAACGTTCAAAGACTGGGGTCCTGCTAACTCACACAGGGAGGCGGGGAGACGGGGCGAAACACCAGAACAGCTGACGTGGGAAGGGCTCTGCCCTCACGGACAGATGCATTCAGATGCTGGGGGTCCTGCTGGCCCACAGAGGGTGTGCTATCAATGTTTCATTTTAGCCTCTCTAGATACTGTACCTCATTGTGATTTAATTTTAATTTTCCTGATGTCTAATAGGTTGAACACTTTTTCATGACTCTATTTGCCATCTTCATTATTTTTGGATTAAATGTATGCTTATATCTTTGTTCTCACTCTAAAATTCAGTTCCTTTTTACTTTCTGAATTTCAGGCTTATTGATGACTTCTGGTAGGCAGAAGTTTTAATTATTTTTTTCTTTTTGGGTCACACTCAGCGATGCACAGGGGTCACTCCTGGTTCTGCACTTAAGAATTGCCCCTGGTGGTGCTCAGCGGACCATAAGGTCGATGCTGGGAATCGAACCTGCGCCGGCCGCATGCAAGGCAAACTCCTTACCTGCTTTGCTATGGCTCCAGCCCCAGAAGTTTTAATTTTGATAAAGTGTATTATTTTAGTTATGTGTTTATTTGAGGGCCTCCTAGTAGTTCTGGGGGACCAGAAGCAATTCTCAGTGACACCTGGCCTGTCTTGGTACTGAAACCTGGTGGTGCTGGGGATCACTGAGGCCACAACGCATGGGCCATGGAGGAAAATGCACTGTAGAGCCAGGGAGATGCCCAGGCCTAAGGAGGCCAGGCTTGAGCTACAGTCCTCAAACTCTCTCCCTGGCCCCTATTACTTATTTATTTATTTATTTATTTATTTTGTTTGTTTGTTTGTTTGGCCACACCCAGTGGTGCTCAAGGCTTGCTCCTGGTTGTGTGCTCAGGGATCCCTCCTGGTGGAGCTCAGAGGACCATGTGCAATGCACGGGGTCAGCGCACACCAGGCCAGCCCCTGCCCCCTGAGCTGTCCCTTTGGTCCTCTTGTTTCTTCTTTCATGCTTGCTGCCTTCTGACTTCTCTAAGAAATAGCCAATTCCAAGGAGTAAACTATTCTCCCACCTTTTTTCTTAAAGCCTTTTCTACTTTTAGTTTGTATATTTGGGTCTGTGGTCCATTTTGAGTTTTATTTTGAGTTTATTTGTGTGTGCTGGACGGAAGTGGTTTTGTAGTATATGAAAAAGGCAATGCCTTTCTTTTTTTTTTTTTAAGGATTTGTTTGGTTATTTGGGGAGTTTTACGTCTCCATACAAATTTTAGTGGAATTTGTTCCATGTCTCTAAATAACATTTTAAAATTAATTTTAATTTTAAAAATTATTTTAATTGAGGTGAAATTGTTTACAGCAGAATTAACATTTATGCTTTAGGTGCTCTACATTAGTTTGGGTTAATACTGATGCCCTCTCCCCTCAGTAGAGCTCAGGGCCCTTAGGCAAGTGATGCTTAGCTGCAGTTCAGAGGTCAGCCTGGTGCCGTGCTGAGGGCCACCACACCTGGGATGCCGGGAAACAAGCTTATAACCTCCCCATGCAAGGCAAGTGCTCTGCAACATTAGATCATGTACCTGGCCTTTTGTTTAAGTTCAATGTTTTGTAGAGGCCAGACCCTGAGGAACTCGAGCTGGGAACCAACCACCCCAGTGGTGCTGACTCTGGCTGGTTACGCTCAGGGATCACCAGGGCCAGACGCAGGAGGGGGAATTTTAGCCTCACACACATGACTAATGCCATTTGAGCCATATCCTTGATCATTTATTTATTTTTATTTTGAAGCTAACTTCATTGATTCTTGTTTACAATGCCATAAAACTTCAGGCCACAGCTTCATACCTCTACATGTGTATGAGACTCATGGCACCAACCTCCAAATTCCAGTGACATCATGTCATCAGAATGATCTCTTCTGTCCATTCTTCTTTCCTTTTAGACTAACACAGTAATGTATTTACGGTTCAATATACTTACGGTTCAATTTCCAGTCTCAGTTTCTAATGTGGTGCCAGGGATCAAACAATATTAGGGAATGCATACCAATAAATACAAACATGGACAACATAGAAAATTCCTTGTGAAACAATAAATTTCAAGAAGCAGACAATTGAAATAGAATTTATTTCATACATTGAGTTCATAATTTAAAATTTCTCACAAAAATTTTGAGCAGCAAAAAGATTTTGAACAATAAAAAAAGAAACAAACCAATCCTATTCAAATTATTTCTAAAACTGATAAAGGAGAGATTTCTCTCGTGACAGTCCAGGGCAGGGTGCTGGCTCTGCCCTGGGAGGTCGTGCAGTTCCTGATGGCGGCCCTTCTGCCTTGCTCCTCAGGTGGCTGCCCCTTGGCCTGGGTGTCTGCTCCAGGTGTCCTCGTCCTTGTGCTTGATAGAGCTCACCAGCATCATATCCACGCCACACAAAGTCTAAGCATCTCCATTTTCAAGGAGCTGCTCCCATTAGCCAAAATCTAGTTCCATAAATACATCTGGCAAGAAAACAGCTTTTTAATTGGGAACCTTACCCATATCCGCACAAAGTGGTTCATTTTTAAAAGGAGGAAAGGTGGGATGGGCAGGCCTTTTTTGTCCCCAAGGCTGCAGAATAATCCTAATAATAGGAAGTGTCTCTGGCCCACCCACAGAGCAATGGGGTGTTGTGCGGAATTCCCAGAAGCTCCTATAGCTGACACTTCCCTCCTTCATTTCTCATGGGGAACACTCATCAGACTCTTGCAGTGAGCCCACACACTCTGGTTATACTAATATTAACTTGGGTCTAGCTCCAACTACTTAGTCTCACAAAAACACACAAAGATAGTCATGATAGCCATAAATCACATAACCCTAAATTGCAGCCAGGTTAGAGGCAGTCAGTAGCATTAAAAGTCTTCCTAAACCCCTCAGACGGAACTATAATCAGCTATATAGTAACAAATAGGTTGGGATAGCTTCTGCAGGGAAGGAAGAGAGACACGCTCATCCAAATTCCCCCCCCCCCCCCGCCCAGTTTCCTGGGGCAGGGAAGGACATGGAAATGAATCAAAGACATGCCCGGCCTACAAGCAATGCACAGACCCACCAAGCTTGCTGAGTGAAGATATCACAGAAATTCGAAGAGATGGCAAAAACGACTTCAAAAATCTTTATACCACAAACATGGATTAAATACCATGATACAGGCATTTGAGATATTCAAAGTGCCAGTGCCATGAGCTAAGCATATGGAAGCAATGATAAAGGAATGACAATAAATCAAATTAAGGAGCTTCTGCCCTGCTAAAGGAATGGTGACCAGATAAAAAGACCCTCCACAATCTGGGAGAAAATATTTGCCCACTGCTATCTGAGGAAGGATTAATATCCAAGATATTCATGGTAGAACTTAACAAGAACAAAACCCAAAACTGTGGGGAAGAAATGAAGATAAACTTCCTCAAAGAAGATATATAGACGCTTAAATGCATATGAAAAAAATGTTCTGCATCAGTTATCATCAGTTGTCATGCAAATCAAAACAATGAGATACTACCTCACATCAGAAAGATAGGCACACCCCCAAGAACAAAACAACTAATGTTAGTATTGATATGGAGAAAAGAGAGACTGGTTCACTGCTAGGGATAATGCCTATTACTTCAATATTTTTTGAAAACAATAGGAACACCTTTCAAAAACAAGGAATTGAAGTTTCCATATGACCTAGCAATTTCCCTTCTTGGCATATAACCCACGGGCCCAAAAACTCAATTCAGAAAAAGTCATTTGAATTCATTTCTATGTTCATGGCAGCACTATTCACAGTAGCCAAAAACTGGCAACAACCCACGTCCAAGAGAAGACTGGGTGAAACAAGTGTGATTTGTATTCAAAGTGGAATATTACTCAGTTGTAAGAAAAGATGAAAGTATGTAATTTGGGGCTGTGTGAATAGACCTGGAGAGTATCATGCTGAGTAAAGTTAGTCAGAAGAGGACAGACACAGAATAATCTCTACACGGATTTATATGGGTATAAAGAAACAAAGTAGAGGAATGAGAAGTGCCCTGCAAACAGGCCTTCACTAGGAAGCTCAGCACTGCAGGAAGGGTGGGTGATGGGGGAACAGGAGACAGGGCACTGGATGGTGGTGGAGGGCAGTGGACGCTGCTGAGGGGTGTGGTGTTGGAGAGTTCGATCATGCATGAAAGCCTAACAGTACTGTAAGCCATAGTCCCTGAGATAATTATAATAAAATTAAGTGCCTCTCAGTAGGGGTGAGAAAGGAGAAAAAGCGGAATGAGTGTCTGGGAACAATGAAATTTTCAGCCATAACGTGTATCTATACCTTTTTCTGATTAAAACATTTCTCTTCAAAAGGTACACCTCCTGATGTTTAAAAACCAATATCTGGGGCTGGAGCAATAGCACAGCAGGGAGGGCATTTGCCTTGCACATGGCTGACCTGGGTTTGATTCCCGGCATCCCATATGGTCCCCTGAGCAGCACTAGGAGTAGTTCCTGAGTGCATGAGCCAGGAGTAATCCCTGTGCATCACCGGGTGTGACCCAAAAAGAAAAAAAAAACCCAATATCCATTAAAATGGACTTTTTCTGTAGGTGCAGTCATCTGAGTCCACATGCACCCATGGAGTCTTCCAGTCACCACTGGAGTCAGGATGAGACCTGCTCCATCTTTGAGAAATCTCTTGTCTGCCTTATCTGGTCACTCCCTTTCCCCCAGTTTCTTGTCTGAATAATTCAGTGGCCATATTTATGTTATTATTTTTAATTCTTCTTTTTGCTTCTTTTTGTTTTTAATTCTTATTTTGGGTGGTTTATTTGAGTTTCAAGCTTACTAATTTCACTTTTGGCATCTTTCCCTCTGTCTTGAACACCTTTGTTTAGCTACTGTCGTGCTAAAGCTTTCTTTCACAGGGTTTGGGGTTTTCTTGTTTCGTCTTTGTTGGTATTTGCTTCTGTTTACCTCATTTCAGTGAGCACCAACAGGGCCCTTTGCTTTGAGGCCTTCTGGGACTTGTGTGTTAGTTTTGTGTTAGGGGTTTGCTCTGGGCAGTTCTCTGATCAGAGTGTCCGGTGCTCTATGGACTACAGCACGGGGGTCTCATTACCACCCGCTGCAGCCAAGTTGGCTTGGGTGACAATCTGAAAGTTTGCAGTCATAGTTGTTTGGTGTTTGCTGTAGCACCAAGCTGAATGGCCAGGGAAGCGCCTGGCCATTGCGGTCACATTGAGTTTGGGTGGAAGTGGGCACTGGCCTTGGTGTGAAGGTTTCGAGTGCGTGGGGCCATCTAAGAGTCCAATTCAAGCAGAGTCCAGAGATTCGAATCCTGCAGTGGCAGCATCCACTCGGCTGCTCTGGTCACACGGCCCTGAATGATGGCTGTGGAGTCTGCAGGGTGTCCAGGCAGTTGACAATGGTAAGTGTGCGTCTTCAGCTCACCCTGAACTTGGGACTCGCTAGCTAGTAGCAAGATGGGAACTGCCAAGGCCCCTTCTCTTTGTCTGCTAGGGGCAAACACGCTTGGTGATTGTCCCTGCCCCTGCTAGTTTAGCTATTTTGTAGAGATGCCTGGTGCTGTCCTGGCGGATTTGCATTCAGGATCTGTTACTAAAGAGACTGAGATCCAGCAGCAAGGTGGCAGGAAATCATGACGACGCAGCTATCCAGTTCTGTAGATTGCCCAAAGTTCTGTGCCTGCTGCCCGGGTCACCAGCAAAGGATCACAGGACTAAAGAGCCATTTTGGCAAATCTTTGCATCTTGAAAGCATCTTCCTGACTACAGCCTGATGTGCTGAACAGATGGGTTCGAAGGGTGAACCCATCTGGGTGCTCTGTTTTGGTCTCTTGCTATGAAGCTTTGTTTGTCGGGTTTCTAACTGGTTTCTGTAGCTCAGTCCAAGTTCTCTTGTAGATTTACTGTGACCGAAGGAGGTTGTGGCTGCAGGTTCTCCCTAACTTAGTAATTTGACTCACTCTCCAATCATCCTTTCCCTTTTAGTGCAGAAACGTACCATTTTGTTTAGTCCCCTATCATTATATTTTGTCCAGTTTTTGATAATTGTGAGGATAACAGCTTCAACATTGTGTATAGGTGGTTCCTGAATGAATAGAAGTTTTCATTTCTCCAGGGTAAATGCCTAGAAATGGTATCACTAGGTCAAATAATTTGTGAATATCTACTTTTTGCAAGAAACTATGAAACTTCCATATTGTCTGCACCAATTTGCATTTCAACTAGGAATGTACAAGAGTTACAGGATGACTGCTCTCTTGCAGCAAATTTGGTTTAAAAAATAAAGTATTTTCTAAGTCATTCTAATGGTTTTATAGGATACTTCATTGGTTTTTAAATTTGCATTTTCCTAATGGAAATTGCTCTTAATATCCTTTAATGTGCATATTTATAAGCACACATCCTCTCTGGTAAAGGTCTAAGTTATTTTTCCAGATTTTCACTAGGTTACTTGTTGGGTAAGAGTTGTTTTCTTTCTCTCTTTCTTTCTCTCTTTCTTTCTTTCTTTCTTTCTTTCTTTCTTTCTTTCTTTCTTTCTTTCTTTCTTTCTTTCTTTCTTTCTTTCTTTCTTTCTTTTTTTACATATTTTGATAGTGCTAGTAGTGCTACATATTTTGGATACAAAAAATTTTGTTCAATATGGTGTTGCAAGTATTTTCTTCCAATCAATAGCTTGAATTTTCATTCCTTAACATCTTCTTTCGTGGATAAAGTTTACCACTTTGATAAAGTCTTAATTATAATTTTTTTAATCTCACATCTCAGAATCTTTTGTCAAAACTCAGGCAAAATAAGGTGGCTTCACTAAAAATTTGAATATTAAGTTTTATATTAATCATTGATACACTTATATCACTTATATCTAAGTATCACAGTTAATATGTGAGATTTAGATCATTTCAATTTTTGTGAATACCAATACCACCAATGGAAAATATTATCATTTCTTCATCAGTTTTTTTCTTATTTGGCAGAACCCAGTCACTCCTATTTGTGGACTTGCTAGACAGAATTTATGTTCAACATTTCTGAGCAAATGAACATAATTGTTCATGTTGTGTTTGTATCTGTACTCTGTTCTGGTCTATTTCTCTACTTCTTCTACATATGATATGAGTATTGTAATCTGAAGCTTACCTCAATTTTAAGGGAAGAGTTACAATTGATTAATGGAACTATCTATGACCAATATTCCCTTAGTCAGCCTAGATTTCTTTGTTCTTAATATGAATTTTAGGATAAACTTGTCAGAGATCTGCAAAAAGTTCAGCTATGACTTTAATCAAAATAGTATCCAATCCATAGATCTATTTGAGAAGATTTTATATTTTTCAGTGCTGAATCTTCTCTTTTTTTGGAAATATTTTAAAGAACAGTGGTTTACAAAGTTATTCAAAGTTGAGTTTTAGACATACCATTTTGCTGCACCAATCCCACCACCAGTGTCAACTTCTTCCACCAGTGTCCCCAGGCTCACTCCCATAAGCCCTTTCATCCCTGCCCCACACCTGCTCTCTTGGCAGGCACCTTTCTAAGTTTGGTTGTTAAAACTTGGGTCTCTTGATCTCAGTAGTGTTGACTCTGGTTTGGATATTTGACACTATCGTTTCTTCGTTTCTTCTTTTTTTGCTTTTTGGGTCACACCCCGAGATACACAGGGGTTACTCCTGACTCTGCACTCAGGAATTACTCCTGGCGGTGCTCAGGGTGCTCAGGGGACCATATGGATGCTGGGAGTTGAACCTGGGTCAGCTGCATGCAAGGCAAATGCCCTACCCCCTATGCTATCATTCCAGCCCGCCATCATGTCTTAACACCATTCATTTAATTTAGTCCTGTTCCGTGGCCCCTGCTGCTTCTCATCTGTCCCTTCTCTCCTTCTCTCCCACTCTTTCTTTATTTCTCTTTATACTCTGGAGTCAAGGTTTATCTGGGCATCGCCCCTAAAATATTTCATTCCCTCATTCAGTTATTCTAAATGCCACATATAAGTGATATCATCCTGTGTTTATCCTTCTTCTTCATTTTATGTTTTTCAGTTCCATCCATGTTGCAGAAAATTGCACGGATTACATTCCTTACAGTTGTGTAATATTCTATTGTGTATCTATATCACATCTTCATGATGTACTTATCTGTCATTGCACACCTAGGTTGATTTCCAAATTTAGCTGTTGTATTGAGTGCTTCAGTGAATAATGGTGTGCATATGTTCTTTTGAATGAATGTTTTTTAGTTCTCTGAGTAGATATCCAAAAATGGAACCACTGGGTCATATGGGAGCTCAATTCTGAGTTTACTGAGTACCTTCTGTACTGTTTTCCATAATGGTTTAACCAGACAATATTCCCATCAGCAGAAAATGGGGGTTCCTTTTTTAACCACATTCACAACAACAGATTATTCCCAGTATTTTTTATTTGTGCCGTTCTCACTGGTGTAAGGTGATATCTCATTGTCATTTTGATTTTTCTAATAATAAGTGATGCTATCTATTTTTTCACATGCCTGCTGGCTATCCATTGGTCTTCCTCAGAAAAGTGTCTGGTTATTTCCTCTCCATTGTTTGATGGTGTTTAAATTTTTTGGTTTATCTGATGTGTCAAGTGTGAATATTTTCTCCCACTCAGCTGTCATTTAGTTTTTGCCCTTTTTTTGCCACACAGAAACTTTCAAGTCTGATGCAGTCCAATTGGTTTAGTTTTGTAGCCTTTGCTAATGGCATTGTCTTGTTGAAGTCTCTTTTGAGGTCTAGGTATTAGAGTGTTCTGCCTATATTTTCCTCAGTGTACTTTATAGATCCAGGTCTGATCTCAAGGTCTTTGATTCATTTTTAATTGACTTTTGTGTGTGTTGTGAGATGTGGATCCAGCTTTCATTTCTTGCACGGAGTAATCCAATTCTCTTAACACCATGTGAGGACATAGTGTCATACACTGTTTGGAAGTCAAGGAAAGAGGGAGCCCATACCTGAAATCAAGCTTGTTAGCATCTTGATCTAGTACTCTTAGCTCAGTACTTTGATAAAATAAATTTCAGTTGTTAAATACACAAGTATTTTATTAATAACTAATACTAATAATGATTGGGGATTTTTGTAGATTTCATGGGATTTTTTTAATAGACAACCATATCCTATGCAGTAGGGAAAGCTTTGTGGCTTCCCTTAAAATACATCTTTTATTTCTTTTTCTTGTCTTTTTGTGGAACTTAGAACTTCCAGTAGTAAATTGAACAAGTGTGTTGAGAACAGACTTTCTTGTTTTGTCTTGTTCCCAGTTTTAGGGAGCCATTATTAAGTGTTTCTCCATTAAGTACAATGTCAGTTGCAGACTTTTTTTTTGAGAATCTGTGAGTGAATCTCTTCTATTTCTAATTTGCTGAAAGGTTTTTATTTTTCAATCATCAGAATAGGTGCTGAACTTAGTCAAGTGCTTTTCTATGTCAATTTGAAGATTTGACTTAACTTCCTGATATGATGAATCATAACTTTGAATAAATTTTCGAATTGACAGATCTTGCTTGTATACCTAGGATAAGTCATCGTGCATAATTACACTTCTGTGTTTCTGCATTTAGGTTGTGACATGACATGTCTTTAGATAGTACATCTCTGGACAAGTTGTCTCACGTTTTCTAGAGTAGGAGAGTATATGCAGGGTGTGGAGCACCATCTTTTCTCCCTTCCTCTTAAACTCTTCTTCTCTCTTCAATCCCCTTGTCTTTCCATCTTAGTAACTTGACTGACATCACTTGACTTCAGTCACACAAACCTTCACAGATTGCTCATGCACTTTGTGTCTTCACAGTGAAAGCCCATTAGAGAGGACAAGGGCCTTTTAAAAAATAATTAAACTACTCCAGTGCAACTGGGTTGATTGTAATCAAGTGACTAACCCCCGTCTATCACAGATATAGTGGCTTTAATATTGAAATTATTAGAATATTGAGGCAGAGGCATAAACAGTGTGAGATTTGTACATTTACAAGAAAGGACTTGGGTTATAATAGTTTAGAAGTCCTTTGTTAGAAACTAAATGATACTCTCAAATAGTACCCCATATCTTCAAATCTTTACATTAAGATTCAAGTGGCTTCCTTATGAAGGAATTGAGTGGAATTTTAACCAATGAAATAATAACTGCATAATAAACTGCACCTTATATAATGTGTGGTTTTTATGAACTCTAGTCCTTGCCTTAACAACATCCCTAAAATGTACTGACAAACTCTGAAGATCCCCTTCCGTGGCTTACTAACATTTTTGTTAGGTAGTAGACTTAATGCTACTTAAAAGCAATTACTAAAAGTGGTCAAATTCATGCAGATCTTTGGATGTTAGTAGTAGACCTTTCTGAAATTGATACATGACAAAAATAGTAAAAATGTCTCACTGAGCTCCTAAACAATGCTCTGGAATACAAGTTAACATTTTTCCTCTGGGAGTTCATTGATGATAGGAGTGTCTAGGGAAATTAAAAGGATTGATTTTTATGCAGCTAGTTTGGAAGCAATTCCCTAAACTTACAGTTTCACATTGTTTACCAAGACTTCTGTTGAAATACATCCCATGGGTCATCCCAAACAAGTGGAAAAGAAGTGATAGGATGGTGTTAGGGGAGAGAAGAATAAATGATAGAGCACAGAAGATAAATCCTTCTGTAACAATGCAGAGAGAGGGTGCTCTTGTCTGTCAGTAAGAGCAGGTAGATGATGCATATGATTCCTAGTGGGCATTTCTACTAGCAAAAATGCCAGGTGCCCAAAGGGATCCACCTTCATGCTGGAGTGAGAAGGTATGGGGATTGGTGCTGAAGGACTAAAGATGCTTAAAATGGCACTGGGGATGGCAGGCCAACTGCACTAGGGTAGCAGCTTCTTCTTGAACCTGATTGTGTTGCCACGTAGACTTTTACAGGAGGGATCTAATTTTACAAAATTGCTTAAAGACCAAGAAGTTGTACCAGGGACTCTTCTCAGCCTCTTCAGTACTGTGTGTGTTCTTGGTGTATGGTTTCTTTCTCCCATGGGGCTAGTCACTCCAGACTTAAGAGCTATGGTTCAGTTCAAGCAGTCTGTATTTTTGGAGGAGCAATAAATGAGAATTTGGAGTTATAACACTAATAAGTTTGTGAAAATAAAACATATATGGTATGGAATGGTCCACTCCAAAGACCTTTCTGGAAAGATAACCTCTCTCCATGGCACTTTCTAGAATGTTTGTGCTCTACAATGAGTTTACTTGAAAGTCTACAGAGCTCTACTATTCCTAAGAATAAACTTGAGCCAATAATTTTTCTTGCAGTGAAGATTTAGGGGAGTTATCCAAATTCTGCAATTGGTTCTGAGTGTGGCTTTTGATGATCTTCTGCAGGGCTCTTGATGACCTTTTGTCTATGTATCTTAATGGTGTTTTGTCCCTTAGCAATGTGACCAAAAAAGATTGACTTTGTTGGGGTCAAGTTTTCAGAGTCAATTAAATAGAATCTAGGGGAAGAAAGGAACTTAGAAGAATGGAAATGAAAGCAAGGCACAAGATTCATCCATCCACTAGTTATATATTGGCATTGACGATTAGCAAGGCACTATTCCAGGTCTTGAGCATACAAAATCTAAGTTTGCATTTATAACCGGATTTAAGTTCACATGAAAATGGGCCAATGCATATTCTTGGAATAAAGACTTAAGATGTTTTTACTTATGTTGAAGAGTCTATCAGTGTGTGGGGCAGATGAGGAGGGGACACAAAGGATTTTTATAGTGAAAATGCTACCAGCACCCTTGTCTGAAAATATCCACGCAGGACCTATGCTCGTGTCACTGTTTAAGACCCACAGATCTTTGGAAAGCTGCTCAGAGTTATTTCCTCTGTAGTGAAAGGAAATGGACTGTTTATGGATTTCTTGGGGAGGGATTGTGTCTGATTCTCTTTTCTTGCCCTACTCAGAAAATTGTTCAGATTTCTTTTTAAAGCATTGCATGTGGGATCATTCTATTGTGAGCTATGCATATGTATCTGTTTAATTTTAACTCAAGCTCCTCATCAAAAGGCAAGTTCATTTACTCAGAGCCTAGACAGAAGGCTTCCCCAGTCCTGACACCTTGCTTATTTGCTACTTAAAATTTTTTGGAAGAACAGAACAGATTTTTTTGCATTTAGTTCCTTTCTTAGTTCAGAAAAAAAAAACAATTAAAAAACCCATACAAGTGTCCAATTGGAAAGGAATCTTGATCAATTTTATTGCAACCTGTTTATTTCTGTTAATCAGAAAGGTGCACAAACTGGCCGAGGCTTCTCTCCAGAAACTTTCTAAGCATTCCAACTGTAGAAGAGAGCTCCAGGCGGTTGCAGGGGCATAGGGCTGCCCTCTGAGACTCTGCAACTCCCCTTTAGGAGCACTCTGCCAAGTTGTTATTCCTTTCTCCTCCTTTTAGCTCACCCAATTGATCTTTCTCTCTGAGGGCTGTATGTGTGCATTTGTGTGTGTGTGTGTGTGTGTGCACATGCACATTGTCCTTAGTTGACATTTTAATGTTTTTTGATATTACATGTGCTTTTATCTAGCTCTCACTATTTCCATTTGTCCTCCTTGTTCGTGGATATTATCACATTACCTTCTGGAATAGCAGGGCAGGGCTCAGAGAGGGGAATGTGATAGAAGGAGAATTTATCATGCTTCAAAGTACACCTTACTACAAAGTCTCAGTAGGGAGATCATGGAAGAGGAGCATTAATTGTTACAAGTAGGCTCAGAAATGAGCATGAATAGAAGAAATTCTCATGGGGAGTCAAGGAAACATTAAGGGTTTTTCATTTGCATGAAAGGAGAGAGAGAAAGAGAGAGAGAGATATTCTATAGACTCTTAATCATGGGCGAGATGGTCGGAAACCCACAAAAGGGGTCCAGGAGGGCCTAGAACCAGGAGCAGCAGAGCTAAGAAAATGAAAACAAAACTGCACTCACTGCAGGTGAGCTGCCCACCTTCCTTGGTAAGACTGACTGGTGAAGGAAACAGAGCCCCTAGACCCAGTGTGACTCAGAGATGCTGAGAGACAGAGCTCGAGACAGACTCTCACAAACACTTCAGAAAGTATGTCACTGTAGAAAGAGTTCAAGAGGTCTGTGGTATTAGGAATCCTGGGATCCAAACAGTTAATACAGTGGGTAAGATCCTTGCTTCTCATGAAATGGACCGGGGTTCAATCCCTTGCAACATATTGTCCCTATGCCCACTATGGCAAAAGTGATCCCTGGCTCAAAGTCAGGAATTAGCCCTGAGCCAGACAGGTGTGCTCAGCCCAATCCTTTCCACAGAATGACTCCTAGGAGGTTGTTCTCACCCAACTCCTTTGATTACAATATAGTGCAAAATGTTTAATCTTGGAAAGTCCAATCTCTATGCTCATAAGTAATAAGAAAGAGAATGGAATGGCTTTTATATCATAAGACAGAAAGAGCATCAAGTCATGTAGTCTTAGAAGAGATAAGATTCTGCTTAAACATCTCACTACTAATTCAAAGCAAACAAAACTCTTAACAATTTGATCCCTCAGTGAAAAACCACAAAACACATTTGTAATACTTAAATTAAGAAATGGCAAAGCTATGAAAATGAGATAGGATAAGAAGACTCAGCAAAAACTAGAAAATTAGACCAAAAATCACGCAAATGAAAACAAAATTAGAAGGAGAAAAAGCACATTCACTGCAGAAAACACATTATAAAGAAAACAAAAGCTATAATATGAAATACAAACTATGTGGAATAGAAATAAGTAGCTAAAAAATTAGAGAGATTATAATCAATACAGGAAGGCAAATGAAAGCCAACAATGTAGAATTAGAGTTCATGAAAAAAATCCAAGCAATAGGATATAATGAATGTTTTCAAATAGAATTCAAACGTCCTAAAATTAAATGTAAGTTGACAGACATGTTGAGTGCCAGCTCTGATCACAAGGTATCCACAATTCAGGACAGTTGCCACATGAGGCAAGTCTAGGCAAGCTATTGGGCTCTGAGAAAATGCCCTGTGGGCAATTACATATGAAGGCATAATCACAGGACCAGTCCTCTCTCTCATCCTCTCCACAACTAGGATCCAGATGGGAAGACTCAGACCCAGGACCCTAAGGGCTCCCTTCTTGCCAATCCTGGCACCAAAATCAGGGAATTGCACTCTAATTCTCCAATCCTAAAGCCACACAGACATATTAGTGTCCATGTGAGATTATTACTGAGCATACTTCATATCGAAACTAGGGGATGCAGCAAACATACTTTACTGACTTTATACAGTCATATATCTCAGTCAACTAAATGGAGTGACTAGGTCAAAATTCTCTTGTTATAGTCTAGTAGCATTAAATAGTAAAGGAAATAATCTCAACAACAGAGGTATTATCAGCAACTGCTGACATAAATAACTGAACAGATCAGTTCTTAAGTAACTGGGAATAAAAAGCCTCAATATTAACTCACATAAAACTGAAAGAACAATGGGGAAACTAAGGGACCCAACTTCTGTGTCAGAACCCAGGCAAATCCTCAAGCCCATTAAAATTGTCCAACCTGGCCAGTGAGCATCGGAAATCAACAGTCATTACTTTGGTAATTGAAAGTAAGCCAGCACTGGCCAGTGAAATTAAGCAATAAGTAGATGAGAAATTCCACCAACTCAAAGAAGAACTGATACAGAGCATGCCAGATTCCATACAGAATGAACTGAAGGAACTAAAGAACACAATAGCAAGGCATAGCAACAGAACTGCATAGGAAGAGAACCATATAGACGAACATGAAGACAAAATACAAGCCAGCATTGATAGGGAACTAGCAAAAGAGAAGCATTAGAATGGAAGAGAATGTAAGGTACTTAACAGACAATAGCAAGAGGAACAATTTCCAAATTATAGAAACACCAGAAGGAAAAGAAAACCAGAAGGGCAAGAACAAGTGGCAGGAGATATAGCTGAGACTGTCTCCACTCTCTGGACAGATGCTGATATACAGATTCAAGAGTCCCAAAGAATACCAAGTAAAATGGATCCAAGCAGAACAACACCAAGACTTACAGAAATCAGAACAATAAAATCAAAGAGAGAGACAGACATCTTAAAGCATCAAGAGAGAAGTAAAACCCTTCAATATATGGGAAACAAATTAATAATCACAATAGATCTCTCATATAAAATGGTACAAGAGAGAAAAGAGTGGAATGGCATTTTATAAATTCACTTGTATCACTTGTCATTCCATTGATCTTCAATTTGCTCGAGCAGGCGCCAGTAATGTTTCCATTAATCCTTGTCGCGTGCTAGTGTAGCCCAACAGCATCTGTTCGCTCCAGGAACATGAAGAGCCTCAAACCATTCATTCAGGATTTTGACGAAGAAGTCTGACCATCTTGTAGAGGATCGGCCACGTGGTCTTTTGATGTCCCGGAGAATCCAGTCAGTAACAGCTTTAGTTCAACGGTCGTCTCTAAATCGCATTATGTGTCCAGCCCATCTGATTTTCGACAACTTGGCAAATGAGACAGAGCCTCTGATTCTTGATCATCAATGGAGGTCAGAACTCCAGATTTCTTCTCTCACTTGAGTGAAATGCAACATTCCAAGCAGAGCTCCTTCGATTCCTCTTTGGGATACATGAATAGTGTTCTCGTCCTGTTTTCATAGGGCCCAGGTCTCTGAGGTGTATGTTAAGTGCAGGAAGAATGGTGGAGTTGAAAAGAAAAGATGTGCCTGGAGTCGGAGGTTCTTCATCCTCTTAAAAACTTCTTTGACGCTCTTGAAGGCATTCCGAAGCTGGCGCCAAGTCATTCTGGCGCCAAGTCATTCCTCATGTTGAGTTCTCGACCCAGGTACACATAGCTGCTGCATTTGGACATGTTTGTTCCGTTGAGAGCAAATGGAACATCAGGGACTAGTTTGTTTTTCATAAACATTGTTTTGGTGAGATTTAGCTGCAGTCCAACCTTTCCACACTCACGGTCGAAGTCGGCCAGCATTTGTGCCACTTGGCTAATGTTTGGTGTTATTAGAACAATGTCATCAGTAAAGTGGAAGTGGTGTAGTTGCTGACCATTTATCTTCACTTCCATTCCTTCCCATTCCAGTTGTCGCATGACATTCTCGAGGGTGACACTGAAGAGTTTTGGTGAAATGGTATCACCCTGCCGACCCCCTCTCTTTACGTCAATGATCACTTCCTTGTAGAATGGTGGGATCCTGGTGGTGAATCCACAATACAGCTTGTGGAGGATCCTGATGTAAACAGTATGAACGCCCTGTTTGGCTAGGGCTTCGATGGCCACTTCAGTCTCAACAGAATCAAAGGCCTTCTTTAAATCGATGAACGTTAGACAGAGCGGCAGTTTGAACTCTCACGAAACTTCAATGAACTTGGTCACCTTGTGTATATGGTCGATTGTGCTGATTCCTTTTCAGAACCTGGCTTGCTCACATGGTTGTCCTTTGTCTAATGTTCTTCCTATTCTCTTCAGGATGACTCAAGTGAACAACTTGTAGATGACGGATAATAGGCAGATTGGGCGATAGTTGCCAATGTCATGGATGTCTCCCTTCTTGTACAACAGAATGGTCCTGCTGGTTTTCCATTGGGGCGGAACCTTGCATTCGGACATGTAGCATGTGAAGAACTGAGTCAGTGTATTAATGAATACACTGATAATGATGAAAAATGATAAAAAATCATTCCCCTATATTTTTTTTTTGCTTTTTGGATCACACCCAGCGATGCTCAGGGGTTACTCCTGGTTCTGCACTCAGGAATTACTCCTGGCAGTGCTCGGGGGACCATATGGGATGCCGGGGATCGAACCCGGGTCGGCCGCGTGCAAGGCAAACGCCCTACCCACTGTGCTATCGCTCCAGCCCCCATTCCCCTATTTTATAAATTACTCACTGAAAAAAAACCTTTTAACCTAGAGTCCACTACCTCGCAAAGCTCTCATTTAAATGGGAGGGAAGGATGCAAACACTATCTGACAAACAAGAGCTGAGGTATTTGTTGTCCCAGAATGAAATAAATAATAAACTGTCCCAGAATGAAATACTGAAATATCATTTGTATAAACCAAAAGCTAAGTGTTGAAACAACAACCTGACACAGTACAATGGCAAGACAATGTATCAATAACTTCTTGTTTTTTTCTAGATTAAATTTTATTAGGCTTCACCATATCATTTTTCACAGAGGCAGTGTCATTTCTTAAAATTTATTTTCATAAAGTTGTTCACAATAATGGAATACATTCAATATTTCAACATCAATCCCACCGCCATTACACCTTCCCACCATTCATTATTTCAAAGTTTCCCACCACCACTTAAGTCAGCCCCACAGGCAGATGCTAGATAATTTACTTTGTATTGCTTGTTATGAATAGTATAAAATGTCTGTAAGGGTATATTCCATAGTGATGCAACAAAAAGAAAAAAAGTATGAAATATACAACAGAACCCTCAGCAATCCAAGACACCATGAGAGCTTACTATGAACAACTCTTGTTAGGTTCCAGAACCTAGAAGAAATGGACATATTCTTAGAAACATGTAGTTTTCTAAAACTAAATGAAGAAAAATAGAAAGCCTGAACAGACTAATCACAAGCAAGGAATTGAAACAGTAATCAAGAATCTCCCAAAATATAAGTCCTGGTTCAGATGGGTTTACTGGTGAGTTCTATCAAACCTTCAGAGAAGACTTAGAGCCATTGATCCTTAAGCTTTTCCAAAACATTTGAAGAAACAGAAATCCTTTCTAACACCACTACAAAACGAACATTATACTGATACCCAAAACAGACAAGAGACATTTCCTAAAGAGAAAACTTAGACCAATATCCTTAATAAACATTGCTGCCAAATTCCTCAACCAAAATCTTAGCAAACTGAATCCAATAGCATGTCATATACCAATATCACATGGGGTTTATCCCAGAGTTACAAAGATGGTTCAATATATGGAAATCAATTAGCATAATACAACATATTAGTAAAAGGAAAGATAAAAATCATATGATTGTATCAACTGATAGAAAGATTTTGACAAGGTCTAACATCCATTTATGATTAAAAAAAACCCTCAATAAAATGGGAACAGATGGAACCCCCTCAAGATAGTAAAGACTATTAATAACAAGCCCACAGGAAATATTATTCTTAGTGGTGAGAAACTGAAAGCATTCCCACTGAGATTGGGCAAAAGGCAAGGATGTGCACTGTCTCCTCTCTTGTTCAACATTATGTTAGAAGTCCTAGCACCAGCTATAAGGCAAGAGAAGGAAATCAGTAGGGTCAAAATTGGAAAAGAAGAAGTCAAATTGTCTCTATTTGCAGATGATATGATATTATACAGAGAAGACACAAAGTGTCCACCAAAATCTTGTAGAAATAATAAATCAATACAGCAAATTGGCTGGTTACAAAGTCAATACATAAAAATCTATTGCACTCTTATATATCAACAATTAATCAGAGGAGAAAGAGATCAGAGTATCTATCCCATTCAAAATAGTGACAAAAAACATCAAGAACCTAGGGAGAGCTATACCATAAACACTTTAAAACACTTAAGAAAGAAATAGAAGAAGATCTTAGAAAATGAAAAAATGTTTTATGCTCTTGGGTGGAAGAATGAATATTGTCAAAATGACCATCTTATCTAAACTACTCAAAAGATTCAATGTAATCCCTAACCAAATTAAAATAATGTTCTTCAAGGACTTATAACAGTTCAAAAGACCTCAAATAGTCAAAACTATATTCAAAAATTAGAAACTGTGAGGTATCTCATTAACTAACTCAAAATTATACTATAAAGTAATAGTGATCAAAACAGCATAATATTAGAATAAGGACAGACTTTCTGCCCAATGGGCCAGAATAAAATATCCCAGGACAACTCCCCAAACATGTGGTAAGATAATATTTGACACAGGTGCTAAGATCTTGAAATGGAGTAAAGACACCCTCTTCAACAAATGGTGCTGGCAAACCTGGATAAACACATGAAAAAATTAAAACTGGATCCATATCTCATACTTTAATAAAAGTCAATTCAAAGTGGGGCAAAAACCTTGAGATCAGACCAGAATCTATAAAATACTCTGAGGAAAATCTAGGCAGAACACTCTAATATCAGGCCTTCAAAGTTGTTGGAGATTTCAACACTGCCTTGTCACCTCTGGATAGATCAACAAAAACAAAACTCAGCAAGGAAACACTGGCTTTGAAGGAAGAAATAGAAGAGAGAGGGCTAACAGACCTATACACGGCCTTATACCCCAGAAAGAAAGAGTACACATTCTTTTTCAGTGCACACGGAACATTTTCTAAAATAGACCACATGCTGGGTCACAAAACATACCTCAATAGAATCAAGAAGATAGAAATTGTATCAGCTATTGTTTCAAACCACGATGCACTGAAGACAGAAACTAATCATATACAGGCAAGCAGAACCAAATCAAACAACTGGAAATTAAACAACTGTTGAACAATGAGTGGGTCAGGAAGGAAATCAAGGATGAAATAAAAAAATACCTGGAAACAAATGAGAAATGAAGACATGAGCTACCAAAACCTATGGGACGCAGCTAAAGCTGTGTTAAAAGGAAAATTTATAGCGTTGCAAGCATTCCTCAGGAAGGAAGAAAGGGTCTACATAGATAACCTGACTTCACAGCTCAAGACCTTAGAAAAAGATCAACAAAGGGAACCCCAACCCAGCCGAAGGAAAGAAATAATAAAACTTAGAGCAGAAATCAACGGCATGGAAACCCCCCCAAAAAAATCCAAAAGGTCAATGAAACCAAGAGCTGGTTCTTTGAGAAAATAAACAAGATTGATAAACCACTAGCAAGACTCACAAAGAAAGAGAAAGAGAGAACCCTAATAAATCAAATCAGAAATGAAAAGGGGTCATCACAACAGAAACTACTGAATCCAAAAGATCATCAGAGACTACTTTGAGAGTCTGTATGCCACGAAATAAGAGAACCTAGAAGAAATGGATAATTTCCTGGATTCCTATCACCTCCCAAGACTGAACCAAGAAGACTTGGAATACCTGGATAGACCCATTAATATCAAGGAAATTGAAACTGTAATCAAAAGTCTCCCCAAAAACAAAAGCCCAGGTCCAGATGGATTCACTAGAGAATTCTTCCAAACATTTAAGGAGGACCTGTTACCAGTTCTCCTAAAACTTTTCCAGGAAATTGAAGAAACAGGAACTCTCCCAAACAGTTTCTATGAGGCACATATCTCCCTAATACCAAAAGCAAACAAAGACACCACTAAGAAGGAAAACTACAGGCCAATATCCCTAATGAATATGGATGTGAAGATCCTCAACAAAATATTAGCAAGTAGAATCCAACAACTCATCAAAAAGATCATACACCACAACCAAGTGGGATTCATCCCGGGGATGCAAGGATGGTTTAACATTCGGAAATCAATTAACCTAACCCACCATATCAACAAAAGCAAAGATAAAAACCATATGATCATTTCAATAGATGAGATAAAGCATTTGAGAAGATCCAGCACCCATTTATGATGAAAACTCTCATCAAAATGAGTTTAGAAGGAACTTTCCTCAAGATAGTCAAAGCCATGTACCACAAACCTATGGCAAGCATCATCCTCAATGGAGAAAACCTTAGGGCCTTCCCTCTAAGATCAGGGACAAGACAAGGATGTCCACTCTCACCACTTCTGTTTAACATAGTACTGGAAGTTCTTGCAATAGCAGTTAGGCAAGAAAAAGACATTAAGGGCATACAGATAGGGAAGGAAGAAATCAAGCTCTCACTATTTGCAGATGATATGATACTATACCTAGAGAAACCCAAAACCTCTAACCAAGAAACTCTTAGAAACAATAGACTTGTACAGTAAAGTCGCAGGTTATAAAATCAATACCCAAAAATCCATGGCCTTACTATAAGCAAATAACGAAACAGAGGAAAATGACATAAAAAAGCAATCCCCTTCACAATCGTGCCCCAGAAAATCAAGTACCTCGGAATCAGCCTAACTAAAGAGGTCAAGGATCTCTACAAAGAAAACTACAAAATGCTAATCAATGAAATAAAAGAGGACATGAGGAAATGGAAACATATTCCCTGCTCATGAATAGGAAGAATGAACATTGTCAAAATAGCAATACTCTCCAAAGCACTGTACAGATTCAATGCAATCCCTATAAGGAGACACATGAAAATCTTCAAATAAATGGAGCAAACACTTCTGAAATTCCTATTGAACAATAAATGCCCACGAATAGCTAAAGCAATTCTTGGGAAAAAGACAATGGGAGGCATCACCCTCCCCAACCTCAAACTCTACTATAAAGTGTTAATAATCAAAACAGCATGGTACTGGTCCAAAGGCAGATCCACAGACCAATGGAACAGGGTTAAATATCCCTACACACAACCCCAATTGTATGAATATCTAATCTTTGATAAAGGAGCAAGAAATGTGAAGTGGAGCAAAGAAAGTCTCTTCAACAAGTGGTACTGGCATAACTGGACAACCACTTGTAAAAAAAATGGGTTTAGATCTTGACTTATCACCATGCACAAAATTCAGATCAAAATGGATTAAAGAACTCAACATCAGACCAGAATCCATAAGGTACATTGAAGACAAGGTTGGAAAAAACTCTCCACGACATTGAAGCTATTGGTATATTCAAAGATGACATGCAACTGACCAACCAAGTGGAAACAGAGATAAACAAATGGGACTATATTAAACTAAGAAGCTTCTGCACTGCAAAAGATACAGTGACCAAAATACAAAGACAATCTATAGAATGAGAAAGAATATTCACCCAATACCCATCAGATAAGGGGCTGATATCAAGGATATACAAGGCACTGGTTGGAATCTACAAGAAGAAAACTCCCAACCCCATCAGAAAATGGGGGATGGAAATGAACAGAAATTTTCTCAAGGAAGAAATACGAATGGCAAAAAGGCACATGAAAAAATGCTCTTCATCACTAATCATCAGAGAGTTGCAGATCAAAACAACCATGAGATACCACCTCACACCACACAGACTGGCACACATCCAAAAGAACAAAAGCAACCACTGTTGGAGAGGATGTGGGGAGAAAGGGACCCTCCTACACTGCTGGTGGGAATGCCGACTGGTTCAGCCGTTTTGGAAAACAGTATGGTTGCTTCTCAAAAAATTAGAAATTGAGCTTCCATTTGACCCAGCAATACCACTTCTGGGAATATATCCCGGAGAGGCAAAAAAGTACAGTTGAAATGGTATCTGCACTCAAATGTTCATTGCAACACTGTTTACAATAGCCAGAATCTGGAAAAAAAAACCCGAGTGCCTGAGAACAGATGTCTGGTTAAAGAAACTTTGGTACATTTACACAATGGAATACTATACTGCTGTTAGAAAAGATGAAGTCATGACCTTTGCATATAAGTGGATCAACATGGAAAGTATCATGCTAAGTGAAATTAGTCAGAAAGAAAGACACAGACATAGAAAGATTGCACTCATCTGTGGAACATAAAATAAAATAACAGAATAGGAGACTAACACCCAAGAATAGTACAGATAAGTACCAGGAGGTTGGCTCCAAGTCTTGGATGCTAGCCCCACACGTTGGAGGAAGGGGCAGCTCACATAGAGAAGGGAACACGAGGTAAAGTGTGGTTTGAGGACCCGCACGGGATGGGAGATGCGCACTGAAAATAGAATATAGACCAAACACGATGGCCACGCAGTGCCTCTGTTGCAAACCACAATACCCAAAAGGAGAGAGAGAACAAAAGGGAATGCCCTGCCACAGAGGTGGGGTGGGGTCAGGGGGTTAGGGGGATGTGGGGATGGGGTGGGAGCGTGGGGGGGATACTGGGAATGTTGGGGGAGGGGACTGGGCACTGTTGGAGGGATATAAACAAAATGCAAACATGAAAGTTCATAAGTTTGTAACTGTAACTCATGGTGATTCACTAATAAAAAAAAAAGAAGTAACATCTCAAAACTTAAACTGTAGGCACTCAGCAGTGAAGAAACCCAGCAGGCACCACAAACCCGGAGAACTCTCCGTGTTCCATACTGAGCTGATATCTCCGGAACCCCCAGATGGAACAGGTGCGGTCTCCCCGCCTTCTCCAGATGGAATCCCGGTGACCATGAGCTTCTACAAACATGGTTCTGATATGTGGCTACAGGACTACTCCTCTGAACCACTCTTCCTCCGAACCACAGGGTCACTCATGTGGCCACGTGACCTTTCCTGATATACAAAGTGAACAATGGAAAATAAATGATCTAGCATCTGGCCCTGCCCAAAACTAAAGAGAGAGTGGTGACATGCAGGGCCTCATGGGATGGGGGGTGAAACTGGCCCCTCTCCCCGCCACGATGATGCCCTGAGCTGCCGCCCATGAACAGCTCCTGGCTACTGAACGGCCATGATTCCAAAGGCACACAGACAAATCTTGGAACCCAGCGGCTCTTGGCAGAAATGCATCTGGACTGAGCACTAAACTGTGCCACCCCGGGTGGGGAAAGGTGCTTGTTCCTTCTGCCTTTTCTCCCCAGCGGCACGGTGGCTGCCACCTTTTCAGAGCCTGTTGGACAGCCAGGTATGACTGCAGTGACGTGACACTGGGGCCTCACGGGATTCGGGGTGGAACCGGCCCTTTTCCCTGCCCCAAGGAGGACCTGAGTTGCCGCCTATGAACGGCTCCTGGCTCCTGAACGGCCATGATCCCAGAGGCACACAAAACAATCTCGGAACCCAGCAGCTTTTGGCAGAAATCCCTTCAGACTTATTACTAACATATCAGAAATCCAAAATGCTCTTCATATCAGCAATAGAAAACAAATTATCTAATGATGCCTTTTCAGCAGGTCTGAATGTTGGGGAAAATTTCAAATATTAATGGTGGATCTTTTGTTAAAATATTGAATGTGATCAAAGTGGAGAGAGAGTAAGGTGGAAATAATCTGCCACATAGGCGGGGGGAGGGGTGAGATGGGGATATACTGAGGTTCTTAGCGGTGGACGATGTGCACTGGTGAGGGGATGGGTGTTTGATCATTGTATGACCAAGACTTAGACTGGAAAGCTTTGTAACTGTTCTCACAGTGATTCAATTAACTAATTAATTAATTAATTAATTTTTTAAAAAACAAACTGTAAAGGTTGAAAATGAAGTATAAGGTGTCTCAGGAAAGTATAGACCAAAATAAAACAAATGTTATTTACCTTCAAAGAAGAAATTTTTAGCGAAGCCATGGCATGAAGCAAAGAGGAGGACTGTTTACAATACTAATGAATACATTGTACCAGGAAGGTAGAACAATGCATAAATACCTGTAAAATCATGTAGCCACAATAGTCATGAAACAGAAAATAGTACAGGAGAAATGTAAATACATGTGTGGTAGGAGATTTGCAGTAAGAAACTTTTCAACCCTACTAATTCATGTCAAGATTAAAATTGGATAACACAAATAATGAAAAATTAGGAAAACTAATCTGATTGATTTATGTCTAAATCTACATTCTGAAAATGGAGAATTTATTTTCTTTCCAAGAAATAATGAATACCACTTCTTATTCTATAATGAAACTATTAACAAATACCCAAAACAGAAATAGCACGGGGAAAATTCTCAAGTCATATGGTTAATTTGGACACTAATAACAAAATGGAGAAAAAATATTCTCCATAAGGAAAATTTTAAAATTAGACAACTCTTTCCTAAACATATACCATATAAAAAAAGAAATGTATCCCCAAACTGCAAAAATAGTGGGAAGCAAAGACAAATAAAAAATAACTGTGTAACTGAGCCTCTAAGTTATGGCTATGTTCGGGGCCTGAGCATTAGTATGGTGGGGAGGGCATTTGCCTTGCACTCGGCTGACCTGGGTTCAATCCCTGGCATCTCATACGGTCCCCCAAGCACTGCCAGTAGTAATTTCTGAGTGCAGAGTCAGGAGTTACTTAGCCCTGAGCATTCCTGGGCATGGCCCCAAAAGAAAAAAAAGTTATGGCTATGTTCAAATAAAAGATTATTCTTAAAATACTTGTCAATAAAAGTAACAACATTTACTCCATTAAACACTTGATTCTTTTATGCTCAGGGGCGGGGGGCACTCAAGGCCCTGGCCACTCCTGCAGTTCTCACTATCCTTGCCCAATGGCACCATGTTAGTACCTGAGGTGGGTGCCAGGGCCCCAGGGGCCATTCCTAGGGATGCCAGAGCTGGAACCGAGACTCCAGGCACCATCTGACCTCCAGAGTTTCTCTTCAGTCCCTCTCCTGGCCCTTTTTAAACCTACTCTTCAATGCCAGCAGGTCAATTCATGGTTTCCACCCACATTCCCAGTGCTACAGATCTGGAGCCCCAGAGAACTGCTGGGCTGGTCCGGGTACCCCAGAAGGTGCCGGAGCATCATCAGACCCTGAGCCCTTGTACTGAACCTGTGGCTTGGCTGGCCAAAGTCAGTGGTGCCCTGCCCTAGGATCTATAGAGTTGCAGTTAATGTACAACAAACTGCACATGTTTTAAATGCACATTTTGGTAAGTTGTGGCCCCTGAGAAGCTATCAATCACCTGGATATAAGGAAATACAAGAATGGATATAAGTAAAGTATCCATCACCCCCACCTGCAAACGTTTTACATCTCTTCTCGAATTCCACTTTTTGTCTTCTACCTCTGTTCGTCCTCAAAAATTCAGTTTCTAAAATAGAGATTTGGTTGCACAGCCTAAATTTTTTTTAAAGCATCACAGTAGATATTTTTTTTGTCTAGCTGTTAAAGCTATGGCATACAGTGTTCCAGGCCCACAGCACCACCAGTGTCAGCATCCATTTGCCAATGTCCCAAGGTTCCCACCATCCACCTTGCAAACTCAGTTCTGTAGTCTGAATTTCAGTGTCTACTACCACTGGGAATGGCTAAGCAGGTAGGGGCTGGGCTGGTAGTGCTCAGGGCTGGCTCCTGACTGCAGAGATCACTCCTGGCAGGGTTTGGGGAACCAGACCTGGCTGGCAGTGCCATGGAGTGGACTGTGGTTGGCCACATAGAGAGCAAGTGCCTTTGTCCATCAACTCTGGCCTAGAAACGAGCAGTTACTAAAACAGTATCACTGGCCCCAGAGAACTCATGATCTATTCTATTGATAGGAATGTTTCAAATTCTCATTTTAAAAAAAGGCATAAAAATTACTTCTGCACTTGGCTATTCATATGCTAATTAATGTTCTTGATTTCTGTCCTAAGGCATGAAGAGACAGTATAGGGATTAAGACACTTTCCTTGTATCTTACCACCCTGAGTTTCATCCCTGGTATCTCATATTGTGAGATATTGTGCCCGAGCACTGCCAGGAATGAACCTCGAGCACAGAACCAGGAGTCAGCCCTCAGCACTGCTGGATGTATTGTCCTTGAATTTTCTTTTTAAAATTGAGAAGATTTCTATTGAACTCTTAGAATAGCAAATGAACTTTACTTAGAAACAGAATAAATCCTCCTCTTGATCAAAGGAATAAAACACTCCCGTTGTTAGCCATCCCGGATTCTCATGTCCCAGCAGGGCCCTCTGAGCCAGCTGGCTGTGTCCAGTACACACAGCAGGCAAGGTCAGCACTGGCTGGTGCCGGAGGGCCAAGGTCTCTGAGGGTTTCTCTGCCAGCTCGCTTGGTGGTCTGTTCCCCGAGGGAGGCAGGAGGTCTTGTGAGGACTGTGGGCCTACAGTGGTAGCATAAAGAGTTATTATCAGGGGCTGGAGCAATAGCACAGTGGGTAGGACGTTTGCCTTGCACGAGGCCGATCCGGGTTCGATTCCCAGCATCCCATATGGTCCCCTGAGCACCGCCAGGAGTAATTCCTGAGTGCAGAGCCAGGAGTAACCCCTGTACATCGCAGGGTGTGACCCAAAAAAGCAAAAAAAAAAAAAAAGAGTTTTATCAGTCAAATCAGTGATTTAAAGAATGCACACAAAGATCCATGATGCTCCTGTGTTATTCTTGCCATTAAAATTGTTTTTAAGAAGTTAATTTTTAAAATTACTTTTTAAGAAGTTAGCAAAATGAGGATTGGAGCGATAGTACAGTGGGTATGGTGTTTGCCTTGCACATGGCAGACTTGGGTTCAATCCCCGGCATCCCATAGGGTCCCCCAAGCATCACCAAGAGTCATTCCTGAGTGCAGAGCCACAAGTAACCCGAGCATCGCCGGGTGTGACCCACAAAGAAAAGCAAAGTTAGCAAAATCAAAATAAAGGCCATAGAAGTGCCCCAGCCTCCCTTGATGTCAATGAGAAGCTGCGTGTTGGGAGAGCCCGGGAGGTTCTTTGCTCCTCCTTGTCAGGAGAGAAACAGCCACTCAGCTCCCTTACGGTTGTTAATGTGTGTCAGTCTGCGAAGCAAGAGCCTGTCCCGGGAAGGACAGTGTGCTGGGCTCTAGTGGCAGTGTTCCGGGCCTTGCACAAGGCACCAGCCCTGCGAGCAGAGAAGAGCCACCAGAATGCCCTGCCCACGGCCCAGGACACTGTCAGGCCAGCGAAGGGCTTGCAGCTGAAGCTCAGAAAAACCACGAGTCCTGGCAGATGACAAACTGGCCGCTGTGAGCCAGAAGTCAGAGCTGGTTGTCACACATCCATGGGGAACTGAGTCAGTCCGTGTGCGCTCGGCGGGTCTGAAATGCCAGTGAAGTGCTATGCAGGTGAGTACTGGTTACGAGACCTCGTCGTGAGAACCAATGTCTACAGCTACCGAGACAATCACAGTCCTGCACTGAAGGAGAGCTGGCCACGCAGGTGCTCCTGGGGCTGGCACTGCAGACCCCATGAAGGGCGAGTCTCTCTGAGGCTTGGCCTCGGCACCCGCTTACAGATGGAGCTCGTGAGGATGGAGCTCGCACGCTGGGGAGATGGCAGAGGCCTTCACACGCGACTCCAGCCGGCTCCCTGGTACTGGCCCTGGACACCACGGGAGACACGTGAAAAAGGCAGAGGACCCAGTTACTCCTGCACGGGGGCCAGGGCCGCATGCATCTCGGCCTGGCGCTGGAGAGCAGAGCTGTTGGCAGAGAGTCACTGGGGGGGGCCCCTGCCTCAAAGCACCTTCATATACATGTATATACCCTGGCCTCACTAACTGAGGCGTGCCAGGCCTGGAGATGATGCGCAAGCCTAGAAACTTCCATCCAAGGCACAGCGTCACCTCTGAGTGCAGAGCCAGGAGCAAGCCCCGAGCAAGGCAGGGGGATGGTGTGGCTTTGGGAACCAGGTCAGGTGTCCAGCATCCTCCTCTCCAGTGTCCCTTTCCAGGAAGGCGGCTCTTTGGGGCTGTGGCACTGGGTGATTGACAAGTGCTTGCAGGGTCATCCTGGGTCCCGCCGGGCCACCGGCACCAGCACCAGAGGGGCCCCTTGCCAGGACCTGGGGCAAGCTCCTGCCTGCCAGCTGTCCCCTGCCGTTCCTGTGTGTGGGCGCTGCAGGCAGAGGCCATGGCCTGTGGCAGAGAAGGAGAGCAATCTCAGAGCTCAGGTTGGCCAGGATGCCAAAGCAGCACGTGCCCGTTGAGGTTGGTACCAGACTCAGGCAGCGCTGCCCATTCTGCTCTCAGCGCGGGTCACCTGTGTGGTCACCCGCCCGGCCGGCACTGACCTGCCAGCTCACTGACCAGGAGCAGAGGAGGGTGGGCCAGCACCATCCCGGTTGCAGCAATTCTGAAATTTGCCAGGAAGCTTCCAGATCCAGCAACTCCTCCCGTAGTGCTCACCAAACCATGAGCTGCAAAAGAACATCCAGGAAGTGGGGTGAAGGGGCAGCCAGCCGCTGACCTCTCCCCAGCACTTTGGGGCGGGGGTTACTCCTAAACAAAGGGAGGCTGTTCCGCTGGGGTCTGTGAATGCAGATTCCATCTCATTCACAGCTCAGAAGCTGAGCCTATTTTTAGCGGCTACTGAGCGTAGCTGTGCAGAGCCCTGTATCGTCGCCGCCGTTTCCCTCGGAAAATGATTACATTTTAAACAGGGAAAGGAGGTAATGAGGGCAAAAATAATTACTATTTTCAGGCCTCAAAATTCAGAGTGTTGGAAACGGGGTTTTCCTGCCAGAGCCCGCGAAGGGCCCAGCTGTGGGGTTTGGATGACTCCCAGGGGCGGAGGAGAGGAGGCCCCTCCAGTCCCCAGGGAGCCCCCCACAGAGGAATGCAGACTCACAGACTCAACCCCGGAACACTCACACTCCCAGGCCTCGGGCGGCCCTTGCCCTTGGCTAGACCTGTGATTCCTGGGCTGGAGGAGCCCGAGACGGTGGACGCAAGGGCAGACCGAGGGGTGGAAGATTGAGATGGGGAGCGGGGCAAGACGGCAAACCCCGACCCCAGCCAGGCCAGGCCCAGACTGAGGCTGCGGGCTCCCTTTGGGATCTCCTGGGCCCCCAGCAGCTCCGCCCTACTCAGCAGAGCTGAACTGGCACAGGCCCCTCCCCTGCGCCTCCTGTTCCTGCCTCTCAAACAGGAGAAGGGGCCTTCCTGACTGGAGGCGCCACTGTGAGGGCCGCGTGGAGCGGGAGGGCGCAGGGGAGGGTTGCTGGGAGAAAGGGATGCACCTGTGGGGCTTCCAGGGCATGAGGGAGCTGGGACAGGTCCTGCCCACACAGGAGTGACAGTGGGTGAGAGGGCAGCGGCCACACCTAAGTCAGGGAGAAGCCCGTGTCCACTCAGCATGAGCACAGGTAGGGCTGAAGGAAGCGTTCTCTGGACACATCCAAGCAAAGTCCTGATCCTTGTGGAGAAAACCCTTTCTCTCTGGAAAACAAAGCATAGAGCAGGACCCCATTATCCTGCATCACAGGGTATCCCTCCCTCCCCACAGGGGCCTCGGGCTTCCTGGCTCTCTCTGAGAGGAGGGACAGCCAGACTCCCGCGGTCTATGTGAGCAGAACCTCCCGGAGGGCCTAGACTGGCTGTTGTTTTCAAAGTCTTACAGAAGGTGTTGGCGCAGGATCCGGATTTATAGTGATGCAGGGCTATAAATCACCCTTACTCACCCTCTGCCCCGTGGCAGGACTTTTCTCATGCAAGACTCGGAAATCCTGCATGTGGGAAGGAGGCTCTGGGTACCCAGGAATGGGGTCTCCTCCGAATATCCAAGGGCAGACAGGTAGGGAAGGCCCCTCCCTCAAGGCAATGGCAATGGATTTCCTGGGAAATAGCAATGTCAGTATTCCTGAAGTTGCACAAAGACAACTTTGCAGAAAACAAGAACTGAATCCTGTTAAGACTTTCACCTGGCCAGCAACAGACCCAGAGAAGACCCCCTCCATCAGGAACAAAAGGCCAAGAAAGGAATTTCAAAGAAGACCATCACCAACCCAACCCCCCAAGGCAACCTCACTAGCAATGGACTTTGACCTAGGTAGAAGCCCCCAGGGTGAAGCAGGAGAAGAAAGAAAGATGGTCACTTTCTCCCAATCCACCTCTGCTACCCAGGACCCAGATTACTGGGTTCTTGTCTTGCCTCACAAAAAGGAATTTCAGGAGTAGAACAGTGAAGTGAAACAAATTTTATTTGTAGGGTTTTTGAAGGGGAAGGAGAGTGACGTGCTCAAGAGAGAACCTGGGCTTTTCCAAGGGCGGAGAGAGCCTTACACACACCTCCGCAACAGACAGGAAAGCATGAGAGTCCCCCTCTCAAGAGGGGAGATGTGGCCACACATGTGCCTAGGAGGGTTAGGTTGGTGATGGTCTTCGAAATTCCTTCCTGGCCTTTGCTCCTGCAGGAGCTTCTCTGGATCTGTGGCTCACAAGATGAGGGTCTTCTTGGGCCTTAGTTCCTGTTCTGCAAGGCTGGTTTCACAACCTCAGGGCTCTGACTTCCCAGGAGATTTACTGCCACTGCCTTGGGAGGGGCTGTCCCTGTCTGCCTGCCTGCAACGAGGTCCCCCTCTTGCTTTGGAATCACCTGGAGGAGTAATTATTCTTCTTTTTTTTTTTCAGGAATGCTTATTGAGATACATGATCTACAAAGTTGTTCATGATACGGAGGAGTATTTCTTGCGCTTCTAATCTACAAATGATAAACCACGTTTGGTTCTTCAACAAGGCCCCAGGCCCTGTGCAGCTGGTCAGCAGGGTGGCCCAGGGCCACAGGCCATAGAAGAAACAAACATCCAACTCCCTCCCCCTTATGAACCTGACGTGTAACCACAGAGAGGAATCGCTGGCAGCAGGCAGCTCCCGTCTGTGCCGTGAGAGAGTCTCAGGGGCGGCAAGGCAGAGGGGTTCGGGCTGCTTGGCGAGCACCTCATTCTGTTGCGCTGCTCTCCCCTCCCCCACCCAGCATCCCTCTCTCCCCCTCTCCCCTCCTTTTCCTCTGGAGGCAGCTCCATTATCTCTAAAGTACATTATGTGCTTTTATGATTTTGCCTTCCTGCTGTGACATCAAGACTGAACTTTAATAGGAATGTAAACACCATTTGAACACCCTCCTGCACGGCTTTCTGGCTGCTCTTTGTGTTCGGCCCTGTGCTGCTGCTCGATGAATAAACAAATCGTGCACCGACAAGTCGTGCGAGAAAATGAATTTCCTTTGTTGTGCAGTGATTCTCGTGAAGGCGCCGTGACTTGTAACAGGAATCTATTTCCATCCTTCTTCCCTCTCTGCCAGTCCCAGGGAAACGAGCAATCCCCGAGCCACTTCTCTAACAGAAATTCCACGGGGCTGGAGGACTCAACTGGAACCCGGGGCTGATCTGTAGACTCCAGACTGAACCCCGAGATGCTGTCCGTGAACAGCACCGGGCAGAGCAGAGCCAGAGACGCTGGGCGGGTAAATGACGGGCTTGTGGAGGAAGAGAGCTTGGTGCAGCTAGAGCTGGATGGCACACACGGCTCTCACCCGATCAGCAGGCTGCATTCCTGACTGGGGGCTGCTTACTAGGAACAGAACATGGAATTACCCAGAGAAAAGAAAAAACTATTTGAAAACCTTTAGCCAGGGCACATTTTTTTTTCTAGGAAAGTTTTGTTTAAATTCTCATCATCTGGCTGAGTTGCAGCAGCTGATTCTTGGGTGGAGCTTGTGCCTCAATGCCGAAAGTGGATTTTGCAGAGCAGGGGCGTGAGCGGGATTTCCGTTCCTTCTCCCAGGCCGCGGCATTTCACTGGAGGGATTCATAACTCTATTTGGAATAAGTTGGGTGTAAGGTCTGTGAAGGCTCCAGGTACCCAGGGAGAAGTGTGGGGGGCGGGGGCAGTAGGAAAGGCGGCGTCTGCTCAGAGCCATTGAGGATGAAGATCCTAGTCACAGGTCTCCATGCAAGAGTGAGGAAAGAGGCTGGTGTGGGGTTGACATGGGAGGGCCTGAGGAGAAGGGGGGGCTACCGTTGGGGAGGGGAGCACCATTTGTAGACTGGAGAGAAAAGAGCCAGAATTGGCTGCCCTGCTGGAACTGCAAAATAGGGATCAGGGACTGCAGTGACAGTCCAGTGGGGAAGGCGTTTGCCTTGATGCAGCCAACTCAGGTTCGATTCCTGGCATCCCATATGGTCTGCTGAGCACCATCCAGAGTGATCCCTAAGCAGAGCCAGGAGTAAATCCTGAGTCCACTGGGTGGGGATGAGGAGGAGAAGGAAGAGAGAGGAGGAGGAAGAGGGGGAGGAGGAGCGGGAAGAGGGGGGAGAAGGGAGGGGGGGAAGGAGGAGGAAGAGAGCATCTTGGTCACATCCAGAAGCACCCACATGCCCACTTTAAAATGGGGACAGTCAGCACCTTCAGGTGAGTTTGGATGGTAGCTGGGACCTCTGTCGAGTTGGAGGGTGACTGGGACAGATGGGAAAGAAGAAAACTTAGGCAGTGTAGGGATATTGAGAGCTCTTAAGGGAGATACTAGTTGTGAGACTAGGAAGACTGAAGAAAGTGGGAGTGGGGAAGGGTCAAGCTGGAGGCTGCACGCGGAAATCTAAGCAGAGGGTCGCAGCCAGGCCAGAACAAGAGCGACCTGGATTGTTTGTAAGGGTGCGAGTGACAAAGCTGGGATTAGAATGCAGTGGCAAGAGATACTGCCTGACCAGAGCCAGCGGGTCTTAGCCTTCAGAGAACGTCCCCTCTTCCCTGATGCTGTTTTAGTAGTCATGGGAGGCGGTTTGCTGGGCGTCTTCTGGGGCACTTTGTGGGGGAGACACTCAGCCATGTGACAAGAGCAGAAATACCCAGGAAGCAGCTTCTGCTGGGGCAGAGTTCTAGGGTATGACATCACTTGCAGAAACCGAGAAGGGACCCACAGGGACCTAAAGTTCCGAGGCATAAGGCTGTGAGGACCAACGTGGGGGTGTCCAGGGGATGACGAGGAGGCCTTGGGCCCAGAGCCAGAACTGTAAGGAATGTGACACTGTGACTCAGTGATTGCTCATTGATGGGGACGGAGCACCCAGGGCTGAGCTCCCGGGAAGGTTTGGAGAACAGACTGGCAGGGAGAGGGAGGATGAATGACAGAGTGAGACTCCAGCGTCAGAGCCGTTGCCTGGCTTCTCGCTGAGGAAAGATGCCACGAAGGCCTCACTGAGGCTCTCAGCCACGGCTGGAAGGGAAACGGCTTTATGGGGAAGATGAATTGTCCAGCTGACACCAAGGGGCCACTGGACAGTCTGCTAGGGTGGCCTGCAACCAACTACCACAGGCTGGGCAGTTTGACAACTCAAGCACATTCTCACGGTCTGGAGTCTGACAGTGTGAATTCTAGGAGTTGTCAGGTTGGTTCTTTCTGCAGGCCGTGATGAGACGGTTTGTTCTACGTCAGGCATAGTCATTTGCAGGTGGCCATGTCTGTGTTCACACAGCATACTAAATGTGTGTTCCTGTGTCCAATTTCCCTTTCAGATAAGGCCACATTCTGATATTGGGGTTCAGAGTTACATATATACATTTCAGGAGGACAAAATTTAATTCAGAAAACTCCCAAACAAGGCAAGATTTCATCACATTTAAACTTTTATACTAAGAGGGATGTTGGTTCTAGAAAAATCATGAGTTTCCACATCTTTCTGAGAGCTGTTTTCCTTGAAATCATGAGTAAGTTGTGGCCTTCCCAAAGGAAAACCATCAGACGGACAATGTTTATGGATTAGGAAAATCAGCTCAGTCTTTCGGCCCAGAGATGCTTCCAGGTGCCCGTGGGTAGAGAGGCCAGTGGTGTGGGTTCCCCCTCCCCGTATCTCTCCAACTCCCCAGTTTCAGGTCCGTAGATGCTGGTTCCAATGCTGGCTCAGGTCACACAGTCTAAGTTCAGACAAAGCCAGTGGAGGTTTGCGAAAAACATCTGTCTCCGAGGCTGGCTGGAGTGCTGTGTCGGAAAGGGCATCGATAGTGCTGGCCAAGCGTGTAAAGACTCACACAGAGCAGAGCTGACAGTTTCCCCCATATTCTATATTGTGAAAAAACTAAGGCACGCCGAGGGGCATGTGCACTCGCGGGCTCTCTGGGCGACTCTGTTTCACCACCCACGTTCGGTGCTCTGGAACTGCTGTATATGAGCTGGATCGGGACGGCCGTTGGCCAAGGACAGGTGAAGGAAGAACGAGGACCAAGCTGGTTGCTGATTAGCTACCGTTTATTCAATCTTCCATCTTTCTCATCTCCCGCACTCCCAGCTCCGGCCTCTCTCTGGATCAACTACCACCTCCCCTCTCTCTCTCTCTCTCTCTCTCTCTCTCTCTCTCTCTCTCTCTCTCTCTCTCTCCCCCTCCCTCTCTCTCACTCTCTCTTCTCTAGTCTCTCCTCCTACCTGTCTTTCCCACCTTGCCCTCTAGGCTACACCCAGCCAGGTAGCAAAATCAACACAAGAAAGCCCTTCCTGAGGGCAGGGCATTCCAAAGCCCTTCCTGACTCTTAAGGTTTTTTCCTTTCCTTAGTCCAAACACTCATTAACATCTTAATACTAGTTATTTTTGTATGGACATAGCAAGAGATACATTGAGGCTTGCAAGGCAGCTCTCCTGGCAACATCTTGCCACAGACTCAGACCACAGCACTCAGACCAGATTTAATCATTCCTCACCCTAGCAGGGTCCGAATCTAGTTATCACTGTTTGGATCATGACAACATTTGTCCATGATCAAGCTCTTAACTTATAGTTAAGCATTAGGCACTTTGGCCAGGCCCATCTCGATGCCAGGGTAACACACAACTCACCACTTGCCCTGGGTCCATCTCGTCCCTCGTCGGGACCCTGCTTTTGGGGGTGCTAGGAAGTAAGGGCAGCTGAGGCTTAGGTGGAGAGAACAGATGCCCAGGACGAAAATATTATGTAGAGTCAAATGACTCCCAGGTTACAAAAAAGCATAGCATTTGCTAAATCTTCCTGTGTCCATACAAAAAGGACATTGCTCTGAATAAACTATGTAAAGGACTCTAGGAGAAGAGAAAAACAGAATTTGCAATGCAAAAGAACACTAAGAAAGAAGTTACAAATAAACACAGAGGAGTGGGAGCACTGTAATGGGAGTAACCCAATAAACCTAAACTACCTGAGGCTATGTTATCCTACACTATATTAAGGTTATTATCTAATATCTAAGATCAATGGGACTTAAGAGATAGCACAGCATGTAGGGTGTTTGCCTTGCACGCAGCTGACCCAGGTTTGATTCCTCCGTCCCTCTTGGATAGCCCGGCAAGTTACCGAGAATATCTTGCCCACATGGCAGAGCCTGGCAAGCTACCTGTGGTGTATTAGATATGCCAAAAACAGTAGCAACAAGTCTCACAAGGGAGACATTACTGGTACCCGCTCAAGGAAATCGATGAGCAACGGTATGAAGTGATACAGTGATACAGTGATCTAATATCAATGGTTAATTATTTAGGAAGGGTGTCTTTAAGTCATGAGTCGGACATTCTTCTGTGATAGGTGAAGTGAACTGATTTAATAGAAAGTCCTAAGATGCATATAGTAAAAACGGTAATAATTTTTATTATCTGTCTGCGCTGGATGTTCACTACCTTGATGTGGTGGCTTTGTTTGTTTGAAGGGTACCACACATGGCACTGCAATGCGCTTACTCCTGGCTCTGTGCTCAGGGATCACTCCTGAGGGGTTCAGAGGGCCACATGGGGTGCCAAGAATTAGACTTGGGTTGGCTAACTTGCAAGGCAAATGCCCAACCCACTGTACTATCTTTCTAGCCCCAACTCTGACATATTTTTAAATATGTTTTGTTCCCACAGAGAGAAAACATTTCCCTCATTAAACTTTTAGAATTTTAAAAATTGGTTGTGCATCTTTTGTTTTTCATTTTGTTTCTTTTGTTGCCACAACCAGTGATGTTCAAGGATTTTTCCTAGCTCTGCAGTCAGGCATGGCTCCTGGAAGTGCTCTGGGACCAAGTAAGATGTTAGGGATCAAACCCAGGTTGACTGCATGCAGGGCAAATGCCCTACCTGCTGTATTATCTCTCCAGCACCAAAATAAAATTTTTCATAGTTTTAATATATGGAAACAGGAAAAGATTTGCTGTATTAAGTTCTCCCAGGGAAAAAGTTATAAATTACACAAAGTTATAAGAGAGGTTTGTGGGATGTATCTAGGACTGGATGCTTCTGTAGAAATGACTTTAGTCGCTGATGGAATTGTGTGCTTTCATGGGCACTGAGTGCTGCCCTACTGAGGGTGTCCCTAAGCCATGGGCTTCTTGCAGGATGGTTGAATTTTTGGTTTGGGGATTTGTGTTTGTTTGTTTTAGGGAGACTCCCAAGCTATGCTCAAGATGTTTGGGAAAACTGCCAGTGATTCTCAGCACCCAAGGATGTGACCCCACAGTGACCAGCCCAGGGCGTTAGAGCTATGAGATGACCCAGAATGAGGTGGGGCAGGTGAGTGAACGGAGCTGACTCTGGAGTTCAGACAGCAAAATTTGCTTCGCTTTGCACACCACTGCTCTTAACATCACATTCATCTCTCCTTTAAAATTTATTTTTTATTTTATAAAATAGTTCACAATATTTGTTTACATTTAACATTCAAATGCCAATCCCACCACCATTACACCACATCACCACCATGTTTGGGATGTTTTCATCCCAAGCCCCAATCCCTGTCCCAAAGCACAACCGAAATGATATATTTTGTATTGTCTGTTATGGAAAACCGCTGAAAATGCTACAATATAGTATCCATAGAGGAAACAGTGTGAAGATTGTTCTATTTTGGCAGAGGCCATTAAGACATTCTTTAGGATATCACTAACATGTTGTTAAAGGTTGA